>NC_080704.1:93287396-93597177 GCF_030445035.2 Dasypus novemcinctus | reverse complement strand
TGAGAAGAATGTATAATCAACTGGGCTGGAATGCAACATTCTGTTTGTTTGTTAGGTCTAGGTCTTTTATCATGTTGTTCAAGTTCTCTGTTTCCTTGTTGATCTTCTGTCTAGTGTTCTAGTTATTGATACATCTACAATGTTGAATTCTCCAACTATTATTGTAGAGATTCCTAATTCTCCCTTCAGTTTTGCCTAAGTTTGCTTTATGTATTTTGGGGAACCTTGGTTATGTGCATAGATATTTATGACCGTTACACTTTTATGGTGGATTTTACCTTTTAAAAAATATTTCATGATATCCTCTTACTAGCTCTCTTATTTCTATGGGATCAGTGGTAATGTCCCCTCTCTCATTTATGATTTTATCTGTGTCTTCTCTTTTTTCTTTGTCATTCTAGCTAAGGTTTTTATCGAATTTGTTGATCTTCTCTAAGAAACAACTTTTGGTTTTGTTGATTCTCTCTTTTTCTTAATTTCATTTATTTCTGCTATGATCTTTACTATTTATTTCCTTCAGCTTGGTTTGGGATTAGTTTGCTATTCTTTTTCTAGTTCCTCCACTGTGCAGTGAGATGTTCTGTTTTAGCTCTTTTTTTCTTTTATAAGTATTGAGGGCTATAAATTTCCCTGTCAGCACTGCCTTTGTGGTATTCCAAAGGTTTTGATAGATTGTATTCTCATTTTCATTCATCTCAACATATTTGATGAATTCTCTGGCAATTTCTTTTTTTTTTAAGATTTATTTATGTTATTTCTTTCTTTCCCCTCCCCGCCCCCACCCCCCCCCAGTTGTCTGCTCTCTCTGTCTCTTTGCTGTGTGTTCTTTGTCTGCTTCTGTTGTTGTCAGCGGCACGGGAATCTGTGTTTCTTTTTGTTGCGTCACCTTGTTATGTCAGATCTCCGTGTGTGCGGCGCCATTCCTGAGCAGGCTGAACTTTCTTTTGTGCTGGGCTGCTCTCCTTACGGGGCACACTCCTTGTGCATGGGGCTCCCCCATTGCGGGGATACCCCTGCGTGGCATGGCACTCCTTGTGCACATCAGCACTGCACATGGGCCAGCTCCACACAGGTCAAGGAGGCCCGGGGTTTGAACCACGGACCGCCCATGTGGTAGACAGACCGCACCTAACCACTGGGCTAAGTCCGCTTCCTGAAATTTCTTCTTTGAACCCCTGATTATTTAAGAGAGTATTATTTAATCTCCATATATTGATGAATTTTCCCCTTTTTCCATCCATTATTGATTTCCAGCTTCATTAAGTAAATGTTCATAATTACTGTCATCAGTTTCAAGGGCCTGTCAGTGGACCATTGTTCTTCATTAGTTACTGCCCCCTGTTCTTATGGGATTCTTCTTTTTCCATTTGAGAATGTAGCAGAGCTCACCAGGATGGCAATTTGATATTCTTTTGGTTGTTGTGTGAATCTCCTACCATGACAATGCCCTATGAACCCATGAACACGTTTATATGCCTTATAGTTATGCCGCAGGTAAACATCCTCCCATGCATTCCCCATCACTGACACTGCACACCAGTGATTCTTCCCTGTGAGAGTTGTACCCATTTTGTGATCCAAAACTTCTTAAAAAATGAAGCCAATGAAATAACCAAATATAATTATTAAGAAAATGAAATAATAATGTTAGTTTTAAAAATAAGGAATGCAACATGTTTTTAAATTGGAATAATGAGAAATTTTTTTTTAATTTGACGTGTCTTTTATCACTGTAAAATATGTTGTCTTGTATGTACAGTGACATTTTATTCCGTTTATTCCCCCAGTGCCTTTTTTTTTTCATTTTATCTTCAAAGACTCTCTGGCTACAGGTTTTGCTCCTTCTCTGCTGTTTTTTGTGCCTATCTATATTGATGCCATTTTCCCGGAACCCCTGAATTGCCCCTTTTATTAATTTGGCATTTCAAATGTATTTTTTCTGATATTAATATCATTACTCCATCTCTTCCTTGGTTAATATTTGCATGGAATATATTTTTGCCATTTTCCTGGAATACCTAAATTGCCCCTTTTATTAGTTTGGCATTTCAAATGTATTTTATCTGATATTAGTATCACTACTCTATCTCTTTCTTGGTTACCATTTGCATGGAATGTATTTTTCCAACCTTTCACTTTTAATTTGTTTATGTCCTTATGTCTATGTTTGGTCTCTTGTTGACAACATATAGATGGCTCATTTTTTTAAAAATGCATTCTCTCAGTCTACGTCTTTTTATAGGGAATGTTATTACTATAAAGGCATTATGCATTTCATCCATTTTGACTTTGGCTTTCTGTTGTTATATCAAATTATTGTCTATCTTTTTGCACTTTAATTTGCTCTTTCTAATAATCTTTTTACACTCTTTTTCCAAGTCTCTCCTTTTATTTTACCTTTGAGGTTGCAGTACTCGCTTTGGTATCTCTTATAATTCTAGTCTTTTGGTAACCTATCAGTTTTTGTTTGCCTGTGAAGACTTTGAGCACCTCTTCATTTTTGAAGGACAGCTTTGGCAGACACAGAAATCTTAGCTGGCAGGTTTTCTCTTTCAATACCTTAAATACATCACACCCATTTCTTCTCTCCTCCATGGTTTCTGATGAGAGGTCAGCTCTTTATCTTATCAAGGTTCCCTGTGTGTAATGCTTTGCTTATCTCTTGCTACTTTCAGAATCTTCTCTTGATTTCTTATACTTGTCATTCTGAATAATACATGTCTCAGGGTATGTCTATTTGTGTTTATTCTGTTTGGGGTGCATTGTCCTTCAATATTAATATTTTTGCATTTCAGAAGGCTTGGGAAGTTCTCAATGATCATTTCCTCAAATATTCTTTCTGCCACTTTTCCCTTTTCTACTCCTTCTGGGACACTGAAAATATATCTGTTTTTGCATTCTGTGTTGTCATGTCATTCCTTGAGACCCTTTTCCATTTTTTTTTTCATTTTCTTTTTCTGTTCTCTTTTCTTTGAAAGTTCATATATTCTGTCTCTGAAATCACTAATTCTGTCTTCAAGCAATTCAGATCTGCTCTTATGTGCTCTAATGTATGTTTAATCTCATCCATTGTGTCTTTCTTCCCCATAAGGTCTGTTGGTTTTCTTTGTAGACTTTGAAATTATTCTATATGCTCATCCAGTGTCTTCTTAATAGCCTTTATCTCTTCAGTCATATTTTGTTTCAGTACTTTAAATGATTTAGGAGAGTTTTGTGATTATCATTAATTGACTTAAATCCTGTATCTCTTCAGTATATTTATTTGTTCCTTTGACTGGGTTATCTCTTACTTTTTTGTGGTATGGCTTATATTTTTTGCTGATGTCTAGGCATCTGAACATATTGTTGAGTTTACTCTGATAGACAATTTCTCTCCCTTTCCTATTGTTACTATTTTTTCACATCTCTTCTTTGATATTTGGTTCAACTTTTCCTAAGCCTTTAAAATTGCACAGCTTAAGTTATCAAAATTGTGCCTGGGACTCATTAATTGGGTGCAGATTTTCTCTTAGAATTTAGGGAACAGAAAGACACATTTGCAGTTTTTGTACATGCAATTTCCAGACTGGACAGCAGATGACGCTCATTTTCACACCTTTCCTCTGAGATGTATCACTCAGTTTTCCTTTCTTTTGGTCAGCTGAAACGGAGATTCAGAACAGACTCTGCTCTCTGAATTTACTGAAGAAAAGCCCCTGACTGCTCCCTCCCTTTATATTTGCAACAGCTGTTTCCCTCTATCAGCTGCAATGAGCCAGGGATTTTATCCCTGCTAAATAGACTGAGGTGGGGGGAGGGAGGCCTTCCCAGCAGCCAGGAGATTGAATGACTCACAGTTTCTTGTTTCAAGTTATTTGTCTCTCTATCCCTCACCTTCCTGGGAGTTGTGAAGCATTGTACCTGTCTGTTGACACCCAGAACAGGTCCTTTGGTCAACTTTTGGCTCTATCTCCATTATTTTTGTGAGACCACTGACCATTGTCTGCATCTCATAAGTTTTGATATGTTGTGTTCTTATTTTCATTCATTTCAAAGTAGTTACTGATTTCTTTTGCAGTTTCCTCCTTGATGGACTGATTGTCTAAGAATGTGTTGTTTAACTTCCATAGTTTTGTGTCCATTTTGTTTCTCTGCCACTTTATTGATTCTAGCTTCATTGCATTGTGGTCTTAGTAATTACTCAGTATAATTTCAGTCTTTCTATATTCAGTGATAGTTGTCCTGTGGCCTAACATGTCGTCTTTTCTGGAGAATGATCCATGTGCACTCAAGAAGAATGATATCCTTCTGTATTTTGGTGTAATGTTTGGTATATGTTTATTATGAGTACACCCTTTAATGTATTATTCAATGTCTCTGCTTCTTTATTATTCCTCTGTCAAGATGTTCCGGCTAATGGTGATAATGGTGTATTAAAGACCCCCACTAAAATTGTAAAGGTATCTTATTTCTACCCTTAGCTTTTCCAACGCTTGTCACATGAGTTTTTGGGCAACCTGGTTAGGTACATAAATGTTTATGATTGTTCTTTATTCCTGATAGGTTACCCTTTATTAACATATGGTATCCTTCTTTATCTCTTACATGGTTTTGCATTTAAAGTCTATTCTGTCTGATATTAATATAGCTACCCCTGCTTTTTTTGTTCGTTTGCATGTAAAGTCATGTTTTAACCACTCACTTGCAATCTCCTTGTGTACCTGGTTTGAGGTAAATTTCCTATAGACAACATAGATGAGTCATATTTCCTTTGCCATTCTGCCAATCTGTGTTTTTTGATTGGAGAGTTTAATCCATTATTATGCAATATTATTAAGACAGTACTTATAGCTACCATTTTTCTTTACTTTTTGTATGTATATTTTTTATTTCTATTTTTTATTTTTTTATTTATTCTTATAGTAATTTTCCTTTCTACACTCTCCTCCAACCCTCTCCTACTTTTCCTTTCAACTTGCAGAACTCCCTTTAGTATTTCTTGGACAAGTTTCTTTCTGGCAAACTCTCTTTAATTTTTGTTTATCTGTGAATATTTTTCTCTCTCCCATGTTTTTTACTTGTTTTTTTTTCTCATTTTTTTAATGCTACATTCACTCAAAAACTATATACCCCCCAAATCCCTCATCCCATCCTCCCACATCAACAACCTCGTTCATCATCGTGGCACATTCATTGCATTTCATAAATACATTTTGGAGCACTGCTGCACCACATGGATAAGGATTACATTGTAGTTTACACTCTCCCTCAGTTCACCCAGTGGGCTATGGCAGAACATATAATGTCCAGCATCCGTCCCAGCAGCCCTACCCAGGACAAGTCCAACTCCTGAAAATGCCACCACATCATATCACTTCTTCCCTCTTCCTACCCTCAGCAGCTACTGTGGCCACTTTTTCCACATCAGTGCTATAAATTTCTTCCATTACTAATGACAATAGTTCCATAGTAGAATATCAGTAAGTCCACTCTAATCCATACTCTATTCCTCCATCCTGTGGACCCTAGGATGGTTATGTCCACTCCTCCTCTATATCAAGAGGGGGCTTAGTTTCCATATGGATGATGGATGAAATTCTCCTGCTGTCAGTCATAGGCACTCTTGGCTCCCTGGTGTGGTGATTGACCTTCTTCACCTCCCTGTTTCCTAGCCAGGGTAAGTCCAATAAACCAGATGGTACGAGTTAAAAGTCCACTAACGCTCAGGGCCTGGCTGTCACATGGACAGTCCAGAAATTCAAGTCTCCTGATTATACACCAACCTCAGCACCAACCACAGGTCCGGTAAAGGAACAGAAGAGGCATGTGTAGAAATGTCATATCTGAGTCCAGCTCCATCACACTCAGGAACACAAACTCCAAAGTAGGGCCAACTGACATGGCCCTGAACTCCAGAGCCATCTGCCATGACCGTAGAACCTGTGGGTCTCTGTAGCCCTCAGGAGAACCAGGACCTGGGCTTCGATCTACTTTGGCTGTCTCTGGGACCCTGCTGAGGCATGTGTAAGCATGACCCCTCTGATGACCCCCCGACTCTTTTTTGGAGACTCATCTCCATATAAACTAATTTGTCCTTTCCATTTCCCCTTTTCACCCAAAGTCATACAGCAGTTTTTAATCTCCTGATATTACATGTAGGCTGAGATATTCTGCTGGTCTTAGTTGATCTTTTTATTCACGCTCTTTTTCTAGTTACATCATCAGCTGGTGCTTGGTAGTAATCCGTCAGCACCAGGGAGGCTCGTCCCCAGGAGTCATGTCCCATGCTGAGTGGAAGTAATGCATTTACATGCTGAGTTTAGCTTTGAGAGTGGCCACATTTGAGCAACATGGAGGCTCTCAGGAGGTAACTCTTAGGCACCCTGCAGCTCTAGGCCTAGTTCATACCAGGTGCACAGGCTAATAATCATAGCCATCGTTATCAACGGCTTGTTGTTGGACCATCTGTCTTTATTGGTCTTTACCATTGCACTCGGGGTATTGTTACTGTTCCTTTGGGGAATGTGATAGAGCTCCCCTGGCTAGGAACTCAGCAATCTCTTAGTTGTCGTTTTAAACTGAAACCACTATGAAAATATCCAAACAATTTTCTGTACCCTGTATACATGCCCTGGAGAACTCCCTCTGAGCCATATGTCCCCTATCAATAACACCCCACACCAGTGTTCCTCCCATGCCATAGTTTAACCTCTCTGTTGTCTGAAACTTCTTTAAAAATGAAGCCTAGTATATTGCCAGGTTCTATTAATAGAAAAATGGAATATAGTGATGGGTTTAAAGGTTGGATGTAGAATACATACAAATTTAGAAAAATTAAATAAAGTAAAAATAAATTGGGGTATCAAAAAATTAAAAAATGAAAAAGCTTTGTTTTTGACGTTTTGCCTTTCATCACTGCTATAGGTGTTGGCCTGCATGTACAGTGGCAATACAATTTCTTCCATTTATTCTTCAGTGTCTACATCCCTTTTTTGTTCTACTTATTAAATTTTTCTTCTGAAAGTTGTAGATTGCAGTAATTTACATATACAATATACGGTACTCCCACATATCCAACATCAAACATTTTGTCCCTTCCCCAGCAATGATCTTTTTACATGTTCATATTATATTTGCTGCAACTAGTATACAGATATTCAAACTATAACTTTCAAACATGGTTCCATTTTCATTTACATTATGGCTTATATTTTAGACTATAGAATTTTCTAAATTTTTTGTTATCTTATGTTTTACATTGTGGTTTACATGTTAACCTATAGACTTTTATACATTTTTGGTGTAATTTAACATGTCCTATATCCATCATGATCTTGTGGATCTCTTCCATTTCCCCACAGTTACACTGATTCCATCTATTCATTACCTCTTTCCCCCTCCTCTCAGGGCCCACCGTGACAATCAGTCTTCATTACTTGAAGGACCATATTCAGAGATACATGCAACAATGTTGAGGGCTTGAAATACTCAACTGCTCTAACCCATTGGGAGCCACCAATTCTCTCAAGAGATGCAATTCCCTCTGTTTGAGAACATCTGTCCTCCGCAGTATGTGGGTATAACTTCACTGTAATTGTATGGGTCTCCACCCAATGTTATAACACACTATGACAAAATAAATACTCACACACTCCCTAGAACTTTGCCCGGTGTCAGATGCCCCTCCTTAAGCATTCTTAAACAGGCAAACTTCCTTATGATATTTTCTAAAGAGTTTTCTCTACATTATAATTTCAACCACATACCTGACAATCTTGTATGTTCAAATGTTCCCCCCACTCTTCCCCCAATTTCTTGTTCCATCTGACCCATCCTCCCATTCTGAGCCCCCCTCAAGCCTACAAAGCCCCACCCAAAGGTTTCCTTATACCCTCATTTTATCCATTCCATGTACGAATACTTACCTCCAGCTTATCATAGGTTTCACCCATTTAGGTGTCAGGTCGCAACCTTCCTCTACCATCCCACTTCCTTTAAGCCTATCATCCAGTTTCTAGCCCTCTAAGAATGCTTAGTTTACTTATTTCATATCGGATAGGTCATGTAGTATTTGTCCTTCAATGCCTGGCTTGCTTCACTCCATGTAAGGTTCTCAAGATTCATCCATGTTATCACATGTGTTTCTACTGTATTCATTCTTAACTGCTGAGTAGTATTCTCTTGTATGTATATACCACATTTTATTTATCCATTCATCTGTTAATGGATATTTGGTTTGTTTTCTTTTTTTTGTCTTTATTTATTTTTTTAATGTTATATTCAAAATTATGAGGTCCCTATATACCCCCACCCCACTCCTCCCTCCATAACAACAACCTTCTCAATCATCATGAGACATTCATTGCATTTGGTGAATACATCTCTGAGCACCGCTGCATGTCATGGTCAATGGTCCACATCATAGCCCACACTCTCCCACGTTCCGTCCAGTGGGCCATGGGAGGACATACAATGTCCGGTAGCTGTTCCTGCAGCACCACCAGGATAACTCAAAGTCCCGAAAATGCCCCCACTTCATGTCTCTTCCTCCCACTCCCTACCCCCAGCAGCCACCATGGCCACTTTCTCCACACCAATGCCACATTTTCTTCGATTACTAATCACAATAGTTCATGAATAGAATATCAGTAATTCCACTCTAATCCATACTCTCTTCCTCCATCCTGTGGACCTTAGAATGGTTGTGTCCACTCAACATCTATATCAAGAGGGGGCTTAGACTCTACATGGATGCTGGATTCCAACTTTTGACAATAGTGAATAGTGCTGCTATGAACATTGGTGTGCATATATCAGTTTGTGTCTTTGTTTTCAGTTCTACTGGCTATATACCCAGCAGTGGAATTGCTGGGTCATATGGCAAATATATAGCTAGTTTTTTAGAAACTACCGAAGTGCCCTCCAGAATGGCTGTATCTTTCTGCATTCCTTCCAGCAGTGGATGACTGTCTCCATTCCTCCACAATCTCTCCAGCACTTGTAATCTTCTGATTTTTTGATAGCTGCCAGTCTTATGGGAGGAGGATGACATCTCGTTTTCATCTGCATTTCCCAAATAGCTAGTGATTTTGATCTTTTTTTCATGTGCTTTTTAGCCATTTGTATATCTTTTTTTGGAGAAGAATCTGTTCACATCTTTTTTCCCATTTTTAAATGGGTTCTTTGTCTTTTCATTTTCGAGATTAGAAGTTCTTTATATGTGCAGGATATAATCTCCTGTCAGATATATCGTTACCAAATATGTTCTCCCACTTTGTTAGGCTCTCTTTTCACTTCCTTGACATACTCCTTTGATGTGCAGATGGCTTTAATTTTGAGGAAGTCCCATTTATCTATTTGTTTTTTTGCTGCTTATGCTTTTGGTGTGAAGTTCATGAAGCCATTTCCTATAAGAAGGTCTTGTAGATACTTACCTACATTGCTTTCCAAGGTCTTTATGGTCTTGGCTCTTATATTTAGATCTTGATACATCTTGAGTTGATTTTTTTATAAGGTGTGAGTTAGTAATCCTCTTTCATTCTTTTCCATATGGATATCCAGTTCTCCAGGCACCATTTGTTGAGGAGGCCATTCTTCCCACTTGGGAGGGTTTGGGAGCCTTGTCGAATACCATATGGCTGTATATATAAGGATCTATATCAGAACTCTAAATTTGGTTCCATTGGTCAGTGTGTTTATCCTTGTAACCATACCATGCCGTTTTCACTAATGTAGCTTTGTAGTTTGTTTTGAAGTCAGATAGTGTGATTGCTCCATTTTCCTTTTTCCTTTTCAATATGTCTTTGACTATTCAGGGCCTCTTTCCTTTCCAAATAAATTTCTTAGTTAGTTTCTCTAGTTCTTTAAAGAATGCTGTGTTGATTTTTAGTGGTGTTGCATTGAATCTGTAGATCAGTTTTGGTAAGTTAGACATATTAATATTTAATCTTCCTATCCATGGACAGGAAATATTCTTCCATTTATTTACGTCTTCTTTGATTTCCATGAAGTGTTGTGTAGTATCTGTGTATAAGTCTTTTCCATCTTTAGTTAAATTTAGTCCTATGTATATGATTTTTTTATTTGCTATTGTAAATCGTATTTGTTTCTTGATTTTCCTCCACAGATTACTCATTATTGGTGTACAGCAATACTACTGATTTTTGTGCATTGATCTTTTACCTGCGACTTTACTGAACTCACTTGTAAGTTCTAGAAGCTTTGTGGTAGACTTTTCAGGGTTTTCTGTGTATAGGGTCATATCATCTGCAAATACTGAAATTTTGAATTCTTCCTTTTCCATTTGGATGCCTTTTATGTCTGGTTCTTGCCTCAGTGCTCGAGCAAGTACTTCTCAGACTATGTTAAATAGAAGGGGTAATACTGGGTATCCTTGTCTTGTTCCTGATCTTACAGGGAAAGATTTTATGATTTCACCTGGGTCCCTGCTGAAATTTTTTCTATCTTTGTATGTCTGTGTCCTACTATCTGTGCAATTTCAAATGTAGTGCCTTCGATGTCATTAATTCATTCCCCTGCCTGTTCAAATCTGCTGTTACGTCCTTCTTGCTTATTTTTTCTTCTTTCTTTGTGCCACTCATCACCATCATATGTGTTATAAGAGTGTATACTATTTCTTCTCCATATTCCTTCAGTTTATTCTTAATATCATTTATCTCTTCCTTCACTTCATTTAGGTGATTTGTGATATTTTTTTGGACATCCATGATTAGTTGTTCCAAATTTTGCATCTCCTCCTGTTTTTCTGTTTTTCTATTGGACTGGGCTGTGTCTTCCTTTTTCTTAAATGCCTTTTCTGTCTTTTTTATTATTGCTATTAATCATTTTTTTCTATCTTTCCTTTTCTGTTGTCTTAATTTTTTTGAGGGAAACATGGACAAGTATGAGGATATAGAATAAGTGGAACCAAGTGTCAAAGAGGAAACTTACCCCCACCCCCAAAAAACACAAAATAAAACCCTAGAATAGAAAGAGAAGCTAACCATCTGAATAAATCCTTCAAGATTAAAAGATGCCTAGATACCAGCAAATTCACAAGCCACAGTGTCATCATAATAGCCTTTATCTCTTTAGTCATATTTCCCTTCGTCTTCTTGCATTGATTAAGGAGGTTTGTGTGAATATCATTCACTAGTTATCATTAATTCTGTGTCTCATCTGAATTCTTGGTTTGTCCCTTTGGCTGGACCATACCTTCCTGTTTCTTAGTATGGCTTGCTATCTTTTATTGATTTCTAGACATCTGATTTTGCTTATGATGTTACTGTTGATCAATTTCTATCTGTTGCTGAATGGTTTTATTTCACAGCTGTTCTTTAATTTTGTATATTTTTTCTAAAACTTTAAGTTTGCCCTATTTAAATAAGACTAGATCTCTACTGCTTGGGAAAGAAACAGGAGAGACAAGCTGCCTTCCTTCATTTTCCCAGCTGGCTAGAAGATGGCTCTTCTCAGCACACCCTTTGATGGAAATAAATCCTTCAGTTCCACTGTCTCTTCTGAACCAGTGATTTGAGTTATCATGGTTACATTTCCTGAGGAGAAACCACACTCAACCCTTAGCCGCACCATCCTCTTTTCAGGGAAGAATATGTCCATTCCCCTCTCCATTGGCCACTTTTCCACAGGTTTTTCACCTCTAGTGTGGGCGATGTACAGTATTCCCAGCCATGGCAGCACTGATTCATTGTTTTCCCTTTCGACTTTCTGGCCCTCCAGGCCCAGTCCCTCTTGGACAATGCTTTGTAGTACTCTTCTCTTCTGTAAGTTCCCTAAGCAGCTTCTTGGATGACATTCTCCCCTATTTTGCAAAAGAGCCCCTCCCTGTCTGAGCTAATTTGATGCCATCTCAGATGTTTCCTCTGTGGAATTGCTTTTGTATCTTGTCAGAAATTAGTTGCCAATATGTAGTCAGTTCTAATATAATGTTACATATGTGATCTTAAAAATCACCACTCTATGTAAAATAGCACAGTAAAAAGCAATAGAACTTACGGGGAAAATCGAGGTGGGATACAACACACAAAAAAAATTTAATCAGTGACCCAAAAAAAAAAAAATTAAAAGATAGGAACCGTATAACAATGGTAGCACTGTTTTACACATGCTAGGTTAAGTGGTTAAGGAATATATAAATGCTACAATAAATATTGCCCTTTACCCTGAAAAAGACCTGATACTTGCTCATCAGTTGGGTAAGTTATTGGGAGTGGTGGAAGGTGGATTACTTGAAATTGGAAGGAAAGTTGTAACACTACATATGGAAAGGAGTGACTTGTAGGATGTGGTTGTTTGAAGTCTGTTCATATGTATATTTCATGTATTCTTACTTGGCTTGGTTCAGCTGGATACTTTCTGTGTTTAACTAGTGTTTCTTGCAGGCAAAATTGTACATAAGCAAATGAGAAATTCATGTTATGCTCAAATAGTTTCATAATATCTCAGTTAAAATGGATCAAATTTGCATTTTCAGAACAACTGCTTTGGTCAATTCCTGGATGCTATTCTGTTCCATTGATCTGTATGTCTAGCCTTCATCCAATAAATGCCGTATTATCTTGATTCTTTTATAGTAAGTCTTGATGTCATGAGTGTTGTAGGTCACTGATCCATTTTGAGTTATTTTTTTGTATATGGGGTGATGTTGGTGTCTACTTTCATCCTTTTACATATGGGTACCCAGTTTTCCCTGGACCATTTGTTAAAGAGACTTTTTTCCCCATTTAGTGGAGTTGGCTCCCTTGTCAAAAACCAGTTGTGCATAGAAATGAGGGTTTATATCTGTACTCTCAATTCTATTCCATTGGTTTATTTATCTGTCCTTGTGCCCATATCATACTACATGGATTACTGTAGCTTTGTAATGAGTTTTTTAATTCAGAAGAACGTGTCCTCTAACTCTGTTTTTCTTTTACAAGATGGTTTTGGTGATTTGGGATCCCTTGCCATTCCATATGAATTTGATGTTTAATCTTTCCATTTCTGTAAAAAAGGCTGTTAATTTTTTGTTTAACTTTTAATTCTTTTTAACTTTTAATTTTGAACTACTTTCAAATTTACTGAGCAGTTCCAAAAATATATATATAAACACCTTACAGAAAAATCCACAATAACCATACACTCCAGTTACACAGATCCACCAATTTCAATATTGTATCATATTTGCCATATCATTTTATCTATCCATCTGTCTGTCCATCATCCATTTTTTTAATACTTCAGTGTTGGTATACATCATTCACTTTGAACACTTAATACTATCATGTATATTTCCTACAAACAAGAATGTCCATTTTTGTAATCACCTCAAGTGCAGTTATAAAGTTCAAGAAATTTAACGTTGATATTAAGCTTACAATCTAGATTCTAATTTAAGCCTTTTCTCCTCCCTTGTTCCATACAGGATCATATATAGCATTAAATTGTCATTGTCTCTTTTGATGCTCTTTCTTTTTTAAAGAAAACCGTTGTAATTGTGGAAACTTATGCACAATATAACTTTCCCATCTCAACTCATTCAGAGCTTATCATTGAATGGGATTAATCATATTCACAATATTGTGGTACCCTTCCCACATTCCATTACTAAAATTTTCCCATCTCCCCAAGCAGAAACTCTACACCACTGTGCATTAACTGACCATTCCCCCTGACCCTGGCAACCGGTACTTCATTTTCCATCTTTATGAGCTTGCATATTTTCTATTTCCTTTGTAGTTAGCTTGGGACTTAAATTTAATATTTTAAATATATTATATTATCCTTTGCTTTTATCAGTTTAACTTCAATAGCATATACAAACTATGTTCTACTCCCTTCCCTCCCTTACATTAATGTGTTTGTCACAAATTGCATGTTTATACATTATTAGTCCCAAATCACTGATGTATCATTATATTTTATGCATATGACTTTTTTTAATTGAAGAAAAAAATCATTTATTTAAAATGATCCAGAAAATGCATTTGACCAAATAGAGCATCCCTTCTTTTTTTTTCCTAAATTCTACTCAATTTATTCATTTTAAAAAAAAATATTACATTCAAAACATGAGGTCCCCATTCACCCCCACCGCCCCCACCCCACCACTCCCCCCACAGTAACACTTTCCCCCATCACATGACACATCAATTACATCTGGTGAGCACATCTCTGGGCATCGCTGCACCCCATGTCCTGTGGTCCACACCATAGCCCACACTCTCCCACGTTCCATCCAGTGGGCCATGTGAGGACATACAATGTCCGGCAATTGTCCCTGGAGCACCACCCAGGACAACTCAAAGTCCCGAAAATGCCTCCACATTTCATCTCTTCCTCCCATTCCCCGCACCCGGCAGACACCATGGCCACTTTTTTCACACCAGTGCTACATTTTCTCGATTATTAACCACAATAGTTCATGAATAGGATATCATTAAGTCCACTCTAATCCTTACTGTATTCCTCCTTCCTGTGGACCTTGGCATGGTTGTGTCCATTCCACATCTATGTCAAGAGGGGGCTTAGATTCCACATGGATACTGGATGCAATTATCCTGCTTTCAGTTGTAAGCACTCTAGGCTCCATGGTGTGGTGGTTGGCATTCTTCAACTCCATGTTAGCTGAGTGGGGTAAGTCCAATAAATCAGAGTGTAGGAGCTGAAGTCTGTTGAGACTCACAGCCTGGCTATCATATTGTCAGTCCAGAGATTCAAATCCCCTAGATATATCTTAAACCCCAGCACCAACTACAATTCCAGTAAAGTAGCATGAAAGGCTTGTTCAAAGAAATCCCATCTGAGTCCAGCGCCATCACACAGAAACACCAGCTCCAAAGAAGGGCCAACTGACATGGCGGTGAACTCCATCTGCCATGACCATTGAACCTGTGGGTCTCTTTAGCCCTCAAAAGAACCAATACCTGGGGTTGTATCTACTTTATCTTTCTCTGAGAGTCTGCTCAGGTGTGCATAAGGGCAATCCTTCTGACAACCTCCAGACTCTTTTTTAGAGACTCATAGCCATATGAACTCATTTGGCCTTTCCATTTCCCCCTTACTTTAGGTCAAACAGCATTTTTAACTCCTGTTATTATATGTAGATAGGGGTATTCTGCTGGTCCGCGTTGAACTTTCAATTCAAGGTCATTTTCTAGTTACATCATCAGCTGGTACTTGGTAGTGATCCCTCGGTGCCAGGGAGGCTCATTCCCGGGTGTCATATGCCATGCTGGGGGGAAGGCATTGCATTTACATGCTGAGTTTGGCTTCGAGACTGGCCACATTTGAGTAACACAGAGGCTGTCAGGAGGGAACTCTTAGGCACAGTGCTGTTCTAGGCCTTGTACTTATTTCAGGTGTATAGGTTCACAAGCATAGTCATGAGTATCGCAGGCTCGCTTTTGGACTCTCATTCCTTCCTTGTCCTTACCGTTACACCTGGGGGACTGCCGCTGCTCCTCTAGGGACCACGACCGAGCCCCACCGAGCCAGGAACCCAGTACCCCCCCCAGGTGTTGTTTTTAATTGTTTCCACTATGAGTATATCCAAACATTTCCATGCACCCTGGACACATGCCCTGTATAACTCCCTGTCAACCATATATCGCCTGTCAATAACATCCCATACCAGTATTCCTCCGCTGCCATTGTTGAACCACTCTGTGATCCAAAACTTCCTGAAAAGTGAAGCCCAATATAATGTCAGGTTCCCTTATAAGTAAAATGGAATATAGTGATGAGTTTAAACGTTAGATATAGAATACATATTGATTTGGAAAAATTCTACATCCTATCTTTTTCTTTTCTTTTTTCCTAATTATTGAGCTTCTCTTCACAAGAGCCTTAGAGCACAGTAATTCATCTATACAATATACAGTACTCCCACATATCCATTATAAAACCTTTTTCCTTCCACAGCGATAATCTTTTAACTTATTCATATCATATTTAGTGAAACTGATGTACAGATATTGAAACAATAGCTTTCAAACAAGGTAACATTTGTGTTTACGTTGTGGTTCATACTTTAGGCTATACAGTTTTCTAAATTTTTTAGTTCTCCTATGTTTTACATTATGGTTTACATTATTAGTCTGTTGTCCCCTATATGTTTTTGGTGTAATATTACATGTTTTATATCCATCCTTGTGTACTCTTGTGGAACACTTCTTTTACCCTCACATTTACTTTGGTTCCATCTATTCAATATCTATTTCCCCCTCCCCTTGGGCCCCACAGTGACAGTCAATCTTCATTTCTTGAGGAGCCATGTTCAGAGATACTTGCAACAGTGTTGAGGGCTTGACTTGCTCAACTGCCCTAATGCCCTGGGAGCAACCATTTCTCTTGAGAGATACAGTTCCCTCTATTGGATGGCATTAGTCCTCCCCAGGATGTGGGTCTACATTCAGTCTCATTATATGGGTCTCTACCCAATGGTGTAACCCACTCTGGCAAAATGAGAATTCAGATATTCCCAAGGAGTCTATCCTGTGTCAGATTATCCCCTTTGACTATCTTAAACAGGTAACTTTCCTAATTATATTTTGAAAAAGATTTTCTCAGCATTTTACTTTCAACCAGCACCTGTGTTCGTATGTTGCCCCCCTCCCCTGAATTTCTTGCGCAATATTACCCATCTGCCCATCCCTAGACCCCGCAAATACCCACCCGAAGGTAACCCTGTGCCCCCATTTTATCCCTTCCTTGTGCATATACTTACCGCCAGCTTATCATAGATTTCGCCCATGTAGATGTCAGCTTACATCCTTCCTCTACCCTCCTATTTCCTGTAAGCATATCTTCCAGTCTCTAGCTCTCTGAGGCAGCTTGCTTATTTCATGTCTTTGAGGTCATGTAGTATTTGTCCTTCAAAGCCTGGGTTGCTTCACTCAACATCAGGTTCTCAACATTCATCCATGTTATCACGTGTGTTTGTAGTGTATTCGTTCTTAAAGCCAAGTAGTATTCCATTGTATGTATATACCACATTTTATTGATCCACTCATCTGTTGATGGGCATTTGGGTTGATTCCAACTTTTGGCGATAGTGAACAATGCTGCTATGAACATTGGTGCGCATATATCGGTTTGTGTCCTTGTTTTCAGTTCTGCTGGGTATATACCCAGCAGTGGTATTGCTGGGTCATATGGCAAATCTATGGTTAGTTTTTTGAGAAACCGCCAAACTGTCGTCCAGAATGGTTGGATCCTTCTACATTCCCACCAGGAGTGGATGAGTGTTCCCATTTCTTCACATCCTCTCCAGCATTTGTATTCTTCTGTTTTTTTCATAGCTGCCAATCTTATGGGAGTAAGATGGTATCTCATTATAGTTTTGATTTGCATTTCCCTGATAGCTAAAGATTTGGAGCATTTTTTCATGTGCTTTTTAGCCATTTGTATTTCTTCTTTGGAGAAGTGTCTGTTCAAATCTTTTTCCCATTTTTTAAATGGGTTGCTTATCTTTTTATTTTCAAAATATAGGAGTTCTTTATATATGCAAGTTATAAGTCTCTTATTGGATATATGGTTGCCAAATATTTTCTCCCATTGTGTAGGTTCCATTTACTTTCTTGAGAAATTCCTTTGAGATGTAGAAGGCTTTAATTTTGAGGAAGTCCCATTTATCTATTTGTTCTTTCACTGCTCGTGCTTTTGGAGTGATGTTCATGAAGCCATTTCCTATTACAAGGTCTTGTAGATGTTTCCCTACACTGCTTTCCAAGGTCCTTAAGGTCTTGGCTCTTATACTTAGGTCTTTGATCCATCTTGAGTTGACCTTTGTATAAGGTGTGAGATGATAATCCTCTTTCATTCTTCTACATATGGATATTCAGTTCTTCAGGCACCATTTGTTGAATAGGCCATTCTCTCCCAGTTGAGAGGGTTTGGTGACTTTATCAAATATTATATGGCTATATATATGAGGTTCTATATCAGAACTTTTAATTCGATTCCATTGGTCTATGTGTCTCTCCTTATGCCAATACCATGCTGTTTTCACTGCTGTAGCTTTGTAGTATGTTTTGAAGTCAGGTAGTGTGATTCCTCTAATTTTGTTTTTCTTTTTCAATATATCTTTGGCTATTCGGGGCCTCTTTCCTTTCCAAATAAATTTCATAGTTAGTTTTTCTAGTTCCATAAAGAAGGCTGTGTTGAATTTTATTGGGATTGCATTGAATGTCTAGATCAGTTTTGGTAGGATAGACATCTTAATAATATTTAGTCTTCCTATCCATGAACAGGGAATATTCTTCCATTTGTTTAGGTCTTCTTTGATTTCCTTGAACATTCTTGTATAGTTCTCACTGTATAAATTTTTTATATCTTTAGTTAAATTTATTCCTAAGTATTTGATTTTTTTCTTTACTATTGTGAATGATATTTGTTTCTTGATTTCCTCCTGATCTTGCTCATTATTGGTGTACAGAAATGCTACTGAGTTTTGCATTGATCTTATAACCTGCGACTACTAAACTCATTTATGAGTTCTAGAAGCTTTGTTGTAGATCTCTCAGGGTTTTCTATGTATAGGATCATGTCACCTGCAAATAATAAAATTTTGACTTCTTGCTTTCCAATTTGAATGACTTTTATATCTGGTTCTTGCCTCAGTGCTCGAGTACGTACTTCTAAGACAATGTTAAATAGAAGGGGAGACAGGGGGCATCCTTGTCTTGTTCCTGACTTTAGAGGGAAGGATTTTAGGATTTCTCCATTGTAAACGATGTTGGGTATAGGTTTTTCATATATACTCTTTATCATGTTCAAAACATTTCCTTGTATTCCGATCTTTTGGAGTGTTTTTGTCAAGAAAGGGTGCTGTATTTTGTCAAATGCTTTTTCTACATCTATAGATATAATCATGTGATTTTTTTCCTTCAATCTGTTTATATGGTGTATTACATTGATTGATTTTCTTATGTTGAAACATCCTCGCATACCTGGAATGAATCCCACTTGGTCATGGTGTATAATTCGCTTAATGTGTTGTTGATTACGATTAGCAAGTATTTTTTTAAAGTATTTTTGCATCTGGGTTCATTAGAGAAATTGGTCTGTAATTTTCCTTTCTTGTGGTGTCTTTGTTTGTCTTTGGTACTAGGGTAATTTTGGCATCATAGAAGGAGTTCGGCAATGTTCCTTCTGTTTCAGTTTTTGGAAGTTTCAGCAGGATTGGTTTTAGTTCTTTCCAGAATGTTTTGTAGAATTCCCCTGTGAAGCTGTCTGGCCCTGGGCTCTTCTTAGTTGGGAGGTTTTTAATTACTGATTCTATCTCTTTACTTGTGATTGGTTTGTTGAGATAATCAATTTCTTCTTTCGTCAATATAGGCTGCTTATGTGTTTCTAGGAATTTGTCCATTTCCTCTGAATTGTCATTTTTGTAGGAATATAGTTTTTCAAAGTATCCTCTTATGATAGTCTTTATTTCTGTGGGGTCAGTGGTGATATCTCCTTTCTCATTTGTTATTTTGTGTACTTGCATCTTCTCTCTTTTTTTCTTTGTTAGTCTCGCTAAAGGGTTGTCAATTTTTTTGATCTTCTCGAAAAACCAGCTCTTGGTCTTGTTTATCTTTTCAAGTGCTTTCTTATTTTCTATTTCATTTAGTTCTGCACTTACCTTTGTTATTTCCATCCTTCTTCTTCCTGTTGGATTACTTTGTTGTTTTTTTTTTCTAATTCCTCCAAATGTTCAGTTACTTCTTCAATTTTTGCTCTTCTTTTTTGATGTATGAATTTATGGCTATATATTTCCCTCTCTGTACTCGTTTTGCTGCATCCCATACATTTTTGTATGTTGTTTTATCATTATCATTTGTTTCCAGGTAGTCATTGATTTCTTTTGAGATTTCCTCTTTGACCCACTGTTTTTCTAAGAGCATGCTGTTTAATTTCCAAATCGTGGTGTGAAATCTGGGCCTCTGGCCCTTGCAGATTTTCAGCTTCACTCCAATGTGGTCAGTGATATTATTTTGTATGATTTCGATCTTTCTGAATTCATTAAGCCTTTCTTTGTGGCCTAACATATGGTCTGTCTTGGAGAATGATCCGTGTGCACTTGAGAAAAATGTATATCCTGCTGTGTTTGGGTGTAATGATCTGTATATGTCTATTAGATCCATCTCCTCTAATATACTGTTCAAATATTTCATTTCTTTAGTGATTCTTTTTTGAGATGTTCTGTCCAGAGTTGATAGTGGTGTATTTAAATCCCCCACTATAATTGTAGATGCATCTATTCTTTCACTTAGTTTTTCCAGCATTTGCCTCACGTATTTAGAGGCGCCCTTGTTAGGAGCATAAATATTTATGATTGTTCGTTCTTCTTGACAGATTGTCCCTTTAACTAATATGTAGTATCCTTCTTTGTCTCTCAGAATTGTTTCGTATTTAAAGACTATTTTGATAGTCTGATATTAATATAGCTACTCCTGCCTTTTTTTTGGTTATTGTTTGCTTGTAAGATTGTTTTCCAACCATTCACTTTCAGCCTCCATGATTCTCTGGGTCTAAGATGTGCCTCTTGTAGACAGCATATAAATCGGTCGTATTTTCTTATCCAATGTCCCAGTCAGAATCTTTTGATAGATAGATGAGTTTAATCCATTGACATTCAGTGTTATTACTTTCAAGGAATTTTTTATGTTAGCCATATTTTGATTGTACTTGTGTTTGTCATATTTTGTTTGCCTGTTTTTTCTTCTCTTTTTGTCTATTTTGTTGCTCTTACACTCTCCCCCAACTCTGACTGTCCTCTTTTTTCCTTTCTTCCTGCAGAACTCCCTTTAGAATTTCTTGAAGGGGAGGTTTCTTGTTGGCATGAATATTTTGAACTCTCCATCATTTTTGAATGCTAGTTCAAAAAATAGCTGGATAGAGTATTCTTGGTTGGAAATTTTATTCTTTTACTACCTTGACTATATCATACCCCTGCCTTCTTGCCTCCATGGTTTCAGATGAGAAATCAACACTTAATCTAATGGAGCTTCCCTTGTATGTGATGGTTTTCTTTTCTCTTGCTGCTTTTAGAATTTTCTCTTTGTCTTGAGCGTTGGATAATTTGACAAGTATATGTCTTGGCGTGGGCCTGTTGAGGTTTATGATGATTGGGGTGTACTGTGCTTCTTGGATATGTACATCTGTCTCTTTCAGTAGATTTGGGAAGTTGCATTATTTACTGCAACACTCCTTCTGAATGCTTTTCCTTCTCTTCTCCTTCTGGGATGCCTATAATACTTATGTTTGAACATTTTGCATTGTCATTCAGGTCCCTAAGTCCCAGCTGGATTTTTTCTATCTTTTTATCGATCAATTCTACTATCTGTTTGATTTCCGATGTACTGTCTTCCACATCACTCATTCTCTGCTCTGCCTCTTCTAATCTGCTGTTATTTGCTGCGGGTGTATTTTTGGTTTCTTGAACTGTGGTGTTCATTCCCATCATATCTGTTATCTTTTTGCGTATGTCTGCAATTTCCCCTCCAAGTGTTGTCTTCATATTGTTAACCTCTTCCTTTACTTCATTAAATTTGTCGGCGATAAGTGTTCTGAAGTCTTTCATTACTTGTGCGAAGTTCTGCTCCCCTTCCTGGTTTTTAGTTTGTTCATTGGATTTAGCCATGTTTTCCTGATTACTGGTTTGGTTTATAGATTTTTGTTGCTGTCTGGTCATCATTTTATCTTGATGGGTTTAATCAGTTCCTTAGCTTCTTTGTCTAGTTTTGGGGATTAATTAGCTGTTGTTTTTCGTAAGTGTTATATCTTCTCTTTGTCACTTTGTTCTTCTTATTCTAATTTCTTATTGCTGGCTGAGTTTACTTTGAAGGAAAGTATTAGGGCCAGGTAAAGGCAACTGTGTAAGCAAGGAAAATGTGTAAAGTAGTATTGGTAATAAATGTTAACAGAGCAACAATATGAGATCCGGTAGGATGGATATTAGATTCATGTTAGTTGTGTAGAGTTATAGCAGTAGGTAGGTACCTCACCTATAGTGAGGTAGTCGAATGAATATGGGAGGAATATGGTATGAATTAAAAAGCTGGTGTTTTTGTGAGAGAGGGAAAGAGGAAAGAAAGGCAATAGTTTTAAGAGTGGATAAAAGAAAACAAAACAAAGGTATTAGAAATTAAGAGTTAGATACTTTGGGGATCAAAGAAAGGGAGGTGGAATATAGGGGGGACAGTAGATGATGGAGGATATCAAGATGTAGGGGAAAGAGGATAGTGTAGGTCGCCAAAATCAATTCACACAGAAAAGAGGCAACGGAGGATGAGGAAACCCAGCAAATGTGAGGTGTTCCCTGCAGCACCTATTGTATAATGAAGATAAAATAAAATAAAAAGAAAATGGGGGACCAGAGAGAAAAAAAGAAAAGACTTTGGGGGATACGATGGGAGAAAAAACTAGGCGATAATGCAATGTTAGCAATCAGGACAATAAAAAATAAAACAAAAATAAAACAAAACAAAACAAAAAAGAAAGAACGCAATCATCGAGGGCTAGAACATTCAAGGACCTCAGATGGACCTCAGAGCTTGATGGATTCAGGGATGGAAAGTCTGTGTTATTACAGACTCAAGAAGTGTGAGTCTCTGGGGTGTGGGCCACCAGGGTTTAGGGGACTGAGAACTGGCATCCTCAAATCTTGTTAACAGGCAGCCTGGGAGCACCGCAGTGCAACACAGCCTTCAGGGATTCCCACAGCTGGGTGCCAGCCCTATGGGGGAAGTCACATCCGCAAACTCTGACCTATGTGTCAGAACCCCGTAATTCACTGTCTCACTCGGGACTCTTCTGTGGCTGTATAACCAATTCGACTTCAGGACACCTCCCGTCCTGTAAGTCACCGAAACGTCCACCTGGGGGCGCCTCTACACTGCAGCCAATTTAATGATGCTGCAGATCAGTAGCCAGGCCCAGGCGGTGGGGCTCCAGCCGGAAAGGCCGATATCAGAGTCCGAAATCAAAATTCCCACGCTTCGCAAAATATTCCCCTAATCGCCTTCCAGACTTCTCCCACCCTGCCAGTCTCTGAAACAGCCTCCTGGTAACGTCTCTTTATTGCGAGCAATTTAAGGCTGCTGCAGATCGGCAGCCGGCCTTGGGGGCACGGCTCTAGCCGGAAGCGCTATTATTTCTGTCCGCAATCAAAAATTCCCCGCCTTGCAATAAAACTCCCGTTTGTCTCCCCAAATCGGTCTGTGAAGGCCTCCTGCCCTGTTAGCCCCCCAATAGCCCGCTTAGGGCTTATGAATTCCCCAGTACTGCAGAGCCTCCAGGATTCCCCGCCACAGCGCTGGTGCCATGGCTCCGCCCACCCATATGTCTTTTAGATCCTGTAGGAAGTAAAAAGTAGAGTTAGAATTCCAAAATGCAGCTTTACTGGTATTTATATTTACCCATATCACTTTCTTTACTGAAGAGCTTTATTTCTTAATGTGGCTCGGTGTATTATCTATTATCCTTTATTTCAACCTCAGTCTATTGGTGACAAACTCCTTCTGCATTTGTTTATCTGTGAATGCCTTAATCTCTCCCTCATATTGAAAGATAATTTTGCTGGATATAGATTCTTGGTTGGAAGTTTTTTGTTTCCTTGTGTGTGTATGTATGTGTTGTTTTTGGTATTTTTTCCTTTCAGCACTTTAAATGTGTCTTCCCACTGTCTTTTTTTAAATTAGGGAAATTGTGGGGTTCTAGAACAATCGTGCTTAAAATACATTTGTTACAATTGATGAAAGCACGTTTTTAGACTTGTTCTATTAACCATAGCCTCCATGATTTAACTTATCATTCACTGTTTTGTAGTACAGTTCCATGGATTTTTCCAAAAAAAGTTATTGTATTGCCATATATACAACCTAATATTTTCCCTTTTAACCACGTTAATATATGTATTTCAAGGCTGATAATTATCTTCACTGTCATCTTACTTCCATGGTTTATGATGAGAAATTTGCACTTAATCTTATTGAGTCTCTCTTGTGTGTGACTTGTTGCTTCAGTCTTGCACCTTTTAGGATTCTCTCCTTATAATGGCATTTAGCAGTTTGATTATATTATGCCACATAAGTCTACTTGGGTTTATCCTGTTTGGAGTTTGTTGAAAATCTCAGATGTATATATTCTGGACATTCATTACATTCATTAGGTTTTCATCCATTATTTCTTTCAATATTATCTTTGCTACTTTCTTTCTTTCTTCTCTTGGGACTCCCAAAAGCATTTATTGGAACCTTAATGGTATTGCCCAGTTTCCTCAGGTTCTGCCCACTTTTCTTAATTCCTTCTTCTTTCTGCTCTTCTGACTGTGTGATTTCAATTGCCTTATATTCAAATTCTCGGATACTTTTTTCTGCTAGCTCCAATCTTCTTTTGAACCCTATAGTGGTTTGAAGGTGTATGTACCCTAGAAAAACATGTTCTTAAATCTATTCATCCATTCCTGTGGATGTAAATCCATTGTAAGACCTTCTGATGAGGATACTTCAGTTAAGGTATGGTTTTAATCTTTTACTGGAGTCCTTTATTATCTGAATGAATTCAGACATGAGATATAAAAAGCCATGGAAATAGGATGTTGAAATCAATGAAACCCAGGAGAGAAGAGAGAGACCAGCAGATGCTGTCATGTGCCTTGTCTTGTGAGAGGGGAACCAAGGATCACCAGCAGCCAGTCTTTGGGGGAAAGTATCACTTTATGATGCCTTTGTTGTTTTTTTAAAATTTCTCCGCCCCCCCCAGGTGTCTGTTCTCTGTGTCCATTTGCTGTGTGTTCTTCTGTGTCCGCTTCTGTTCTTGTCAGCGGCACTGGGAATCTATGTCTCTTTTTGTTGCATCACCTTACTGCATCAGCTCTCTGTGTGTGCAGCGCTACTCCTGGGCAGGCTGGACTTTCTTTCGCGCTGGGCAGCTCTCCTTATGGGGCACACTCCTTGTACATGAGGCTTCCCTACGTGGGGGACACCACTGCGTGGTGTGGCACTCCTTTCACGCATCATCACTGGGTGTGGGCCAGCTCCACACAGTTCAAGGAGGTCCTGGGTTTGAACCATGGACCTTCCATGTGGTAGGTGGATGCTCTATCCATTGAGCCAAGTCCACTTCCCTATGATGCCTTGTTTGGACATTTTCCAGCCTTAAAACCATGAGTGAACAAATTCCATTATTTAACCCAACCCATTTCATGGTATAAGCTTTGAGCTGCATAGGAAACTAAAGTAGATATTGGTAACAGGAGAGTATGGTGCTGCAATGGCAGATGCTTTGGAATTGGGTAATGTTTAGTGTGTGGAAGAATTCAACAGTGCTTGAATCGAAAAGGCCTAGATTGCTCCGAAGAGACTGCTTGTAGAAATATGGATGCTAAAGGCACTTCTGGTGAGGCATTAGAAGGAAAATAATGAATGTGTTATTGGAATTGGATGAAAAGTGATCCTAGTTTTAAAGTTTCAGAGAACTTGGCAAAGTTATTTTACGATGTCAGATGGAGGGCAGAAATTGAGAGTGATGAACTTTAATATTTAGCTGAGGATATTTTCAAGCTAAATGTGGAAAGTGAAGCCTGGCTTCTCTTTGTAGCTTATAGTAAAATGAGAGAGGAAATGTGTAATTTGAGAACTGAAAAACCAAGCACAAAGAATTGATGGTTTGGAAAATTCTGAGCTTTCAGACCATGAGTGCCCAGAGAATAGTGTTCCATGTGAGGGTTTAAATGAACATGGAACCAGTCAGCAGTTTCCATGCAAGTCAGGACTGGAGGTGCAGTTATTCAGGAAAGATTTGTGGAAAGTCCTGCTATTTGATGGTTTGGACCCCTGTGTACTACATGTGAAACCAACAAGTTTTATTGCAAGATCTGTATGAATGAAATCACTGGCAACCTGAACTGAAAGGGGTAGAGAGGGGACAATTAAAGGAAAAATCACTTCAAGAGCAGAACTACAGAAGCTGAGATCTATACCAAAGACATCTTCTCAGGCCAAGAGACTGAGTCCACCATGTTTGTGGAAATGTTGAGTCTGCCCTGGTGTTTGGAGAGGGTGGACCTTCCACCCCATTGATCAGGAAGAGCGCTGCCATTCCCAATGCTCAGAGAGTGGAGCCTGTGCCCAAGAAATTGTGGAGAGTCTGGCTTCCACACCCAATGCTTGGAGAGGGTGACATGTTCTCCCCAGTGTTCTGGAAGAACATAGCCACTGTGCAAGTGCTTGGAAGGGTAGGGTTCCTGCTTCCTAAGGCCAAGAGCACAAAATATCATTACATAGATGACTCTCAGATCTTAAAATCTAATGGAGTATGCTTTGCAGGGTTTTGGAATTGTTTAGGACCTATGACCCATTTTCCTTCCAATTTCTCTCTATGGGAATAGAGATTTGTCCTATACCTGTCCTTCCATTGAATGTTAGAAGCAGATAACTTGTTCTTTAGGTTTCATAGGTCAATAGTGGGAGGGGAATTGTGCCTCAGAACAGACCATACCTATAACCAATTTTAATGAGATTTATAATAAGCATTGCTACTGAAATGATATAAAGTCTTTGGGATATTGTGATGCAGTGAATCTATTTTGCATGTAGAAATAACATGCTTTTTGGGTGTCTAGCAGATGTAGAGTAGTCATTTAAGCTGGATGTAGTCCAGAAAAGCATGTTCTTAAATCCAATCCATTCCTGTGAAATGTTTTAAAGTTTTCTTTTCTTCAGCTTCACTGATTCTTCTGCTAGCTTCAATCTGCTATTGAACCCCTCTAGGAATTTTTTTCTTTCTGTTACCATGGTTTTCAGTTCTGTTTGATTCCTTTGAATTATTTCTGTTTCTTTATTGATATTTTCTTTGTGTCCATCTATTGTCTTCCTGATTTCATTCAGTTCTCTGTCATGTTTTCCTTTAGGTCTTTGAGAATATTTAGGACCATTTTTAAAATATCTTTGGTATGTACCATTGCTGGTCCTACTCATTCATGATTTCTCTTTCCAACTCTTCTTTGCATGGCCTTCACTTCCTCTGTCTTTGTGTATTTTGTAATCTTTTATTGTATCTTGGACATTTTGAAATTTTTATGTGTTCCTTACACTTGTATTCAGCTAGTGTTATGACAGAGATTTCCTTGAATTGTCAGGAGCTAACCAAAAAACAAAATAAAATATTTAGAACACCTTTCTAAGTCTTTGCAGGTTGGCTTATGTGGGTGCTCTCTTTCAGCTCTTAGTCATCCTAATAGTGAATGTGGAGAACAGCCTGTGTCAAATGCTTAGGGTCCTTCCTGGACATTTTTGAGCATGCACCTTGTTCATGACATATGTGGGTCCCTAGGAATTCCCTTGTTTACATGGACATAAATGTCCTTATTCTCCAGGAAGCACTATTTGCTTATTCTGTGTACCACAAATGGTATTCTTTGCCTCAGGCAACTGTGATTTTATTGTTCTATTGCCTTCTGTAGGAGGGCTCTCTGATTTGTCTCTAGGTGCAGGGGAAGTTCTGGGTTTTAGAGCTTGAGATATATGTCCTTTTTCCATCATTCATTATACTTCCAGACAAACTGGTACAGGCATACATGTACCCTAGGGTATACACTGAGTTTACTCTCCTGAATCCAGGTACAGGGGCCTGCACTGGGTGTGAATGGCAGCTCTGCCCTGAGTTGGTGAGGGGATGAAGGGCGGGCCAGCAAGGATAACACAAGGTTTTCTTACTGATTTTATGTTTCTTCTTCTTGATTTGGTACTCACTCTCTTCTATCAACCCCTTATGTGTTTTCAGAACTGTGTCAGTGATGTTTGTGCCAGTTCTTGCTAGTTGTTCAGAACTTCTTTGGGGTTGTAGATCCGTTGAGCATCTTACTATGCCATCTTAATCCTAGATTGATTTTTGTATATTGATGCCTATTGTTCTTTTAAGGCCTAAATAAAAAATGAAAGCATGCCAAAAGCAACATACAATTTGCTATTTTAATATTTTAGCAAGTGTAATTGCCATCTCTGTTTCATTTTAGTCTATTTTAAAATTTAGATATGTATGACAGCCTTGATTTAATTGTCCTCTTAAAATGTTTGTATTATATTCTGGTACAGACCTGAAAGGATATACTTTGAGGAGAATATTTAACAGAGAAATATTTAAATTCTCTTAAAGAGCCCCATTATGGCCACTTTCCATTTTTGGTCTCACAGGAGGTTTCTTAAGTGTAATTGTAGGCCATCTGTGGGTAGATATGAGTTTAATACATTAATATATTTCTTTTAATGTTTTTCTATTTTCTGAAGTTTTTCAGATTTTTTTTAATAATATGGTTATTATAGATTTTGGACTCAGCAAGGAGTCAGTAGATCAAGAAAAGAAGGCCTACTCATTTTGTGGTACAGTAGAGTACATGGCTCCTGAAGTAGTAAATAGGAGAGGCCATTCACAGAGTGCTGATTGGTGGTCATATGGTGTCCTTATGGTACGTAGCATTACTTTTCTTAATTATTTCAACATAAAATTAACCTTATTTAGAATTTTAATTTAATGTCCTACTTAAATATAGCATGTTTATGGATGTGTCAGGTAAGAAAAGTAGTCTGATGATTCATGGTTATCATTAAATGGTTACCTGTTATACAGTAAGTATTAGGGTTTTGGTGTTTTGATTTATTTTAAAGTTGCCAGGTGAAAATGTAAATGACAGCATTGTCATTTAGACTTCAGATTTGAAAACGTAGTAAAATATGTGAGAATCCAGATTTCAGATTGCTGAATTTAGCAGTTGTACTGTGTTTCAACTAGCTGCCTCAGTATTTAGCACCTAACTATATACTATGTATAGTATATAGTATATATATATATATAACTGTATGCTGTCTTATTGTCAAATTGTTTTAAGCATACGCTAGAGAGATTGTAAACCTCTTAAGCACAGGACTTATTTCATATACTACTTATCCTCTCCAAAATTATATAGCATAGTGGACATTTAAGTAGTCAAATTCAAAATATTCACTAAATTGTTATGAATTTATTGTGCCTAGAATTTGCATCAGTAAGTAGGTTGATAAATGAATAGCTTTTGAATCAGATATAATTTGCTTTTGACATTCAAGGAATAATTCATATAACTTGATATAGGAAAAGAAGATTTCTTAAAGGAGGTGGAAATTAAATTAGCCTCTAAAGGATGGATAAAATTTAAATAGTTACATGTGTAGAAGGAGAGTTGTGTATAAGAAAAGGCTTAGATTACCAATTTGACTAGAGTAGTTGAGAATGATGGTGAAGTTAGAGAAAATGAGGCTGTAAACTTATGTAATAAGCATTTGCATGTTGCTCTCTGGGTAGTAGAAATCTATTGTCAATTCTTAAATAGGATGGTGATTAGAGAAAAAATGTGTTTTAGGAAGATTATTCTTGGCAGTATTATTTAAATGGATTGAAAATGCAGAGAAATTGGAAGCTGAGAAACCAAAAAGTTCTCCTTATGAGACAGTTTTAAGTTTTAGGGTTATAAAGTAAAAAGGAGGAAGTCTTAAAAAGACATTCCAAAAAAGAAGGGACTACTAAATATCACAAATGAAGTACAGGAGAAGGGTCAAAGATAGATATGTCTAATACTTGTAAACTGTAGGGCATTGAGATAATGGTAGAACAAGTAGAACAATATAAAAGAGACAGTTGGGAAGGATAGTTAATTTGGGAGGTGGCAAAATAATTTATTTTTAACATGTTGAGTTTAAAATAATGGAAGTTATACTGAAGATTAGAGGTTAGCGCCTGAATGGTGATAAATTAGGAGAAGCAGTGGAGACAGACTCAGGATCATTTGGAGACCTGCTTAAAAACAAATATTTCTCCCATTCAGTTACCCCACTTAGAGTTTCTTTGAGGAAAATATGCTTTTGATATGCAATATGCAATAATTCCCTTCTTTCTCTCTCTGCCACTCCCACCTCTACCCCTCCACCTCCCTAGTTGAGATCTTACTGTAGATTTGGGAGGGAAAACTGGAGCTTGAGAGAGATTGAGGCTGAAATATATTTGGGAGTCATCATGGTACAGGAGAACGTTGAATGAATATGCTAAATAAGTTCCTGAGTTCAGATAAATAAGCGGAGGACTGAAGCCAAAGCTATTATTGCATCTAAGTTTGAGTCTTAAATATTAGGGATATAGAAACTTTTTTCTTTAATGAAATATAGTGATGTTCATTTTTAGACTTAGTCTTTCTTATGCCATTATTTAATTTTCTAGTTAACTGCATTGCAATTAAATTTATTTTGGGAAAATGTTTTCCTTATGATATGTACAACTGTCTTAATTATTTCTTTTTTTAAAGTTATAGAGCATGTGTGTATGTGTGTGTGTGTGTGTGTGTGTGTGTTTAACTGCTTCTCCTACCTATCCCTTTTTCTTCCTGTTTCTGGGGAGTGAGGGGAATGATTAAAGTCTTAGTTAAGTATGAATTTGAAATGGTTGGATACTTATTTTTTCTTTCCTTTATCATGCAGTATTTGCTTTAAAAGCATATCTTTCTTCTTAAAAAATTGCCTGTGTTTATTTCCAAATTGCTTTGGCTTTGAGACCTTAGCCGAAGTCAATATGATTGAAAAAATGTGGTTGGTTTCAGTTGCTATAGCTTACTTGTATAGTAGAACAGTATATACTGGGGAACTACAAGTGCATTTCCTTAAATGACCTAGTTTTTTGGTCCCATTTTGACCCACCATCATGTAACTCCTGCTTGATTTGATGATCATGTACCGTAAGTCTCTTTTTTTATTTTCTAATACATTTTATTATTTATTCTAAGTTGTGCTAAATGGACTGTTGTCTTTATGTTTTGTTTTAGTTTGAAATGCTTACTGGTACTCTGCCATTTCAAGGGAAAGACAGAAATGAGACTATGAATATGATATTGAAGTAAGTGTAAACAGTATCCCTTTTTTTGCAAAAAAAAATCCTTATTTTCAGTTTTAAGAAATTTATGGTTATAAATTGACACAAAAGAACATTTTCTACACTGTCTTGCTTCCTTCTCTTACCACATAGGGGATATAAATTGCTATTGTGAAAGAAAGCTGGTTTGTTTTAGATTTTCTAATGAGGAGTATGGTTAGATTGTTTGAGTGAAATTTTATAAAATCTTTTTTTCCAGAGCAAAACTTGGAATGCCCCAGTTTCTTAGTGCTGAAGCACAAAGTCTACTAAGGATGTTATTCAAAAGGAACCCGACAAATAGATTGGGTATTGTTACTTTTCTTAGCTTTTATAATGATAATAATATGCTGCATGTTTTAGGGAAATAATTATATCATTATATTTTCTGGTAGAATTTAAATGCAGTTACAGCTGTTATTCATTTATACCGAGAATTGTGCATTTTGTATATGCAGCAATTCCTGAAAAAGTAAACTCTATCATATACATGATTAAGGAATAGAATGGTCTAGTTAATCAAAAATTCTGTATATCATATATGGATTACCTCGTTTGAAAGATTTCACAGAATTCTCTCTTTTATAGGTAATCTTTTTAGATATTTGAATGTAAATATTTTGTCCCTCTCAGGGACAAATTGTTCTTCAAGGTAAATATTAAGTTTCCATAATGATCATTGTCTGACCACTTCCTGGTAACCATTCCCTGGATCCAGGTATGATCCTAGTATCCTATCTCTATCTTTGTGTTAATATTTCTAGGTCATTTTATTCCTCTGTGCTTTGTAATTTTGCATATAAATATGAACTCATAAGTATTGAACTAACAATGAAAAAAGTACCTAAATTTTTATGTTATGTTGAATTTTGATTTGATTGAGAAGTACTTTGTGATTTCACAATACTCTTTTTGATCCACAATGAACATCAGTTTTTTTCAATATTCATAGTTAAGTGAAAGGACCAATTAATAAAATGCCAGATAAGAATCATAGACTTTTCATTACAATGAACCTAAGAAATGTATATACTCCTGTTTGTAGATTAAAGCCTGGAAACCAAGTAGCAAGGTAAAAAAAAATCATACCTGTAAAATTCTTTTCATTTTTTTTAGGTTCAGAAGGAGTTGAAGAAATCAAAAAACACCTTTTCTTTGCAAATATCGACTGGAATGTAAGTTCAGTAGAAAGGGTGGTCACTGGTTAATTTTATCATCATATGAACAAAAAACTGAAGCATAAATGATAATATATGGACTTTACTGATAAACTTAAGCCATTTATTTTATAATAACTGTGAGGTTTTTATCATTGTTGCATATCATGGCAGTTGCCTTGAACCAGTGAATCTGTAGATAATATTTACTAAATGTTTTGTTTCTCATTTATCTGTTAAGTATGATTAACACTCTGCTCCTGTTCTAGAATGGGGAATGTGGGGGAGGAAGGTGGAGGAGAAAGAATGAAGTATGTGACAGATTTTTTAGGAAATTATCTGTAAAGAATCTAAGGTGTTAGCTAAATTTAAACTTTTTTGTCATGTATTATATATTAAGAAATGAGTGTATTTCTGCAGATTATTTCACTAAATTTTAAGAGGGAACATGAAGACAGAAATAAAAAATTCTCCTAAGCCCTTGAAAGAATTTTTTAAAATTCAGTTTTAACCCCAGACTAATAAACTTTCTTAGAAAAGCTCACCTTCTTGTTGTTATACCACACAGCTTTATATATTTAATGTGTTACCAATCTTTATAGTTAAGCATTATTATCCAATTATCGCATTGATATTGAAATTTTTTATAAAGGAAGAGTCTCTGTTTGATTTCTAGTAGTGAGTTAGTCAGTAATTCACTGATCAAATCATTTCATCAGACTTTTAGAACAAGTTTCAGTAGGCAATATTTTTACTTACTTTTTATAATTGTAATATCAGCCATTAGTATTAATACCCTAAAAAGCCAGTCTGTGTGGGTATTGCACAGTATTCTGCCCTTTGTCATATTTGTGTCTCCTTTTCATGTCCTTGTATCCCTCTTCCATTTTTTTCTAATGCTTCATTATTTTTCTTTCCCCTTTACTAGACAAACTATGAAAATTCTTTTTTCTATCATTCTTATATCTACACTGTAGATGTTCATTTTTTTTTAATTTAAGGAACAAATCCATGTGATATTTACATATTGAAATAAACAAAAATGACATGAAATTAATTCCCTGTTAATTTTTTTCCATACTATGGGACTTTGATCTTTTAGAACAGTACATTTTCCTCAAAAAATTATATTTCTGTATCTTACCACATGACAGTCTATATATTTTACAAAAACATAAATTCTATGAAGTTAGTTATTAGAAAAGATTAAATTTGTGAAATCAGTAACAGAAGTACTAAAAAGTATGTTTAATTATATATTTTATGTAAAAACACAATATCTTAAGTATATACTTCCAGATAGTGTAATTATTGATTGACTTTGAAATCCCCAAACGTTACTATTTACTTCTACATGGTAAGATCATGATTCTGTAGGGTTATATTATCAGTGAGAATTGAAATCAGTGTGTTTATTTTTCTGTATTAGATAAATTGTGGGTTTACAGAACAAAAATGCATAAAATACAGGGTTCCAATATAACACCCTATTGTTAACATTGGTTTGGAACTTTTGTTACAATTATAGCACTTTTGTTACAATTATAGCACTTTTGTAAAATTGATCTTTTAACTATATGCTATAGAATAACTTAGTGTTTACTGTGTACTGTAGTTTCATAGATTTTTAAAATTATTCTATTATCATATGCATAATCATTGCCTCTTTTAATCACATTCATATATATATTTCAGTGTAATTAATTACATTCACAATGTTGTGCTACCATCACCAACATCCATTACCTGAACATTTCCATCATTCCAAATATGAAACCATTTATTTAAATCAATTTCATTGATACATGTTAATAAAGCATACAATTCCTCCAAGGTGTGCAATCAATGGTATTTGCTATAATCACATAGTTGTGCATTCATCACTTCAGTTATTATTAGAGCATTTTCAGTATTTCAATACTAATAGTAATAAACAAAATAGCAAATAATTAAGCAAGAAAATTCCTCACCTCTCAGTCTCTCTATGCTTCCCACACTGCGTAGCTGCTGTTTCTGGCTATTCTATCCAAAGTATATAATCAATGGCTTTTAATATAATAACAATTTTGTACATTCATCATCCTAAAAATTCTAGAAAAATTTCATTACTCCCAAAAGAAAGACTCCAAACCTCTTAGCATTCCTTCCTTGGATCTACATAACAACTAATCTTTTGCCTTCATAAATTTTTTTATATTTATATTTTATGTAAATAGATCATAAAATATGTAAATATGTAGTACTCTGTATGTGGTCTCCTTCACTATGTTTTTTTTTTAAGATTTATTTATTTATTTATTTCTCTCCCCTTCCTCCCTCCCCCAGTTGTCTGCTCTCTGTGTCCATTTGCTGTGTGTTCTTCTGTGACCACTTCTATCTTTATCAGCGGCACCGGGAATCTGTGTTTCTTTTTGTTGCATCATCTTGCTATGTCTGCTCTCCGTGTGTGCAGCGCCATTCTTGGGCAGGCTGCACTATCTTTCACGTTGGGCGGCTCTCCTTACAGGGTGCACTACTTGTGCGTGGGGCTCCCCTATGCGTGGGACAACCCTGCGTGCCACAGCACTCCTTGTGCCTATCAGCACTGCACATGGGCCAGCTCCACACGGGTCATTGAGACCTAAGGTTTGAACCACAGACCTCCCATGTGGTAAGCAGATGCCCTGTCCATTGGGCCAAGTCTGCTTCCCTACTATGTTTTATTTTGTCTGATATTAACATTGTGTAGTATTAACTTACATTTGTTCAGCTTCAAGGAAAAATGGCCATATATATACAATTCTACCCATGTCAATATTTCACATAATATATTTATATTTCACATAATATATTTAGTTCATAATAGGGCAATCATACAATATTTCTCCTTTTGTATCTGGCTTGCTTCACTCAATATAATGTCCTCTAGACTCATCCATGTTGTTATATTTTTTATGACTTCATTTTTTCTTACTGCTGCATAATATTCCATCATATGTATACTTCACAATTTGTATACCCAATCATCAGTTGACAAACACATGGGCTATTTCCAACATTTGGCTATTGTGAATAATTCTGTTATGAACATTGGTGTGCAGATATCTGTTTGTGTCACTGGTCTCAGTTCTTCTGGGTATATATCTAACAATGGTATTGCCAGGTCCCATAGCAAGTCTATGTTCAAATTCCTTAGGAAATGCCAAACAGTCTTCCACAGTGGCTGTCCCATTCTACATTCCTGCCAACAATGAATAAGTGTTACTATGTCTCCACATCCTCTCCAACATTTGGAGTTTTCTGACTTTTTAATAGCCAGTCTAATAGGTTGAAATGATATTTCATTGTAGTTTTGATTTACATTTCCCTGTTGCTAGTGATGATGAACATTGTTTAATGTGTTTCTTCACCATTTGTATTTCATCTTTGGACAGATGTCTTTTTCAAGTCTTTTGACCATCTTTTAATCAGATACTTCATCTTTTTATTGTTGAGTTGTATGATCTCCTTATAGATCATGGATATTAAACCTTTATCAGATATATGATTGCCAAATATTTTCTCCCATTCAATCAGCTGCATTTTTACCTAAGTTCTTTGATTTCAAAAGTGTTGAATTTTGAGGAGGTCCCATTTAACTATTCTTTCTTTTCTTGCTCGTGCTTGGGGTGTATGATTGAAGAAAATACAGCCTACCACAAGAACTTCAAGCTGTTTTCCTACATTTTCTTCTAGGATTTTTATGGTTGTTTTTATATTTAAATCCTTGATCCATTTTGAGTTAATTTTTTAAATAATGTGAGATAGCAGTCTTTTTTCTTTGTTTTGGATATGGCTATCCAGTTCTCCTAGCACCGTTTGTTAAATAGAATATTCTGGCCCAGCTGAGTGGGCTTAACAGCCTTATCAAAAATCACTAGACTGTAGATGTGAGGGTCAATTTTTGAGTTCTAAGTTCTGTTCCATTTGCCAATATATCCTTATGCCATTACCATACTGGTTTTACCACTGAAGCTAGATAAAATAGTTTAAAGTCAGGAAGTGAGAATCCTCCAACTTAGTTCTTCTATTTTAAGATATTTTTTGGTATTCAGGGTCCCTTACCCTTCCAAATAACTTGATTGTTGACTTCTCAATTCCTGCAAAAATAGCTGCTGGGATTTTTATTGGGATTACACTGAATCTATAAATCAGTTTTGATAGATTTTACATCTTAACGATATTTAGTCTTCTAATCTATGTACACAAAATGCCTTCCATTTATTTAAATCTTCAGTTACTTTTTGCAATGTTTTGTAGTTTTCTGAATATGGATTCTTTATGTCCTTGGTTAAGTTTATTCCTAAATATTTAATTGTTTTATTCACTATTATGAATGGAATTTTTTTTCTGATTTCCTCAAATTGCACATCAGTAGTATATGGAAATGCTATTCATTTTTGCATATTAACCTTTTATCTCGCCACTTTGCTGAACTTGTTTATTAATTCTAGTAGCTTTGTTATGGATTTTTCAGGATTTTCTAGATATAGGATCATGTCATCAGCAAATAGGCAAGTTTTACTTCTTTCTTTCCTATTTGGGTGCCTTTTATTTATTTGTGTTGCCTAATTTGCTTTAGCTAGAACTTCTAGCACAATATCGAATAACAGTGGTGACAGTGGGCATCCTTGTCTTGTTACTGATCTCTGCAGGAAAGCTTTATGGCTTTCACCATTGAGTACAATGCTAGCTGTAGGTTTTTCATGTATGCACGTTACCATATTGAGAAAGCTTCCTTCTATTCCTATCTTTTGAAGTGATTTTTATCAAGAAAGGGTACTGTATTTTGTCAGATGCCTTTTTTGCATCACTTGAGAGCATCGTGTTATTTTTCTTCTTCAGTGTTCTCAATGTGGTTTATTATGCCACCCTTGCATACCTGGGATAAAATGCAGTTGATCATGGTTTATAATTCTTTTAGTGTGCTTTTGGATTTGGTTTGGAAAAATTTTGTTAAGGATTTTTCCATCTATATTCATTAGAAGTATTGGTCTGTAATTTTCATACTGTCTTTATCTGGTTTTGATATTAGGGTCATGTTGGCTTCATAGAATGAGTTTGATAGCATTCTTTCCTGTTCAAATTTTTGGAAGACCTTGAGCAAGATCAGTATTAGTTTATCTTTGACTGATTGGTAGGATTCACCTGTGAAGCCATCTGGTCTCAGCTTTTCATCTTTGGTAGGTTTGTGGTGACCGTTTAAATCTCTTCACTTATGATTGGTTTGTTGAGATCTTCTGTTTCTTCTAAAGTCAGTGTAGGTGGTTCATGTGTTTCCTAGAATTTCTCCATATGCAGTTGTTCATATTATCCTCTTATAAAACTCTTTTATTTCTATGGGGTCAGTGGTAATGTCCCCCTCTCATTTCTGATTTTATATATTTGTGTCCTTTCTCTCTTTTTCTTTGTCATTCTAGTTGTTTTTTGATTTTTTTCCTCAAAGAACCAACTTTTGGTTTTGTTGATTCTATTGTTTCTCTTTTGTTCTTGATTTCATCTCTTTCTACTCTGATCTTTACTATTTCTTACCTTCAGCTTGGCTTAGAATTGATTTTCTTTTTCTAGTTCTTCCAGGTGTGCAGTTAGATCATAAATTTTAACTCTTTCTTCTTCTTTAATATGAGCATTGAGGGTTATAAATTTCCCTCTCAGCATTGCCTTTTCAATTTCCCATAGAGTTTGATATATTATATTCTTATTTTCATTCATCTCAAGATATTTGCTGAATTCTCTTCCAATTTCTTCTTTGACATACTGAGTATTTTGTTTAGTTTCCGTATATGAATTTTCCCTTTTTCTGTCCATTATTGATTTTCAGCTCTATTCCATTATGATTGGAGAGAGGGTTTTTTTTTGTTATTTTAATCATTTAAAATTTATTGAGACTTGTCTTGTGAACCAGCATATGGTCTATCTTCGAGAAGAATCCATGAGTACTTGAAAATAATGTATCTCCTGCTGTTTTGGGATGCAGTGCTCTATAGATATCTATTAGGTCTAGTTTGTTTGTGGTATTATTCAACTCCTATGTTTCTTTATTTATCCTCTATCCAGATGGTCTCTCCAGTACTGAGAGAGGTGTATTGAAGTCTCAAAATACTATTGTAGAGACATCTGTTTTTCCCTTTAGCTTTGCCAGTGTGCACCTCATGTATCTTGGGGCACTGAGATTAGGTGCATAAATATTTAGAATACTTGTTTCTCTTGAATTTTCACTTTTATTCATATATACTGACCTTCTTCATCCCTTATAACAGTTTTGCATTTAGAATGTATTTTGTCTGGTATTAGTCTTGCTTCCCCATCCCTTTTTTAGTTGCTATTTGCATGGAATATATTTTTCAAACGTTTCACTTTTAGCCTGATTGTGTTGATACATCTGAGGTTAGTCTCTTATAGACAACATATAGATGGGTCGTATTTTTTAATCCATTCTGTCAGTCTGTGTCTTGATTGGGAATTTCAAGCTTTAAATATTCAATATTATAACTTTAAAGGCATTATTTCATCCATTATGACCTTTGGCTTTCAGTTGTTGTATCATACTATATTATTTTTTTTTACCCTTTCTAATATTTTTCATTTCTACACTCTTCTCCAAGTTTCTCACCCTTGTTTTATTCTTTCAGTCAAGCCCTGAACTCCAGAGCTATCTGCATGACCATTGGACCTGGGTGTCTCTGTAGCCCTCAGGAGCACTGCTACCTTTGGTTGTATCTGTTTTGACTGTCTCTGAATGCCTGCTGAGAAGTGCATAAGTGCGACATATCCAATGACCACCTGATGAATTTTGAAGTCTCTTAACCATTTGAAGTCTCTGAACTCATTTGTCTTTACCATTTCCCCTTTTATTCAAGATCTTTCTCTATTTCCATCACCAACTGGTGCTTGGCTGTAATCCCTTGCCACCAGAGAAGCTCATCCCCGGGAGTCATGTCCCATTCTTGGGGGAAGGTAATGCATTTATATGCTGAGTTTGGCTTAGAGAGTGGCCACATTTGAGCAACATGGAGGATCTCAGGAGGTAACTCTTAGGCATCCTGAAACCCTTTGCCAAGTTAAAATTTTAAGCACACAGGCTCATAAGCATAGTCATCTGTATCAAAGGCCCAACTTTGGACCATCCTTCTTCATTGGTCTTTGCCCTTGCTCTTGGGGCATTGTTGCTGTTCCATTGGGGAATGCAACAGAGCTCCCCAGGATGGGAACTCATCACTCCCTCAGTTCTCGTGTGAAACAAACCCATTATATCACTACCCAATGAACATGCAAGCATATCTATATACCATATATTCATTCCATGGAAAACTCCCTCCTACCCATGCATCCCCCATCAATTACAACCCACACCAATGCTCTTCCCCTGCCATAGTTGAACCCCTCTGTGATCTAAAACTTCTTCAATAATGAAGCCTAATATATCACCAAATTCAATTAATAGGAAAATGAAATAGGATTGATAGGTTTAAAGATAAGAAATAAAATACATAATAATTTCAAAAAACTAAAATAAAGTAAAAAATTGAAGTATTAAAAAATAAAAAATATCATTAAATTTTTTTTTGATGTTTTGCTTTTCATCATCATAATAGGTGTTGCCCTGTATGTAGTGTGGCAAGGCAATCTCTACCATTTCTTCCTCAGTGCCTTACATCTTTTTTCTATTACATCTTCAAAATGTTTTAGGTCACAGTAACATCACATATAGAATGCAAGGAACTCCCACATACCCAACATCTTCCCGCTCCTCCCCCCTCCAAAGCAATTATTTTTTTATACACGTGGATGTTACATTTGCTACAACTAATGTACAAGTATTGAAACACAGCTACCAACCATGGTTACATTATGTTTTACATTTTAGACCATACACCACTACAAATTTTTGGTGAAATTTAACATGACCTGCATTCATCATTGCATGATCATGCAAAACACCTCCATTGCCCCCCAGTTACCCCCTCTTCCATCTGTTCTATTCCTCTGCCCCCCACCTCCAGGGCCCACAGTGACAACCAAGTTTCACTGCCTGATGGACAAGATCCATAGATATATGCAGCAATGCTGAGGGTTTGACACATTTGTCTGTCCTCCCCTGTTGGGAGCCACCCATGCTCTTGAGAGACAACCTCACCTCTGAGAACGTCAGGCCTCCCCTGAATGGGGGTACAACACCTCCCTGCTCATTGTATAGGTCTCCACCCACTGATATAACACACTATGACAAGATGAGCACTCATACACTCCCTAGAAGCCTGCCCAAGGTACACCCTGTGCCAGATGCACCCCATCAAACACCTTAAACCCATAACCTTTCCTTATTGTATTTTCTAAAGCGTTTTCTCAACATTATAGTTTCAACCACATATCTGACGATCTCCCATGTTCACCTGCTCCCCCCCAACCCTACCCCCAATTCCTTGGACCATCTGAACCATCTTCCCAACCCTAGCCCCCATCAAGCCTGCAAAGCCCAACCCAATAGTATCCCTATACCCCCATCTTATCCCTTCACTACACAACTACTTACCTCCTCTTTATTGTAGATTTCACCTTTGTGGGCATTGGCTCATAATCTTCCTTTTCCCCCTATTTCCTGTAAGCCTATCTTCCAGTCTAGCTCTCTGAGACAGCTTGATTTGCTTAATTCATATCAGAGAGATCATGTAATATTTGTCCTTCAATGCCTGGCTTGCTTCACTCAACATAAGGTCCCCAAGATTCACCCATTTTATCCCATGTATTAATACTATATTCCTTCTTACAGCTGAGTAATATTCCATTGTATGTATATACCACATTTTGTTTATCCCTTCATCTGTTGATGGGCATTTGGGTTGGTTCCAACTTTTGGCAATAGTAAATAATGCCACTATGAACATTGGTGTGTATATATCAGTTGATGTCCTTATTTTCAGTTCTTCTGGGTATATACCCAACAGTGGAATTACTGAGTCATATTTTCCATTCTCTTCTCCTTCTGGGATGCTGAAAATATGTATGTTTTTGCATTTTGCATTGTCATTCAGTTCCCTGAGACACTGTTCCATTTTTTCCATTCTCTTCTCTTTCTGTTCACCAGTCTTTTCCAGTTCAGATTTTCTGTCTTCAAAATCACTAATTCTGTTTTCAAGCATTCAAATCTGCTCTTATCTGACTCTAAAGTATTTTTAATCTCATCCATCTTGTTTGTCTCTCATTCCCATAAGGTCATTTACTTTTCTTTGCAGATTTTCAAATTATTCTTTATCTCTTTAGTCATATTTTCTTTCAATTCTTGAAAATGATTTACGAGAGTTGTATGATTATCATTGATTAATTGTGTCAAATCCTGGATACCTTCAGGCTGTTAAGTTTGTTCCTTTGTCTGGGTCATCTCTTCCTGTTTCCTAGTATGGCCCGTAAATTTTTGCTGATGTCTAGGGATCTGATATGTTGGTGAATTTACTCTGTTAACTAACTTCTCTCTCTTGCATATTTTTACTATTTTTTCACACCCACTTGATATTTGGTTCAACTCATCCTATCTTAAAAATTGTCCACCTTAAGTTGCCAAAAAACATGCCCAGGGCTCACTGATGGGGTGCAGACTTTCTCCCAGGGGTTGGGTAAAGCGAGCTCTAAATGCAGTTTCTGTCCATGTATTTTCCAAACCAACCAGCAGAAGGTGATTATTTGCACATGTTTCCACAGAGGTTTATCTCTCTTGGTATTCCTTTCTTTTAGTCTGGTCAGAGCTGAAATTCAAAGGGGCCTCCACTGAATGAATTCTCTGATGAAAAGCCCCCCAAATTCCCCTCACTTTTCCCTTGTAGTAGCTGGCAGAGTGGAAGATGTCTGGTCACCTTTCAGTCAGTTTCAATGTTGCAGCAGGTTTTACCACCACTGGTGAATATCTTGGATGTGAGGGATGGGAGCCCTTCCTGGTGCCTGGGAGGTTCAGCAACTCACAGTTGCTGAACCTGCTTCTTTGTCCATCAGTCCCTCAACCCCCTGAGAGCCATGTAGCACTGTCCTCATTTGCTGACCCCAGAGCAGGTCTCCCTGGCTACTATAAACTTTTTCTCCACTGTGTGAGAGCGCTGAACCTTATCTGCTAACCAATACCATGTTCCCATAATTCCCTCTGAAACCAGTAAATTTCAAGCATTAACCTCCCATTCCCTATCCCCACCCATCCACTGGTAATGCATATTCTAGATTCTGACTCAGTGAATTTACTTATTATAAATGTTTCAAATCATTGAGAACATACAATATTTTTCCTTTTGTGTCTGGCTTATTTCATTTTGGAGCCATGATGTCTTCAAAGCTCATGCATGTTACTACATATATCAGGGCTTCATTCCTTTTTACAGTTGAATAATATTCCATTGTATGTATCTAGCACATTTTATTTGTCCATTTACCAATTTATGGGGACACTTGGGTCATTTCCATGTTTTGGCAATTGTGAATAAAGCCACTATGAACAAAGGTTGGCAAATATGTGTTAGAAACCCTGCTTTCAATTCTTTGGGGTTTATACTGAGTAGTGGGGTTACCAGGTCATATGGTAATTCTATACATATCTTTCTGAAGAACCACCAAATTGTCTTCCAAAGAGGCTCCACCATTATAAATTGACACCAGCAATGAATGAGTATTCCTATTTCTCTATGTCCACTCCAACACTTAATGTCCATTTTCTTTTATAACAGATATTCTAATGAGTGTAAGCTGGTGTTCCATTGTGGTTTTAATTTAGATTGCCTTGATGCCTGGTGATATTGTGCATCTTTTCATGTGTTTTCTGGTCATCTGTATTATTTTTTATAGACTTTTTATTTTTTTTAAAGATACTTAGATTACATATAAATGTAACATAAAAAATATGGGGAATTCCCATACACCCCAATCTCTACCCTTTACACATTTACCCACATTAACAAGATCCTTCATTAGTGTGGTACTTTTGTTACAATTGATGGACACATTTTGGAACATTGCCACTAACTGTGGATTATTGTTTACATTGTAGTTTACACTCTCTTCCACTCATTTTTTAAGTTATGACAATATACTGGCCTGTATTGGCCATTGCAGTGTAATTCAGGACAATTCCCAAGTACCAAAAATGCCCCAATATTGCACCTATATTTTTTTCTCCCTCACCTCAGAACCTCCATTAGCTACTGTCTCCTTATCAATGATAACAGTTCTTCCATTGTTAGAATCACAATAAGTCTATAGTAGTACCCTAGTCCATCATTCATTCCCCAAACCTGAGGGGATTTGCCTCTAATTGAGATGGGGCTTAGATCCCATGGAACAGATCGATGGCCCTATCTTGCTTGCAGTTACAGACTCTCTGTTCCTTGGAATGGTCATTGTCTATCATCATCTCCTTGTTAGTTGTCCTTGCTGAGTCCAGTGAACTGGAGTAAATGTTTTACCAATCTGTTGCAATTCAAGGCTCAACTGGCACATGGAAATCCAAAAGATTTAAGTCTTGTGGACATAAACCTATCCACTCTAATACTAACTACACGTTCAAATACAAGAGGCAGAAGAGCCATGGGTAGGGAAACCACAACTGAGTCTAGATCTTTCACACTGGAAAGTATGAATTCCAATGTTGAACCCACTGGTAAGGCACCAAACTCCTGAGTTGTCTGCCCTGCCTATAGTGGCTGGGTGTATCCTTAGCCCTCAGGGACCCTGCTAATTGAGGCAATATTTACTTTGGCAGTCAGTGAGATCCTGCTGAGATGTGCAGAAGCATAATCTCTGGAATGACCTCCTGACACATTTTGAAGTCTCTTAACCATATACCCTTTTGTCTTTACACTTTCCCTCTTTTGTGAAGGTTATTTTCCAGTTGCATTGCTAGTTGGTGCTTCTTACTAATCACTCAGTGCCAGGAAGGCTCATCCTCAAGAGTCTTGTCCCATGCTGGGGAGATGGTAATGCATTTATATGCTGAGTTTGGCTTAGAGAAAGGCCACATTTGAGCAACAAGGAGGATCTCAGGAGGGAAATCTTAGGCACCTTATAATACTAGACTAAGTTTCAATTTCAAAATTAAACATTCAAAAGTACATTCATCAATATCAAGGGCACATTTATAGTCCATACTACTTCACTAGTCACAGCCCATGCACTTGGAGAATTCTTGCTGTCCTATTAAAAAATGTGACAGAACTCCCCAGGATGGGAAATCAATATTCATTTGGTTATTGTGTGAATCTCCACCTACTGTGACAATGTCCAATGAATACCTGAACACATGTCTATGTTTTAATGGTATACCTCAGGTAAATCTCCTCCCATGCATCCCCATCACTGACACCACTCACCAGTGATGCTCCCCTGCCACAGTTAGAACCCTTCTGCGATCCAAAACTCCTTCAAAACTAAAGCTAAGAAAATAACTAACAACTATTAGTAAGAAAATGAAATAATAATGATAGTTTTAAAAATAACAAAATAGAAAATTTTTTTAAAAATTGGAATAAAAAATAATTAAAAATATAAAATTAAAACATTTTTGATATGTCTTTCATCACTGTAAGAGCTTTTATCTTGTATGTACAGTCATATTTTCTTCTGTTAATTCCCCCAGTATATTTATTTTATTTTATTTTTTTAAAGATACTTAGCTTACATAAATATTACATTAAAAATATAGGGGATTCCCATATGCCTCACTCCCCTCATCTCCCACACTTTCTTACATTAGCAAAATCCTCATTAGGGTGGTACTTTCATTGCAATTGATGAACACATTTCAGAGCATTGCCACTAAGTATGGATTACTGTGTTCACTTAAATTTATACTCTCTCCCACCCAATTCTATAGGTTATGGCAAGATATATAATGCCCTGTACCTGTCATTGCAATACCATTCATAACAATTCCTAAACCCTGAAAATGTCCCCATATTACACCTTTTTTTTTCATTTCCCTGCTCTAAGAATCTCCAGTCACCACTGCCTGCACATCAATGAAATAATTTTTTCCGTTGCTAGAATCACAATGAGTCTATAGTGGAATACCAGTAAATCTACTTTAGTCCATAGTTCATTCCCGAATCCTGAGAATTCTCACATGGTGATGCCCCCTGCACCTCTAAAAGAGAGGGGGGTTCAAGTCCATAGGGCCAGTGGATAGGACTTTCTTGCTTACAGTTATGGACTCTCTCAGTTCCTTGGTGTGGTGTCTGTCCATTGATTCCTTCTTAGTTGTCCTGGGTGAGACCAATGAACTAGAGAGCAGGTGTTGCCACTCTGGTGAGATCCAGGGCTCAACTGGGACATGGACAGCCAAATATTTAAATCTCTTGGATGTATATCTTCCAACTCTAGTACTAATTATAGGTTCAGATAAAAGGACAGAAGAGCCATGTGTATGGAAATCACAACTGAGTCCAACTTTGTCACACTGGGGAGCAGCATAAATTCCAAAGTAGGGCCCACTAGCAACACACCTAATTTCCAAGCTATTTGCCCTGGCTATAGTGTCTGAATGCCTCCAGAGCCCTCAGGATCCATGCTATGTAGGGTAGTATCTACTTTAGCAATTAGTGACATCCTGCTGAGATATGTATAAGTGTAACCTCTGGGATAATCTCTCAACTCACTTTGAAGTCTCTTAGCCATATGAACTCATTTGTCTTTACATTTCCCCCCTTTTTTTCAAGGTCCTTTTCCAGTTTCATTGGTTGTTGGTGCTTCGTAGTAACCCCTTGGTGCCAGGGAGTCTCATCCCTGGGAGATGTGTCCCATACTGGGGTCAAGGTAATGCATTTATATGCTGAGTTCAGCTTTGAGAGAGGCCACATGTGAGCAACAAGGAAGCTTTCAGGAGGTTAACTCCTAGGCACCCTATAGTACTAGGCAGTTTCAATTTCAAAAGTAAAGTTTCTTAAGTATATAGTCATAAGTGTCAAGGACTCATCAATGAACAATCTTCCTTTGCTAGTCTTTGCTCTTGTGCTTGGGGGATTCTTGCTGTTTCATTAGAGAATGTGATTAGCTTCCTCCCATGTATCCCTCCCCTGCCACAGTTGTGTTTACTCACAAGAGGTTCTGTGATCCAAAATGTCTTAAAAAATGAAGCGAATAAAATAGCCAAATACAATTAATAAGAAAATGAAATAATAATGATAATTTTAAAAGTAAGAGATAAAATACAAAAAAATTAAAAGATTTTTTAAAATCTGTGATAATAAAAATAATGAAAAAATATTTTAGAAGTTTTTTTTTGACATTTTGGCATTTATCACTGTAAGATTTATTGTCCTATATGTGCAGTGACATTTTCTTTTATTTATTCCTTCACTGTTTTACTTTTTTCACTTTGTTTTCAAATTTTAGGTTACAAAGTAGTCACATACCAAATACAAGGGTCTCTCATGTACCCAAATTCCTCCCTCTTTCTCCCCTTTCCATTGTAATAATATTGTATATGTGGATGGTATGTTTGTTACAACTGATGTACAAATATTGAAACATGGCTACTAACCATGGTCAATGGTTTGCATTATGTTTTAAATTTTGGAGCATACATTTTTATAAATTTTGATGAAATTTAGCATGGCCTGTATCCATCATAGTAAGATCATGTGGAATACTTCCATTGTCCCCAAAAATGCCCCCTGTTCCATCTATTCCACTCCTCCTCTTCCCCTCAGGACCCACGTCAACTTCAGGCTTCACTCCTTGAAAGACAAGGTTCACAACACTGAGGACTTGAAACACTGGTCTGTCCTCCCCTATTAGGCACTACCCATGCTCTCGAGACACTCCCACACCTCTATTTGAGAACATAGTGGAACTCCCCATGATGGTAGCTCACCACTTTCCCTTTTATTATGTGGGTTTCCACCCACTGATTGAACACATTATGAGAAGATGAACACTCACACACTCCCTAGAAGTCTGCCCCACATGTACCCTGTCCCAAATGTCCCCAATTTCCAACACCCTAAATCAGTAACCCTACCCTGCCATATTGCCAAAAGAACATTCCCATCATTATAGTTTCAACCAAAAGCCTGAAAATCCCGTGTTCACCTGGTTCCCTCCCCCAGCCCTCACCCAAGTTCCATGGACAGTTCAACCCACCCTCTCACAAACCAACACTGCTGAACCCAATATTAGCTGTGTACACTGTCATGCCCATCCATTGCACAACTACACACTTCCACCTTATCATAGCTTTTGTCCATATGGACATTGGCTCACAATCTTCTCCCTTTTTGTCTCCTGTAAACCTAGCTTCCAGACTCTAGCTCTGAGTCTGCTCAATTTGCCTAAAGCCATTTTGAAAAAGAAGAATGAAGTGGAGGACTTAATTTCCTGATCTTAAATCTTATAACAAAGACACAGCAATTGAAAGAACATGGGAATGTCACAAGATATATAGACCAATGGAATCGAATTGAGAGGTCAAAAGCATCCCTCACATGTATGATGAACCGATTTTTCACAAGGTGGCAAAGACCACTCAATTGTGAAAGAACAGTCCCTTCAGCAAATGGTGTAGGGAAAACTGGATCTCTATTTGTAAAAAAATAAAAGAGGACCCTACCTCATACCTTATACAAAAATCAACTAAAAATGAATCAAAGACATAAGAGCCATATCTATAAAATTCCTTGAAAAAAACAGGGCAGCATCTTTAGACCTTGTATTAAGTCACGGTTTCTTAGACATTATACCCAAAGCAAAAACAACACAAGAAAAAAATATATAAATGAGGCTTCATGAAAATTGAAAAAAAATGTGCCTCAGTGGACAGAATCTCTAAAATAAAATGACAACCTACACAATAGGAGAGAATATTTGGAAACCACATATATGATAAAGGATTAATATCCAGAATATATAAAGAAAATCCTTCACCTTACCAACAGAATGGCAAACAACCCAATTGAAAAATGGGCAAAGGACATCTCTCCAAAGAAGATATACAAGAGTTCTGGGAAAATGGCACCGATGTAGGTAGGCAGAGTCTGACAGTCTCACAGGGAAAGAATGGAGATAAGGCAGAAAATTATCTAAAGGAGCTTTGAATATATTTAGAATGGGAAGGTGCTCTGACTTATCTATGAGGGTACTGAGCCAAAGGAAAACCATGAGATGCTTGCCCCTGTGTCTGGAAATGGCACATATACCCCACCCTCAGGGAAAATTCCATAGGTAGAGCCCCTGGCTAACTGCTCCAAATGGAGTGTGAAGGGCATCGCTAGGGGGAAGAGGGTCTGAGAGGGTGGAAAGTGATTTCTTTGTGGTGAGTTTGACCAGCTGAGCCCCCTTTGAAACTCAGAAGGGATCCCAACCCCAGTAGTGAGAGGAGAGCAGAGTTCTCCCCAGGCAGGCTGTCACATCCAGATACCCAGGTGAAGAGGAATTAGATTAGAGAGGGGGCAGGAACAGACAAGTGCCTAATCAGCAGGACTCTGGCAAACAGCTAGGAATCTAACTTGCCTCAGTGAAAGAGGGCAGATAGCTTTCTGAAAGGCTAGCAATCCTAAGGAGACAGTAGAAGAATTCCTGCCTTGCATACAAGGCACTTAGTTAGATTCCCAGCTCTTCTTAAAGAAGCAATATACCGGGTTATCAGGCATCCAGCTGAAAAGTTTATGACAGGGAAAATATAGACATTCTTTTTGTATTAGCTTTTGTTGGATGCCTTACTTTTTTAAGTTCTTTTTCCCCTCTTATTTTAATTGTTAAAATCAGGTTCAAAACTGGCAGAGGGAAGACTGCAAGATGACTCATTGATCCATCAGCCTGAGAAGCTCCCTAGGGCCTAAGAAGACAGGCTGTTTTTCCTTGTTTTTTTGTTTGCTTGTTTCTTCTCCTTTTTATTTTTTAAGTGTTGCTGTGGTCTTGTTTCTTGCTTGTTTTGTTTCTCCTAGCTTTGTTTCCCTTTTTTCGTACCGATTTTTTGTACATATACTATTTCTTTCCTTCATTTTTCTATCTTTTGTTTTCTGTTGTTTTTTTTTTCATTCCACCTCTTTTTCTTTGGTCTTCAGTTTTTCTCGTTTTCATCTCACTCTTTTTCTCTGTTTTCTTTCTTCTTTATTTTTTTTCTTTTCTCTTTACTCTCTTCTCTTCATGCTAACCTTTTAGTTCATTCTTCACATTTTTTCTCTATTCTCTTTCTTGTTTCACTGTTTCTATTCTACTTTTTTATTCTTATTCCTCTATACTTCTTACACATGTTAATTATTCATTTTCATAGGCCTTGTATGGTTCCTCTTGTCCTTTTACTATTATTATTACTATTATTCTTTTTCTTTTCTTATCTCTTTACGTTTCTCTGGTCATAATTTTCTTTTCAGGGAACATAGACAAAAGCAAGGAAATAGAATAAAAGGAATGAAGTATCAAAGTGAAACCTTACCACACAAAGAACAACAAAAACAAAACAAAATCCTAAAGTAGAAGGAGAAACTAATCAACCAAATAAACCCATCAAGATAAACAGATGCTGAGACACCAAGAAAAAAAATACAAGCCATACTAAGAAATAGGAAGACATGGCCCAGTCCAACAAACAAACTAAGAAACAGGAGGAGATGCAGAATATGGAACAACTAATCAGAGATGTCCAAATAAATATCATGAATCAACTTAATGAAGTGATAGAAGAGATTAATGATATTAAGAAGACACTAGGAGAACATAATGAAGAAATTGTAAACATACATACAATGATAATGGATATGATGGTGATGAATGGCACAATGCAAGAAATCGAAATTACACTGGAGGCACATAACAGCAGATTTGAACAGGCAAAGGAAAGAATCAGCAATGCTGAAAACAGTAGAGCTGAAATCAGACAGATAGTAGAACAGATAGATAAAAAGTTAGGAAAAAATCCAGCTGGGACTTAGGGATTTGAATGACAAGATGAAATGCACAAACACAAGCATTATAGGCATCCCAGAGGGAGGAGAGAAGGTAAAGGAGTCAGAAGAAATGTTAAAAGAACTAACGGCTGAAATTTTCCAAACACTTTTGAGGGACATGGACAGACATGTTCCAGAAGTGAAGCTCACCCCAAACAGTATAAATCCTAACAGACCTTTTCCAAGACATCTCCTGGTCAAACTGGTCTATACTACAAAGAGAGAATACTGAAAGTAGTAAGAGAAAAAGGATCCATTACTGTTGTGTAAAATTTTATGGAACAGAGACGGAGATAAGAGTCAGCAGCCAGGATAATTGGTAGTAAGGAGGACTGAAGCTCGCTCAGGCATTCAGCAAAACAGAGAGTCAGCTCCGTGCTTTTATTTCATATGAGTATAATGGTGCTTATATACGAAGCTGTTTTTAGACTTTTATGAAAACAGCAGGTGTCTTTAGTTCTGCCTCCAAAAACACACCCTCTTTTAATTAACCAGATACGAATCCTTATAAAGAAAGACAGGCACTTCAGCCAAGAGTGTAGTTCATGGAATTGTTTGCATTTCCTGTCCTGTTTCAACCCACATGCAGGTACGTAACAGGGAACATGAACTCTTGACTTAATCATGACCTCCTTTGCTCGCTACACATTACATACAAGGGAAGCTCAATAAGATTAAGTGCTGATTTCTCATCTGAAACTGTGTAGGCAAGAAGGCAGTGGAATGATATAGTTAAGGTGCTTAAAGATAAAAAAAAAAACAACTTCCAGCCAAGAGTTCTCTACATAGCAAAGTCGACATTGAAAAATTAGGGAGAGCGCAACATATTCATGGATAAATAAACATTAGTAGAGGTATCAGTAAGAAACCTGCCCTTCAAGAAATACTAAAGGGATTTCTGCAAGTTGAAAGGAAAAAACAGGAGAGAGAGAACTGGAGGAGAGTATAAGAACAAATAAAAATACAAAAAGAACTAAAACAACATATTCTATACATAAAGCTAAAGAAAATATGGCCAATGTAAGTAATTCCTTGAAAGTAATAGTACTCAACGGAATAAACTCTCCAGTAAAGAGACACAGATTGTCAGAATGGATAAGGATATATGTCTACAAGAAACCCACATTAGACCCAGGGATGCAAGGAAGCTGAAAGTGAATGGTTGGAAAAACAATTTCACGTGCAAATAATAAAAATATATGGGAGTAGCCATGCTAATATCAGACAAAATAGACTTTAAATGTAAAACTATTTTAAGAGAAAAAGGAGGACACTCTATATTAATAAAAGGGGTAATCTATCAAGAAGAAAGAACAATTGTATACATTTATTCACCTAACCAGGGTGCCTGAAAATTCATGCGGCAATCATTGAAAAAACAAAGTGGAGAAATAGATGTCTGTACAATTATAGTGGAGGACTTTAATACACCATTATCACCATTAGATGGAACTTCTTGACAGAGAATCAATAAAGAAACTAAAACCTTGAATAATACATTAGAGGATCTGGACCTAATCGACATGTAGAGAACATTACACCCAAATATAGCAGGATATACATTCTTCTAAAGTGCACATGACTCATTTTGCAGGATAGACCACATGATAGGTCACAGAAAATTCTCAGTGAATTCAGAAAAATTGAAATTATACAAAGTAATTTCTATGCTCACAATGGAATGAAACTGGAAATCAATAAGGGGCAGAGAACCATATTATGCACAAAGATATGGAAATTAAACAACACACTTTTAGACAAACAGTGGGTCAAGGAAGAAACAGCAGAGGGAAATGAGTAATTACCTTGAAATGAATGAAAATGACAAACACAATGTATCAAAACCTATGTGATGCAACAAAAGCTGTACTGAGAATGAAATTCTTTGTCATAAATGGCTATCATAAAGAAGAAGAAAGAAAGAAAATCAAAGACCTAACTGTACACATGAAGGAATTAGAAAAAGAACAAAAAACTAAATCCAAAAATGTAGAAAGAAGGAAATAACAAAGATTAAAGCAGAACTAAATGAAATTGAAAAAAAAAAAGCACAAGAGAAAATAAAACCAAAAGTTGGTTCTTTGAGAAAAGTAATAAAATTGAAAAACCATAAGCAAGACTAACAAAAAAGAGAGAAGAGGCAAATACATAAAATAAATAATTAGGAAAGGGGTATCACCACTGACATCACAGAAATAAAGAGCATCATAAGAAGACACTTTGGAAAATTGTATGCCACCAAGATGGATAATTTAGAGGAAATTGACAAATTCCTAGAAACACACAAGCAGCCTATGTTGACAAAAGAAGAAATTTGTTCCTCAACAGCCCATTCATAAGTAACAAGATTGAATTAGTTAGTAAAAACCTCCCAATTAATAAAAGATCAGGACCAGATGGCTTCACAGTGGAATTCTAACAAATATTCTGGAAAATACTAACACCAGTCCTGCTTAAACTCTTCCAATAAATAGAAGTGGAGGGAACATTGCCTAACATATTCTATGATGCCAGCATCACCCTAATACCAAAGACAAACAAAGATACCACAAGAAAGCAAAATTATAGACCAGTCTCTCTAAGGAAACTGATGCTAAAATCCTCAACAAAATACTTGCTAATCGTATTCAGTAACACATCAAATGAATCATACACCATGACCAAGTGGCTTTCATCCCTGGGATGCAAAGATGGTTCAACATAAGGAAATCAATCAGTGTAATACACCACATTAAGAGATTGAAGGAAAAAATTCACATGATCATCTCTATTGATACAGAAAAAGCATTCAACAAAATACAGTACCCTTTCCTGATTAAAAAAAATAGTTCAAAAGATAAGAGTAGAAGGAAAGTTCCTCAATATGATAAAGGGTATATATGAAAAACATTTAGCTAATATATCAATGGTGAAATTCTAAAAGCTTTCCCTCTAAGATCTCATATAAGAAAAGGATGCCCACTTTCATTGCTCTTATTTAACAATGGGTGAGAATTGCTTGCTCAAACACTTGGAGGCAAGAAAAAGGTATGAAAGGCATTGATGTGGAGACAGTGATCTGCTGAGGGCAGGGAGAGGGAAGAAGAGGTGTGACATGTGGGCATTTTCAGGACTTGGAGTTGTCCTGACTGATATTACAGGGACAGATGCAGCACATTATATACCCTGCCATAACCCACTGGAATGGACTTGGAGAGAGTGTAAGCTACAAAGTAAACTATAATCCATGCTGTGTAGCAGTGTTCCAAAATGTACTCATCAAATGCAATGAATGTGCCACATGGGTGAAAGAGGTTATTGATGTGGAAAGAATAGGGGGTGGTGAGTGGCGGTATATGGGAACCTCTTATATTTTTTAATGTAACATTTTGTGTGATCTATTTATCTTTAAAAAAAGATAATGAAAAATGTAAATAAATAAAAAAATTAAAAGGCATCCAAATTGGAAAGGAAGAAGTAAAAATATCACTGTTTGCAGCTGACATGATCTAATACATAGACAGTCCTGAGAAATCTACAACAAAACTTCTAGGGTTTATGAGTTCACTAAAGTGCCAAATTATAAGATGAATCTGCAAAAATCAGTAGCATTTCTGTACATCAATTCTAAGCAAACAGAAGGAAACAAAGAAAAAAAATACTATTTACAATAGCAACTAAAAGAATCAAATACCTAGGATAAAATTTAACTAAAGATGTAAAGGACTTTTATGCAGAAAACTACAAAATAATGTTAAAGGATATCAAAGAAGACTTAAATAAATGAAAGAATATTCACTGTTCATGGACAGGAAGACTAAACATCAATAAGAGTTCTATCCTACCCGAACTAATTTACATATTTAATGCAACCTGAATAAAAATTACCTCAGCAGTATTTACTGAATTTGAAAAGTTAACTATAATATTTATTTGGAAGGGCAAGGAGAACTGAATAGCCAAAAACATACTGAAAAAGAAAAAATAAAATAGAAGGAATCACACTACTTGACTTTAAAACATACTACAACTCTATAGTGGTCAAACTGCCTGGTATTGGCACAAGAGTAGATATACTGACCAATGGAACTGGATTGAGAATTCTGATATAGATCCTCACATATACAGTCAACTGATATTAGACAAGGTCATGAGTTAGTACTACATGTTGATAGGTGTATATCCAAGAGTCTTAGATCTTCAGGCTGTCCATGTGCCAGCTGGGCCCTGAATATCAACAAAATTGCAACACCTATTCTCCAGTTCATTGGACTCATCCAGGACAACTAACAAGGAGTAGATGATGGACAACCACCATACCAAGGAACCAAGAGAGTCTACAACTACAAGCAAGGGAATCCCACCCATCAGCCCAATGGAACCAAAGCCCCTTCTCAGTTAGAGGAGGAGTGGGCATCACCATCCCAGAATCCTCAGGATTGTGGTATGAACTGTCCACTAAAGTAGACCTATTGGTATTCTACAATAGATTTATAGTGATCCTAGCAATGGAAGAAATTATATCATTGATGTGGAGGCAGTGGTCACTGGAGGTTCTATGGCAGGAATAGGGAAAACAAGGTATAATATGGGGGACTTTTGGGGACTTGGGAATTGTCCTGAATGACATTGCAATGACAGATATAGGCCATTATATATTTTGCCATAACCTACAGAATTCTGTGGGAGAGAGTGTAAACTACAAAGTAAACTATAATCCATGCTTAGTGGCAGTGCTTCAAAATGTGTTCATCAATTGCAATGAATGTGCAACAGTAATGAAGGATGTTGTTAAAGTGGAAAAATGTGGTAAGTGTTGAGAGTGGTGTATATGGGAACCCCATTTTTTTTAGTGTAACATTCATGTAATCTAAGTATCTATTATCTTTTATATATATATATATACATATATATATATATAAATTGCATAGTATTGGCATAAGGATAAGGATAGACATACTGACTAGTGGAAGTGAATTGAGAGCTTATCCATTGATACCCACATATACAGTCAACTGATATTCAACAAGCCCACCAAGCCCATTCAACAATGGCATCTTCAACAAATGGTGCTACGAGAACTGGATATCCATATCCAAAAGAAGGAGAGAGGAGCACCATCTCACAGCATATACAAAAATTAACTCAAGATGGATCAATGACCTAAATATAAGAGCCAAGACAGTAAATATCTTAGAAGATAATGTAGGGAAGTATCTGCAGGATCCTGTGTTAGGAAATAATTTCGTGACCTTTATTCCCAAAGCACTAGCAATGAAAGAAAAAATAGATAATTTTGATCAAAATTAAAAACTTTTGCACCTCAAAGGAGTTTGTCAAGAAAGTGAAAAGGCAGCCTACTAAATGGAAGAAAAATATTTGGTAACCATATATCTAATAGGGGCCTAATATCTGGAATATGTAAAGAAATCCTATACCTTGAAAATAAAAAGACAACCCACTTTAAAAATTGGGAAGTGAGTTGAATACATGCTTCTCCAAAGATATACAAATGACTAAAAAGCATATGAAAAGATGCTCAACATCACTAGCTATTAAGGAAATGCAAATCAAAACCCACAATGAAATATCATCTTACAACCATTAGACTGGTGGCTATTAAAAACAAAAACAAAAACAGGACTACAAATGTTGGAGAGAATGTGGAGGAATGGGAATCATTATCCAGTGCTGGTCAAAATGTAGAGTGGTGCAGCCATTGTGAAGGACAGTTTGGCCGTTCCTCAGGAAGGTAATTATAGAACTGCCATATGATCCAGCAATCCCACTGCTGTCTATATACCCAGAAGATTTGAAATCAGGGACATGAAGAGATATATGCATACCAATATTCATAGTGGCATTATTCATTATTGCCAAATGTTGGAAAAAAACAAATGTCCATCAACAGATGAATGGATAAACAAATTGGGGTATATACATGTAATGGAATATTACTCAGCTCTAAGAAGGAATGCATTATTAACACATGGGATGACATGGATGAATATTGAAGACGTTTTGTTGAGTGAAGCAAGCCAGACACTGAAGGACAAATATTACATGACATCACTGATATGAATAAAGCAAATTGAGCAGACTCACAGAGATAGAGTCTCTGGAAGATAGGTTTACAGGAGACAGAAAGGGAGAAGGTTGTGAGTCAATGCCCATATGGGCAAAATCTATGATAAAGTGGAAATGTGTCATTGTGCAGTGGAAAGGCATAACAGTGGTGCAGTGATGCTATTGGGTTGGGCAGTGCTGATCTGTGAGGAGGGGAGAGTGGATTGGGCTGTCAGTGGAACTGGTTTAATCCTTTTATTTTGATGTCCGGGTCATGCATGACAGGGCTCACTTGTGGCAGCCTTCTGAGGAGTGTAGTCTTTACCTTGTAATTGTGTGTTGTATCAGTGGATGGGAGACTCACATAATGAACAGGAAGGTGTTGGCATCCCATCCTAGTAAGTCCTGCTATCTCAAATAGAGAGGCAGGAGTCTCTCCAGAGCATTGACCATGCTTAATAGGGGAGGACAGGCCAGTATGCCAAGCCCTCAATGTTATAGCAAGTAACATTGAATCTTGTCATTCAGTGAGTTATTCTTGGTGGTTACTGTGGGTCCTGAGGAGAGGGGAAGGGAGGAATAGAATAGATGGAACGTGGGAAATTTTTGGGTCAATGGAATCGTTCTACATGATCTTGCAATGACAGATGCAGACCACGCTAAATTTCATCAAAATTTATAAAAGTGTATGGTCCAATATATCAATGTAAAACATTGATCATGGTTAGTAGTAATGTTTCAATATTTGTACATCAATTGTAACAAATGTGCCATCCACATGTAAAATGTTTTTAATAGGGGACAGGGGGAATGAGGGAGGATGTTGGGTATATGGGAATCACCTATATTCTGTGACTTTTATGTAACCTAAAGTTTCTTTGAAGACAACATGAAAATATAAGATGCAGGGGAATAAACGGAAGAAAATCTTATAGTACAAACAAGAAAACAGATCTTAGAGTGATGAAAGACATAATGTAATTTTTTAAAATTTTGTGTTTTTAAATTATTTTTATTTGAATATTTTTTAAAATTCATGTTTTAGTCATTATTTTTAAAAACATCATTATTTCATTTTCCTGTTCATTTCATTTGGTTATTTTATTGACTTCAATTGAAGAGGTTTTAGATCACAGAAGGGTTAGAACTGCAGCAGGGAGCATCATTGGTGCAGGGTGTCAGAGATGGGGGATGCATGGGAGGAAGTTCAACTGGAGCATACCTATAAGGCATATGAGTGTTTTCAAATGTTCATGGGGTGTTTTTTAATAGTTGTAAACACATACTTTATTTTTTTACACTTTTTATTAATGTTAATAGATTACAAAGAACGTTACATGAAAAAACATAAAAAAAGAGGTTCCCATATACCCCACTCCCCACCTCCCACCCCATCATTTTCATAAATTGTATTGTTTTAAAGATATATATATATATCACAAAAATGTTACATTAAAATATATAAGCTGTTACTGTATATCTCCCCCCCACTCCACTCTTCCCGCACCAACAACCTCCTCCATCATTGTGGCACACTCATCGCACTCAGTGAACTCATTTTGGAGCACTGCTGCACCACATAGATAATAGTTTACCCTGTAGTTCACACTCTTCCCCAGTACATTCAGTGGGTTATGGCAGGATATATAAAGTCCAGCATCGGACACTGCAGTATCATTTAGGATAATTCGAAGTCTCAAAAACGCCCCCACATCACACCTCTTCTTTCCTCTCCCAGCCCTCAGCAACTACTGCAGCCACTTTCTCCACCTCAATGCTACAATTTCTTTTATTGCTAGTCATGATAGTTTTGTATTAGAGTATCAGTAAGTCCACTCTAGTCCATATTTTATTCCTCCATTCTGTGGACCTTGGGAAGGTGATGTCCACTCCATCTCTCGATAAAGTGGGGGCTTAGATTCCACATGGATGATGAATGCAATTCCTCTGCTTGCAGTTGTTGGCACTCTTGATTCCCTGGTATGGTGGTTTGACCAAATTGACCTATTTCACCTCCGTGTTAACTAGGTAGGTTCAATGAACCAGAGAGTAGGAGTCCCAACTCTGCTGAGACTCAGAGCCCAGCTGGCACATGGACAGTCCAGAGATTCAAGTCCCCTGAGTATGCACCATCCCTAGTGCCAACCACAGGTTCAGTAAAAGTGGATATTCACACACTATAGGCAAGGCAGAGACCTCTGTAGTTTGGTGCCCAGACAGTGGGCCCTATTGGGAAGTTATACTCCCACTGTGACAGAGTTGTACTCAGTTGTGGTTTCCCTACACACAGTTCTCCTGCCCCTTCTATTTGAACCTATAATTAGTGCTAGAGTTGACAGGTGTATGCACAAGACACTTAAATCTTTGGGCTGTCCATGTGCCAGCTGGGCCCTAAATCACAAGAGAGTTGCAACACCTATTCTCCAGTTCATTGGACTCACCCAGGACAACAAGGAGATGGTGATGGACAATGACCATCCCAAGGAACAGAGAGAGTCTGCAACTGTAAGCAAGAGAGTCCCATCCATCTGCCCTAGAAGATCTAAGTCCCCTCTCAATTAGAGACAGAGTGGGCATCACCATCCCAGAATCCTCTGGATTGGGGAATGAACAATGAACTAGAGTTGACTTACTGATATTCTACAATAGATTTTTTCATGTTTCTAGCAATGGAAGAACTTTATTATCTGGAGGCAGTTGCCTTGGAGATTCTGAGAGACGGGAAAAGGAAAAACAGGTGTAATATGGAGGCATTTTCAGGACTTGAGAATTCCTGAATGACATTGTAATGACAGATACAAGCCATTATATATCCTGATATAACTTATAAAATTGTGTGGAAGAGAGTGTAAACTAAAATGTAAACTACTATCCACACTTAATGGCAATGATCCAAAATATGTTCCTCAATTGTTACAAATTTACCACACTAATGAAGGGCGTTGTTAATGTGGGAAAATGTGGGAGGGATTGGGAGCAGGGCATTTCGTGCCCCCTTATTTCCATATACATATATTTGTTGGGTTTTCCATTTCTAAAAAGAAGGTTTTTGGAATTTTGATTGGGATTACTTTGAATCTATAAATCACTTTGGTTAGGTTTGACAGCTTAATGATATTTAGTCTTCCAACCTATGGCTATGGAATTTCCTTTCATTTATTTAAATGACCTTTGATTTATTTTATCAATGTTTTGTAGTTTTCAACATACAAATCATTTACAACCTTGGTTAGCTTTATTCCTAGATATGTGAATCTTGTGCTTGGAGGATTTTTTTTTCTTGATTTCTCCTTATTATTGATTGTTTGCATATATAAACACTACTGATGTTTCCATGTTGATCTTGTACCCTGCCACTTCACTGAATTCATGAATTAGCTCTAGGAGCTTTCTTGTAGATTTTTCAGGATTTTCTGAATATATGTTTATTTCCTCTGCAAATAGAGAGTGTTTTACTCCTATTCCAATTTGAAAGTCTTTGATTTCTTTTTCTTGTCTAATTGGTCTGGTAATAATTTCCAGTAAAATGTTGAATAACTGTGGTGACAGTGAGCAACTTTGTCTACTTCCTGATCTTAGAGGCAAAGCTTCCAATCTTTCACCCTTAAGTAGGATGTTACTTAAGGATGTTACTTAAGGCAGAGGATATTCCCTTCTTATCCTAGTTTTCTTAGTGTTTCTATCAAGAAGAGGTACTGGGTTTTGTCATCTGCCTTCTTAGTATCAGTTGAGATGATCATGTGATTTTTTCTCCCCTTCATTATGTTAATGTGGTATATTGTATTAATTGATTTTCTTATGTTGAACCAACCTTGCATACCAGTGATATATCCCATTGATCGAGGTGTGTAGTTTTTTAACATGCTGTTGGACATGGTTTGCTAGTATTTTGTTGAGTATTTTTGCATCTGTATTCATGAGATATTGTTCTGTAGTTTTCATTTCTTGTGGTATCATTAGCTGGCTTCCATATGAGGGTGAAGTTGGTCTTGTAGAATGAATTTGGGAGTGTTCCCTCCTTTTCAAATTTTATAAAAAGTCTGAGCAGAACTGGAGTTAAGTCTTCTTGGAGTGTTTGGGAGAACTCCCCTGTGACGCCATCTGGTCATGGGCTTTTCTTTGATTGGAGGGTTTTGATTACTGGCTCAATATCTTTACTGTAATTGGTTTGTTAAGATCTTCTGTTTCTTCCTGAGTCAACGTAAGTAGGCTGTGTGTTTCTAAGAATTTGTTCATTTCATCTAGTTTATCTATTTTATTATTATACAGTTATAAATAGTATTATCTTACAGTCCTTTTTGTTTATCATTCAATAGTAATGTCCCGCTTTTCATTTCTTTTTTTCATTATTTGTATCCTTTCTCTTTTTTTCTTTGTCAGTCTAGCTAAATATTTGTCCATGTTCTTGATATTTTCAAAGAACCAATTTTTGGTTGGGTTAATTCTCTCTATTGAGTTTTGTTTTGTTTTCTGTTTCATTTATCTCCATACTCATCTTTATTTCCTTCCCTTTTCACCATTTGGGGTTCATTTTCATTTATTTTTCTAGTTCTAGTTTTGAAGATAGGTCTCTGAATTAAAGTCTTTCTTTTCTTCTGCTCATTTTCTCTCCTAATTGCATCTGCTCATTGTCTCTGCTAATCTTCCTTAGGAGGCATTGGGAACCAAACTGGGGACCTCCCATGTGGGAGGCAGGTGCCAACCATGTGAACTACATCCACTCCTTGCTCATTGTGCCAGCTTATTGTGTCTGCTTGTTTTTCAGCTCATCATGTCATCTCATTGCATCATCTTCTTGCTTCAGCTTGCTGTACCAGCCTATCACATCAGCTTGCTGCCTTGGTTGTCTTTTTCAGGAGGCACTGAGAACCAAATCCAGGACCTCCCAGGTGGGAGGCAGGTGCCCATCTGCTTGAGACATATCCTCTCCTCTTCTTTTTTAATGTAAGCATTTAGAGCTATAAATAGTCCTCTTAACACTGTCTTCACTACATCCCTTAATTTTTCTTTTTTCTTTATTTTTTTCTTTTATTTTTAAAGAACTTTTAGATTATACAAATATTACACCAAAAATAAATAAACAAATATGCAAGAATAGTCAGACATAGCAGCTGTGAACAGCAGAGGAAGCATAGAGAAATTGAGAGGTGATTAATTTTTTGTCTGGTTGTCTGGTTTTTGTTTTATTATTATTACTATGCTTATTGAAATAATGAAAATGCTCTAATACTGATTGAAGTGATGAATACACAATTGTGTGATTATTCCAAATACCATTGATTGTACACTTTGGAGGGATTGTATGCTTTACAAATATGTATCAATAAAATTCAATTGATTTGCTTAAAATAAATAAAATACAGGGGATTCCCATATACTCCACCCTCTCCCCCACCATAGTTTTCCCCAATAAGAACATCTTCCCTTACTGTAGTATATTAGTTATAATTGATGAACACCTATTGAAGCATTGCCACTAACCCATGGTCTATAGTTTACATTATGGTTTTCACTTTGCACCACACAATTTTACAGGTTTTGACAAAATGTATAATGGCCAGTATCTGTCATTGCAATTTCCAGCAGTATAATTCCAATATCCCCAAAATGCCCCATGTTACACTTATTCTTTCCTCTCCCTCCCCTCAGAGCCTCTGTGGCCACTGTCTTTATATCAATGTTGTAAAAACTTCCATTGCTAGAATAATAATAAGTCCACTTTAATCCATAATTGCATTCTTCCCTTATGTTTGTTCATTCCTGAATCTTGAGGATTTGGGGATGGTGATGCCTACTCTGCTTCCAATTGAAATGGGGCTTAGATCCCATGGGGCAGATGAATGGAGCTGTCTTGCTTGCAGTTGTAGATACTGCTTTTTTGGGATGGGCATTTTCCATTATCATCCTTTTGTTAGTTATCCTGGGCATTTCTGATGAACTGGAGAGTAGGTATTGCCTGCAACTCTAGAATACATGGGCAGTGCCTAGTGAAGCAGAACAGACCAGTATGCTAAGCACTTGTTATTGATGCTTGTACTTATGAACCTTAATCTTGTAAAGTTGAAACTTAGCCTAGTGTTCTATATTGCCTAAGTGTTAGCAACTAAAAACCTCCTTGTTGCTCAAATGTGGCCTCTCCCTAAGCAAAATTCAGCATATCAACTCATTTCCTTTCTCCCTGGTGTGGGACATGAATCCCAGGGTTGAGCCTCCCTGGCACCGACATGCCAACTAGTTATGCATTTGGAAAAATACCTTGACCAATAGGGGGAAATATTAAATACAAGTGAGGATTTTTTTTTTTAGTATATAGATGATTCTTTTCTTTGTAATCTGAGAATATTTGTCTTTTAACTGGAATATATAGTACATTTGCATTTTAATGAGTTTTATTGATGCATATTAATAAAGCATACAGTCTATCCAAAGCATACCGTAATGATATTTGGTATAATCACATAGTTGTGCATTCATCAATTCAATTATTATTAGAGTATTTTCATTATTCCAGTATGATTAGTAATAATAAGCAAAAAACAGACAAAAAAAAACTGTATGCCTTAATATTCACGTCTCAATCTCTCTGAGCTTCTCCTACCATACATAGCTGCTATTTTATTTCTGTCTCTCTGATTTACTTTGTACATTCATATTTTTCTTTTCTTAAGCATTTTTTCAATTTTATTGATACATAATCATAAAGCATAAATCCATCCAAAGAATACAATCTTTGGTATTTGGTATAATCACATATTTGTGCATTCATTACCCCAATCACTCCCAAAGCACTTTCACTATTCCAATAATAATAAACTAAAACCAAACAAATAAACAAAACTCATCACCTCTCAGTCTCTCTATGCCTTACCTGTTATATGTAGCTGCTATTCTTTTTCCTTCTAATATATTTGTATATATATTTTATAAAAACTGTCTTACATATGCAACATCACCCATATTCATGTTTTACATGAAGTTTTACTATCTCATACTGTCCCATGTTACAGTTTTAAGCTTTCCTTCTAGTAATATACATGACCTTATATGTTTCTTTTCAACCACTGTCATACCCATGCAGTAGCACTGCTACTTACAAATAAAATAATAATCTTTAACCATTCTACTCATTTCCAAAGATTTACAAATAACCTTTTTTAACAATTCTCCATGGATTAACCCCTGAACACACCCATTCTCATCTGATATCAGAAGCTAAGCTGGGTTGGGCCTGGTTAGTCTTTGGATGGGAAACAAATGAGTATTTATGGCTAAGAGGTTTCAAAGTGAGTCAGGAAGTTATTCAAGAAGTTATGCTTGTGCACTTCTCAGGAGGAAAACATTGACTGTCACAGTAAATAGTGCCTCAAATAGGGGGGCTCTTGAGGGCTTCAGAGACATCTAGACACTATAACCAAGGCAGACAACCCTAGGAATTTGGTACCTTGTCAGTGGCCCATACTTTGGAATATATGATAACCTAATCCCAAATGTATCAGAGTTAGAGTTATTTATAATTTTCTTACACATGGTTCTTATGCCGTTATATGAACATTTAATTAGCACTATAACTATTAAATATATGTCCCAGAGACTTAAATCTTCCAGGTGTTCATATGCCATGTGAGCCTTAAATTTTCCCATGTTATTTTCTTCATTTTCACTTTCATTTGCTCCAAGGTATTTTCTAATTTTGCCTGTGATTTCTTTTTTATTCTGTTGATTGGTTAATAGTATTTTATTTAATCTCTACGTATTTCTCAATTTTCCATTTCTCCCTGTTATTGATTTCTAGCTTCTTTGTGTTGTAACAAGGGTATATACATTGTATGATTTCAATATTTTTTAATTTATTGTGCCTTAAACTATGCTCTACCCTAGAGAATGACCCATTTGTACTTGAAAAGAATGTGTATTCTCATTTTGTTGGGTGAAGTTTTCTATGTATGTCTGTTAGATCTTGATGGTTTGAGTATTGTTCAAGTCTTGTATTTCCTTCTTGATCTTCTGACTGAAAGTTCGATTCATTATTGTATGTGGTATATTAAAGTCTTCTATAAAGCATATATTGGTGTGCTTGAGGGTTTCCTAGAGGTGTCTTAGGCTATTTTTTTTTCTTTTTACACTTTTTCTTTCTGCTTCTCATCCTAACTCACTTCAAATATCTTGTCTTTGAGTTCACTTATTCTTTTTTCTGCCAACTCCACTCTGTTTTCAATACCTTCCTGGAAATGTTTCATTTCCGTTACTGTGATCTTCAACACCAGTAAATCTGTTTAATTCCTTTTTAAAATTTTCTATCTCTTTACTAATATTCTCATATTGCTCATTCATTGTTTTCCTTATATCTTTTAGTTACTTCTCTATTTTCCCTCATCTTCTTGAGTATATTTATATAATTTTATTAAAGACTTTGTTCAGTATGTCCACATTCTGGTCTTCTTCAGTGGTGTTTTCTGGACTTTTATCCTCTTCCTATGAATGAACCATCATTTTGTTTCTTTGTTTGTATTGTACTCTTTTGTTACACATTGTACATTTTAATATTTAAAATGTTATATCTGGAATTTTTCCACTCAGATATCTGTTTCTTGATTTTGTGAGTAGCTACTGATAAGACAGAGATTTTATTGAGTGCCAGACCTCCTATAAGGAAAGTCTGCCCACAGTGAATGCAGTGTACATGTTTTCCCTGTCTTCCTGGCCTCTGTTTTGTCTCAGATTTTGCTTCCTAGTTTTTTTTTTGGGGGGAGTTCCCCTGTTTATGGGAGTTTGGTTGTCCCCTCCTTTTATTAGGAGACAGACCTCCCTTTCGCTAGTATTTGAAATCAGCAAGGCTTTGCCCCACACTGTCACCTCTATACACATCTTTGTTGTATCAAGCTGCTTTTGTTTTGAGGGCAACTTCTGTGAGGAAGGGCATACTGGAGAGGACTTTCCCGAGTCAATCTTTCCCAGCTTAAATGGGGCCATTGACTCATGGAGGGGCTGAATATGGTCCCCAAAATGCCCTGGAGAGGGGTTTACAAAGGTCACCAAGATTTTCTTCCAGTGTTCCCTAAAGGTGAAATTTCTTGGCCTGCTCCTCAAATGTGCCTTTCAACTAAGTGTCCCCCAGAGCCCTAAGGAAACACATCATCTTTAAGTTTCCTCTGCCGTGACATTTGTCTAGGGCAAGTTGAAACCATGGCCTCTCTCAGAACCAGGATCCCAGTGATCCAAATATGATAATCAAAAGCCATGATCTGCAGCGATGCCCAGAGATGTACTCACCAGATGCAATGGATGTGTCATGATGATGGGGGAGAGTGTTATTATGGGGAGAGTGGTGGGGTGGGGGCGGTGGGGGTGAATGGGGACCTCATATTTTTTAATGTAATATTTTTTAAAAAATGAATAAATAAAATTTAAAAAATAAAATAAAATAAAGATGCAAACATTAAAAAAAAAAAAGCCATGATAGTTGATCGGCCATACCTACCTCTGGCCTTGGGGAAGAAGATTTTTACATCCCTTCTGTCACCAGCAAGCTATCCAGGGTCTGAACCCCATGGCAGCCTGTTGTGAGAGTGGGGGTTGAATACCAGGACTATCCACAGAAACAGAACAATTTACTGTTCTATACTGTGATCTATCAGTCTCTTCCTTCCTCTCTTCCCTGGAAGCTGTACAATATTCTTCTAGCCTCTGGAGATTCAAAATAGTTGTTGTAAATAGTTCCTGACTGTTTAATTGTTGTTCTGGTTGAAGGACTGCATCCTGGAGCTTCCTACTCTGCCATCTTTCTACAGTCCTCCTCAAATAAGTTTTTGATAATGAAAATTGAACATCTTTATTCTTTGGCATCACTGTGGCTTCACTACTGTGTTTTTTTATCTCATTTCTTTTTGTATATTATCTCTTAAATTTTTCAAATTTGGTTAACTTATCTGAAGGCTGATGAAATTTCAGTTATAAAATTGTGAGTGTTCTGTTAATGTCTATGAATATTATGGTTTTCTTTCTCTTAGAAAATATAATAATTTTTAATATGTTTTTGCATTTTCTCACTGCTTCTTCTAGAAATTATATAAAAGAGAAGTTCAACCTCCTTTCAAGCCAGTTTCTGGAAAACCAGATGATACTTTTTATTTTGATGCTGAATTTACTGCAAAAACACCTAAAGGTAATGCATATTTACATGGAAAACTAAGGCTCTTATTCAATTAGGTGGTTAAAAAATAACCTAGCTACTTATGTAGAAAGAAAAAATGGTAAGTTGGCAGATGGTTGGTTTGTGTTTTCTGGATGTATGGATCCTTATATGCCACATTTCTTGGGCAACTATCTAGTAGAGACTTTATGTGGCAAATATTTATCAAGGAAGTAGCAACTCAGGCAAAGTGTGGTGATTTTTCTTCTTTTATATGCCTTTTGACATGCTAATGTATTAGAGAATTAGAAGCAAAACATGAGATCTATCACTCTTAGAGCACATAGTATTTAACACAGTTTGCTTTTAATGGCCACTGTTCAATATATTAATTCAGCAAATACTTAATGCCTACTATGTACAAAACTTGAGGTTTCAGTAGAGGACAGATAGACAAAAATTACTGCCCACACAGAATATACATGCTAGTGGTGGGGAGACATAATTTACATACATGTAATGTATGTCAGTTGGCAACATTTAATAATGTTAAAAGAAATGCTGTCATTTTATATCAGACAGTCCTGTGTACACCTAATAAAATGTACTTATTTCAACATTAGATTCTCCTGGCTTGCCAGCTAGTGCTAATGCTCATCAGCTCTTCAAAGGATTCAGCTTTGTTGCAACTTCTTTTGCAGAAGAATATAAAATCACTCCTATCACAAGTACAAATGTATTACCAACCATTCAGGTAACTTCCATTTAAGCAGATTATTTCATTTTGGGATACTTCTCTGATTAAATAGCTATTGCTAAGGATTTTCAATAGATTTTTTTAAGTGAGTTTTAAATTTTTGTTTACCTCTATGCATAATCTTTCATTAAAAAGGTCTCATATATTTTGGGGGAATAAAGCATTAGTTATCCTTGGTTACATTTATGCTGTCTCTTTGGTATGAAAATGGAATAGTGATGAATAAGTTGGCAGATTTCTTGTATTGAACTCAGGACTCAGAGAGCCTACAATTTAGGATTACTCAGAATCTGCTTAAGCCTTTTATAAATATTGATAAACATCTCTAAAATGAGTCATTTTTTAAAAAAAGATATATGATGGACATATTTTTGGAGATATAATAAAAACTTATGAAAGCTATTTTATTCTCCTTAGTGTTTTACCTTTTTTTTAAACAGATAAATGGAAATGCTGCACAATTTCGTGAAGTGTATGAATTGAAAGAGGATGTTGGTGTTGGTTCCTATTCTGTTTGCAAGCGTTGCATACATACAACTAACAATATGGAATTTGCAGTAAAGGTGTTTTCTTATCTATGAGCCTTATTTTTTGTTTTATTTATATAGTTTAATTATAGTTTGACAGGCATTGTCAGTGGGGTAATTGGAAAAAATAAAGATAAGATGATAAGGAAAACAACTAAGACTTAATATTTCCATGTGAATTACTTTCCATGGATTTATTTTGAAGAAATAGTGTACTTTATGAATATTTTACTTTTGAATAGTTTTAATTTTAATGTATTATATTAAGGTTGAGCAATTGTGATGATTACCATCACATTTGGATCCCATCATTTACTATAGTTTTAGTTAAGTGGAATATAATGTTAAAGATAGTACTCCAGTTCATTTTGTTTAGATTTACTTATAGGAAATTTTTGAATGTCAAAATGATATAAAGTAAGCATCATTCTTGAGTTTTTAAGTATTTGATTAAAGATAAAGCCAAATTTAAAATTTTGCTCAATTTTATACAAAGAAAATAATTTTCTTCTGAAATTTTTCTCTTGCTTTATTTCTTAGATCATTGACAAAAGTAAGAGAGACCCTTCAGAAGAAATTGAAATTTTGATGCGCTATGGACAACACCCTAACATTATCTCTTTAAAGGATGTAAGTATTTTAAATTTTATGTATCAGCTAAACTAATGATGTTATGGCTTGTCACTTTAATTTTCTTATGAAAATGTTGTGTGTAATACATTTCTTTCCTGCTACAAAATCTCAAGATCCTTAAATTTGCCATTTCAATTCTTTATTTCTACATTCTTTATGCATAACTCTCTTACAGACTGTCAAAAAGGAACTGTGATGGCTGATAAATTAGTATCCTCATTATTTCTGACTGGTTAACTAGTTAACATTATAACTAGGACCATTTATTATTCTGTAGTACAGTATATATAGAAGATCTAGGAGATTGGAAATATGATGTTCTATTGACTGTATAGCCATTTTCCTTAGCATTATGATTTATTCTTTGAGCGGAATAGTATTAATCTATAGGTTTGTAAAATGAATGTATAACCCATACATTAAAAAAATATTATTAAATGCTGACTTTTCCCATAAGAAAATGATACTATTTTCTTTTAAGAGAGAAAGGACAAATCATCCATCACCTTTATCAGTTTGGTTGAGATATGATATGCATTTTAAGTTGTAATATTTAAGCAATAGTTTCATTATACATAGGAGCATTTTTATTTATTCTTCTTGATACAGTATTTGAATTCAACAGCCTTTTAAGACCATATCAGTTAATGGGTTTACAATAATAATATGCTTACTTCCAGAAAGAATTTTACTATTAGTAGGGAAGTAAAGGGGCTATAGTACAGTTTAAAAATAAGGTAAATGTCATTTCAAAGACAGAGTTATTTTTTCATTAATATCCTTTTGATGAAGTGAGAGATTCAATCTCAAAAGTTAATAAAATTTTATGTTTAATATGGTCTTACAGGACTGTTTGGGAGGTTGTTTAACCAATGCAATCTTCAGTATACATTAACAGTAAAGGAATAATGTCATTTTGTAAATGCTAGAAGTTCACTAGGAAAGCAAAGTAAATATAATTAAGCATTTTAGAATTTTAATTGTAAATAGTAACATTTTCAAAATGTATTCTTTTTTTAGGTCTATGATGATGGTAGATATGTTTACCTTGTTACAGATTTGATGAAAGGAGGAGAGTTACTTGACCGTATTCTCAAACAAAAATGTTTCTCAGAACGTGAAGCTAGTGATGTACTGTATGTAATAACTAAAACAGTTGACTATCTTCATTGTCAAGGAGTAAGTTGTAGTTTTATTCCTCACTTCAATTAAGAGACTTATCTTCATGAAATTATATATAGAAGATGATATCACCTAATAAAATGTATTGCTTTTACAAGCACATATATTTTTAAAGAGAATATCTTGATAAAACTCATAATGTAATGAAGGTTAAGGGTTTAGGGAATTGTCTAATTCTTTTTAATATATTTTTTTCTTTATTAGAGAAGTTGTGGGTTTATAGAACAATCATGCATAAAATATGTGAACTTATTTCATATTGTTTTATCTTCAGTGATTATGTAACAAGGATACTAAATCATCCCAAAAATAAAGGATTACCCCCAAATGGTAGTTTGATCTCATGTGGTCTTAAGAGTGTAAGGAGAAAACCTTGAAGGAGACTGACAGGTTTCAGAAAGAGTTTAAATTAAATAATCACACTTCTCATGTCCAAGCAAAATGTATGTGTGTATGTGTTTGCTTGAAGATGACATGATAATCCCCCCTGGTTGTCCTTTCTTCTGCTTCTATCCAATATGTTGGAACCTTTTCAACCCAAAGTATAACATTAATCCGAAAAATATAAAACTGCAAAGTTGAGTTTTGACAGGAATCAAAAGCCCCGGGAAGAAATATCAAATACATTTCTATATCTGTTCTGTTCACGGACCAGCCAAATGGTACCTTCTCTCAACCTTGTTTTCAGTGATGTGTTCTTTCTTGGAATGAACTGAAAGGAAAAGGACTGTGGATGTAAAATGGACTAGGACGCTGGCATGACTTAGATGAAGGTACAGAAGTCAGTATCAAAGTTGTGGTCAGGGTAAGTGGTTATAGGGAAGATGGCTGACAGGTGGAAAAAGGCTGAGCCCAGTTCTGAAACAGGTGGGCTTGGGTTCCAGAACAGGGAGGCCCTTAACCTGAGGTCGGAGAAAAGTCCTGATCTAAGTGTTCCAAAAAGTGACTGAAATAAACAACGTTTATTAGAAGACAGCCAAAATTTATGTCTCTAATGCCATCCCCAAAGAAAAACCTGTTTGTTCTAAAGGGCTTGTGCCTTAGTTTTGGTTTGGTTATCCATTGAGGGAGATGTTCTCAGTGCTGCCTTCCTTAGTGCAATGACTGTGGGTTAAGACTGAGCCTACCAAATGGTTTTGCATCTGACAGAGGAGTTCAGATTATCATTTCACCTTAACTTGGAGAAGGTAGATTACCTGGGATTCCTGTGTTTTCTTTCACTGTGGTTTTTTTTCCACAGAAGTTTGCAAACCCCAGACTGGAATGGGATTTACCAGAGGCCTTCAGGTTTAGCTTTTTTAAAAATCCATTTTATTGATGCATATTAATAAACATACAGTTCATCCAAAGTGTATAGTCAATGGTATTTGCTATAATCACATAGTTGTGTGTTCACAATTCAATAATTATTAGAGCATTTTCATTATTTCAATAATAGCAATAATAATAAACAAGAAAATAGGCAAACAAGAAAATTCCTCACCTCTCAGTCTCTCTATGCTGCCCTCACTGTACATAGCTGCTGTTTCTGGCTGTTCTATTCAAAGTGTATGATCAAAGACTTTTAGTATAATCAAAATATTGTACATTCAAAATCTCAAAAATTTTAGAACAATTTCCTTACTCCAAAAATAAAGACTTTACACCTCTTAGCATTCCTTCTTCAGATCTACATAACCACTAATCAAATTTCATCTTTATAAATTGATTTATATTTACATTTTATATAAATGGAATTATATAATATGTTGTACACTGTGTCTGGTCTCCTTCACTTAGTATGTTTTTTTTGGTCTGATATTAATATTTTTTACTATTAACTTACATTTGTTCAGCTTCAAAGAAAAATAATCTTATATATGCAATTCTACCCATATTTCATAAAATATGTTTGTGTTTCATATAATATATTTAGTTCATAATAGGGGAATCATACAGTATTTGTTCTTTTGTTTCTGGCTTGCTTCAGTCAAAATAATGTCCTCCAGGTTCATTTATGTTGACATATGTTTTATGACTACATTTCTTCTTACCACTGCATAATATTCCATCATGTGTATACACCACAATTTTTATCCATTCACCAGGTGATGGACACCTGGATTGTTTCCAACATTTGGCTATAGTGAATAATGCTGCTATGAACATCGGTGTGCAGATATCTGTTCATGTCACTGCTCTCAGTTCTGGGTATATACCTAGCAGTGATATTGCAGGGTCCCATGGCAAATCTGTATTCAACTTCCTTAGGAATTGCCCAACAGTCATCCACAGTGGATGTAGCATTCTATATTCCTACCAGCAGCGAATAAGCATTCCTAACTTTCCACATCCTCTCCAACATTTAGTTTCCCAACTTTTTAATAGACCTCAGTCTAATAGGTGTGAAATGGTATCTTGATGTAGTTTTTTTTTCTTTTTTTCTCTTTTTTTTTTAAATGTTACATTGAAAAAATATAAGAGGTTCCACATACCCTCCCACCCCACTCACCCCACTCTTCCCAAATCAACAACCTTTCATCATGGGACATTCATTGCATTTGGTGAATACATTTTGGAGCACTGCTGCACCACTTGGATAATGTTTTACACTGTAGTTTACACTCTCCCCCAGTCCACCCAGTAGGCCATGGCAGGACATACAGTGTCCACCATCTGTCCCTGCAGTACCACCCAGGACAACTCCAAGTTCTGAAAATGCCCCCACTGCATATTTCTTCTTCACTCTCCCTACCCTCGGCAGCTACCATGGACATTTTCTCCACATCAATGCTACAATTTCTTCCATTACTAATCACAATAGTTCCATAGTAGAATATCAGTAAGTCCACTCTAATCCATACTCTATTCCTCCATCCTGTGGACCCTGGGATGGTTATGTCCACTCTACCTCTATATCAAGCGGGGGCTTAGATTCCACATAGAGGAGGGATGCAGTTCTCCTGCTTGCAGTTGTAGGCACTCTTGGCTCCTGGTGTGGTGGCTGACCATCACCTTCCTGTTCACTGGCTGGGGTGTAGTTTTGATTTACTTTTTTGTGATCACTAGTAATGTTGAACATTTTTTCATGTCTTTGCCATTTGTATTTCTTCTTCGGACAATGTCTTTTCAAGTCTTATACCTGTTTTTTAAGCAGATATTTTGTCTTTTTATTGTTGAGTTATATGATCTCATTATATATCATGGATATTAAACACTTATCAGATAACGTGATTACCAAATAGTTTCTCGCATTGTATCAGCTACCTTTTCAACTTTTTCACAAACTCCTTTGAGGTGCAAAAGTGTTGAATTTTGAAGAGGTCCCATTTATTTTCTCTTTTGTTGCTCATTCTTTGGACATAAGGTTTAAGAAACTACCACCTATCACAAGATCTTGAAGATGTTTTCCTGTATTTTCTTCTAGCAGTTTTCTGGTTGTTTTTGTATTTTTATAGTTAAGTCCTTGATCCATTTTGAGTTCATTTTAGGATAAGGTGTGAGAAAAGGGTCTCACACTTCTGGCCCATCTGGGTGTGTTTAACAGCCTTTTCAAAAATCTCTTGACTGCAGATGTGAGGGTCAATCTCTGAGTTCTCAACTTGGTTCCATTGTCTATCAGTCCTTATGCCAGTACCATGATGTTTTTACAAGTGTAACTAAATAATATGCTTTAAAGTCATGAAATGAGAGTCCTCTAATTTCTCTTTTCTTTTTTAATACATTTTTTGCTTTTGGGGGCCCCTTACCATTCCAAAAAAATTGTTTATTATCTCTTTTATTTCTGCAGAAAAGGCTGTTGGGATTTTTATTGGGATTGCATGTAATCTGTAAATTACTTTGGATAAAACTGACATTGTAATGATATTTAGTCTTCCAAACCATGAACATGGAACGTCATTCCATTTAAGTCTTTTCAGTTTCTTTTAGCAATGTTTTGTAGTTCTCTGATTCTCTGAATACAGGTATTGTTTTTTCTCCCCGCCGTCCCCCCCCCATTTTCTGTTCTCTGTGTCTGTTTGCTGCATGTTCTTCTTTGTCTGCTTCTGTTGTTGTCAGCGGCATGGGAATTTGTGTTTCTTTTTGTTGCATCATCTTGTTATGTCAGCTCTCCGTGTGTGCGGCACCATTCCTGGGCAGGCTGAACTTTCGTTCGCGCTGGGTGGCTCTCCTTATGGGGTGCACTCTTTGTGCGTGGGGCTCCCCTATGCGGGGGACACCCCTGCATGGCAGGGCACTCCTTGTGTGCATCATCACTGCACATGGGCCAGCTCCACGCGGGTCAAGGAGGCCCGGGGTTTGAACCGCAGACCTCCCATGTGGTAGACAGACGCCCTAACCACTGGGCCAAGTCCGCTTCCTGAATACAGGTATTTTATGCCATTGGTTAAGTTTATTCCTAAATATTTGATTATTTTAATTGCTGTTATAAGGGGAATTCTTTTTTATTTCCTCCTCAGATTGTACCTCAGTAGTGTGTAATTTGTCTAATATTGTGGTATATAATTTTTCATAGTATCCTCATGACTTCTGTTATTTCTACAGGGCCAGTGGTGATGTACCCCCTCCCATTTCTGATTTTATTTATGTCTTCTCTCATTTTTTCTTTGTCATTGTAGCTAAAGGTTTGTCAATATTGTTGATCTTCTCAAAGAACCAACTTTTGGTTTTGTTGATTCTCTTGTTTTATTTGTTCTTAATATCATTTATTTCTTCTCTGATCTTTACTATATCTTTCCTTTGGCTTGGTGTGGGATTAGCTTGCTGTTCTTTTTTCTAGTTCTTCCGGTGTATGTTTAGATCATCAATTTTATCTCTTTCTTCTTTTTTAATGTAAGTATTGAGGGTTATAAATTTCCTTCTCAGCACTGCCTTTGCAGTTACCCATAGGGTTTGATATGTTGTGTTCATTTTCATTCATCTCAAGGTATTTGCTGAATTCTCTTCCAATTTCTTCTTTGTCCCACTGAGTCTTTAAGAGTGTGTTGTATAATCTCCATATATTTATGAATTTTCCCTTTTTCTGACCATTATTGATTTCAAGCTTCATTCCATTATGATCAGAGATAGTGTTTTGTATAATTTCAATCATTTTAGATTTATTGAGACTGATCTTGTGATCCAACAGATTGTATATCTTGGCAAAGGATCCATGTTTTGGATACTACTGTTTTGGGGTGGATGGTTTATAAAATGTCTCTTAGTTCTAGTATGTTTATCATATTATTCAAGTTCTCTATTTCTTTATTTGTCCTCTGTCCATATGTTCTATCCAATAATGAGAGAGATTTAGCCAAATCTCTAACTAGTATTGTAAAGATATCTATTTCTCCCTTCAGGTTTGCCAGTATGTACCTCATGTATCTTAGGACACTGAGGTTAGGTGCATAGATATTTAGTGTACTTATTTCTTCTTGGTGAATTGTCCCTTTCAATTATTCATCCCTTAAAATAGTTTTGCATTTAAAATCTATTTTATCTGATATTAGTATCACTACTCTAGCTATTTTTTGTTTACTATCTGCTTGGAATATCTTTTTTCCAACCCTTTACTTTTAACCTCCTTGTGTCCTTATGTCTAAGGCGAGTGTCTTGTAGACACCAAAAAGATGGGTCATATATCTCAGGAGAGGTCAGCACTTAATCTCTTTGAGTTTCCCTTCTATGTGATGCTTTGCTTTTCTCTTGATGCTTTCAAAATCTTCTCTTTATCTCTGATATTTGTCATTCTGAACAGTAGGATTCTCAGTGTAGGTCTGTTTGAATTTATTCTGTTTGGAGTTCATTGTCCTTCTTGGATGTTGATATATATGTCTTTCATAAGGTTAGGAAGTTTTCAGTCATTATTTCCTCCACTATTCTTTCTGCCCCTTTTCCATTCTCTTCTCCTCCTGGGACACTGATAATACCCATGTTTTTACATTTCACATTGTTGATCAATTGCCTGAGACCCTGATCCATTTTCCCTTTCTCTTCTCTTTCCATTCTCCTGTCTTTTCCATGTCAGATGCACTGTCTTCAATATCACTAATTCTGTCTTCAGGCATTTCAAATCTGCTCTTATGTGCCTCTAATGTTTTCTAATCTCATCCATCATGTCTTTAGTTCCCGTAAGTTGACTTACTTTTCTTTGCAGACTGTCAAATTGTTCTTTATGCTCACCTAGTTTCTTCTTAATAGCCTTTATTTTATTAGTCATATTTTATTTCAATTATTTAAAATGATTTGTCAGAATTGTTTGATTATCATTAATTAATGTCTCAAATCCTGAATATCTTTAGGACATTTGGTTTGTTCCTTTGACCAGGCCATCTCTTCCTGCTTCCTAGTATGGCTCATACATTTTTGCTGATGTCTAGGCATCTGATTTGCTGGTGAATTTACTCTGATTGCCAATTTCTCTTTCTTGACTACTGTTCTTTTTTCAGAGCTCTTTGATATTTGGTTCAACTTATCCTAGATCTTTGTAATTGCCCAGCTTTAATTACCAAAATCATGCCAGGAGTTCAGTACTGGGTCACAACTTTCTCCCAGGGATGGGATAAATAGAACATAAAAGCAGTTTTGTCCATGTAACTTCCAGACCGGCCAGCAGATGGTGCTTGGTGGCACACCTTTCCTGAGGAGATGTATCCTTTTTTTTTTTGGCGCTGAATTCAGCATTTATTGAATTGACAGAAACCCTTGATTATGAAGGTACTGTAGAAGAAAATAACCATGTAAACATGTTCTTTAATGTTAGAAGTAACACATTCTAGGGCTTTGTTACTTGTCTGGCATTAATCTTTCTTTTCCCCTGAAGTGGGGGTCAGTTCAACCTCCTTTTATGATTTTGTCTAATTCTTTTCCCTTTCCCTCCACTGCTGGTTTCAATATCAGCATGCTATGCTGCTTCAATATCATGTGTTTTTGCCTTCTATTTGAGCTGTAACACTGAAGTACCTGCCAAACACCAGTCAGTTTTCCTCTACACCAGACTTAAAATAATTCAGTTCACTTCTCTTTCCTTTTACCTTGTCCACTAGGGTCTGTACTGATTCTGCTTTAACCACACGTGGTAACCAGATGGAAGTCATGACTTATTGATTTCCAGAGATAGTATATGCCTCCTAAGCCAGCATTAAAAGACCTTCAAGATCTGGTCCAGCCTAGTGCCTCTTTTCCTCTTCATGGAACCCAAGTCTTAACAAAAATACTGTCACTACCACTGGTACTTAAGATAGTCCTTGGAGAATCATTTTTTTCCTTCTTTTTTTTTTTATTGTTACATTCAAGAAACATGAGGTCCCTATATAACCCCCACCCCCCTCACCCCACTCGTCCCACATCAACAACCTCTTTCATCATCATGGCACATTCATTGCATTTGGTGAATACATTTTGGAGCACTGCTGCACTGCATGGATAGTGGTTTACATTGTAGTTTGCACTTTCCTCCAGTCCACCCAGTGGGCCATGGCAGGACATACAATGTCTACCATCTGTCCCTGCAGTACTACCCAGGACAACTCCAAGTCCTGAAAATGCCCCCACATCATATCTCTTCTTTACTCTCCCTACCCTCAGCTGCTACTGTGGCCCCTTTCTCCACATTGATGCTGCAATTTCTCCCATTACTAATCACAATAGTTCCATAGTAGAATATCAGTAAGTCCACTCTAGTCCATACTCTATTCCTCCATCTTGTGGACCCTGCGATGGTTATGTCCACTCTACCTCTATATCAAGAGGAGTCTTAGATTCCACATAGATAATGGATGCAATTGTCCTGCTTGCAGTTGTAGGCACTCTTGGCTCCCTGGTGTGGTGATTGACCTTCTTCACCTCCCTGTTAGCTGGCCGGAGTAAGTCCAATAAACCAGAGGGTAGGAGTTGCAAGTCTGCTGAGGCTCAGGACCTGGCTGTCACATGGACAGTCCAGATATTCAGGTCTCCTGAGCATATACCAGCCCCAGCACCAACCACAGGTCCAATAAAAGTAACAGAAGAGGCATGTGTAGAAAGGTCATATCAGAGTCCAACTACATCACACTCAGGAACACAAACTCCAAAGTAGGGCCACCAGACATGACCTTGAACTCCAGAGCCATCTGCCATGACCATAGAACCTGTGAGTCTCCATAGCCCTCAGGAGAACCAGTACCAGGCTTCTATCTACTTTGACTGTCTCTGGGACCCTGCTGAGGCTTGCGTAAGCATTACCCCTCTGGTAACCTCCCGACTCTTTTTTGGAGACTCATAGCCGTATAATTAGTTTTCCTTTGTTTTCCTCTGGCCAGAGTGGATATTCAAAGTTGGCTCTGCTGGAATAATTCACTGAGGAAAAGCTCCCCAACTCCCTCTTCCTTTTCCCTTAGAACAGCTGGCAAAGAGGAACACCTCTGCTCCCCTTTCAATCAGCTGAAAGGATCAGGAGTTTTACTGCCACTGAATATCTCTTGTGTTGGGGAGGGGAACCCTTCCCGATGGTGGAGAGGCTTAGTAACTCACATTTTGTTGTTTCAGCTTCTTCATCTCTCTATCCCTTACCTCCTAGAGGTTGTGAAGCACTGTTCTAGTTTGCAGGCACCCAAAGCAGGTCCCACAGGCAGACTTAGGCTGTTTCTCCATTGTTTTTATGAGAGCTGAGCATTTTCTGCCTAATCAATCACAATGTTCCCACAAATCCCCTCTAATTCTTTTTTTAATTCCCATCTCTCTACCTGTCAGACCTGATTTAATGGAGATTTAGTTTTAAAAATGTTTTCAAAATAAATGGCCCTAATTGACTTTGAAATCTTGAAACCTAATCTTCCCCAGATACAGTAAGAAATTTGGATTCTAAACATTTGAAGTATTTTTAATTTTTTAGATGGAGGGGTAGGCTTGCTATTTTGCTTCCTGTCTCTTCCTAAGGAGGGCAAGTGACATCAGTTAACCAAAAAGTAAACTTTTATTACATATACTCAAAAAGGAAGTAAGGTAACAAATAATTTAAAAATTAAATGTGAATTAGTTGGAATAGTGGGCATTTACCCACTTAACTATATGAACAGTAAAACAAAAATTATTATGATTTAGCACAGCAAAAATTCTACACAGGCGCCTTATTTAATTAAAAAAATAACAACCAATACTCAATTTTATGTGTGGCTTAAAAGAGTACTTTTTCAATATTTTAAATTAAATATTGCTTTAAAATGCTAAATGCATAGTCCTATTATAGTCTGATTCCTTGATTATCTTTATCAGCACACTAAAATGAATGGCAACCCAAATATTTGAGAAGAGTAGAATGATAGGCATCTTTTCTTTTGTTTATTACTTTAGAAACCTTCAGGTTCTTACATCAATTAAATAATGGCAGACATTTCTTGAGCATTTCTACATGCCAGTCATTGTAAAAGGTGTTGCAGAATCAAAGATGGGTAAGACTTGGTTCTTGTCCTGAAGGGTATTTCAGTATAGTAAACTGCTGACTAAAGGTGGAACTAGATTAAATGTAGGCGACAGTAATAGCAGAAAAATCCTCACAAAGGGAATTTCTAAATTTTTCTAGTTCTAGTACTTCAATTTCATTCATTTTAATTGTCTCTTTCTGTTGAAATTTTTATGCAATAAAACATGTAGGTTTTAATTAATTGAGGATAGTTATAAAAACCACATTAGAAAACTCATCTGTTTCAACATGTGGTTCATCTCACAATTGGACTTGATTTTCATTTTATTGAAACTATGTTCCATTTTCTTGATTCTTCATATATCAGATAATTTGAATTGCATCCTTTATCTTATGATATTAAGTTGTGGATATGTGTTTTGGTAATTTTCCTTAATGAGTATATTTCCTTTGTTCTAGTGGGCAGTTTTCTTAGCTGAGCCTTAATTTAAGATTGCTTCTTAGGAAGCAGCTTTTGTCTCTGTTCCTACCTTTTATCTTTTTGTAGACTGCTTTGAGCCTCTATTACACATATGTGGTTCAAGGGTCAGTTTGTGCTTTTTCCTTTATACTATTCTCTCATTCAGCATTCACAATGTTCCAGCATCTCTTTTCTTTCTTTCCTTTTTTAGTTAAAGAAGTTATAGGTTCACAGAAAACTCATATGGAAAATATAGGTTCCCATATACACCTCCCCCGCTCCCCACTATTAATACCTTCCCAGCATCTCTTCTCTAGTCCCCCAGGCCAGAAAATCTTTGTGTTTTTCCACATGTCCTTACCACCACTATGTGCCAAAGGAACTGCACTTAGACGCAGGATATGGGATCCTATTCTTATAGCTCTCCCTCTTTCAGGCTCCTCTAACCAAGCATCTCATCCCCACCAGGGTCTGCTTCTGTGGTTATTCTCCAATATCAGTAGTTTCCAGGTAGTTGCTTGTTATAGTATATCCAGGAGTTTTTATAGTTGTTGAGTGTAGGGAGGGGAGATGTTGGGTAGGGTCTTAATCCATCATATCCAGACATGGAAATGAGTATTAAGTTTTGGTGTTGTGAGATTGAAAGTGGTTCAGAAAACTGGGGCTCATATAGAAACTGGAGCATATATCTGATAGAGATAAATTTCTGCATATACTTCAGTCTGTTAAAGTTGATTAAAGTGTCATTCTTAAATTTCTATAAGTGAAAAAGTTCCTTTTCCTGGAAATATATATATATATATTTTTTTTAGCATTTTATTTCATTTTTTTATTGACTTTGTAATAATATTACATTAAAAATATATATATATATGAGGTCCCATTCAACCCCACCACCCCCACCCCACCTCTCCCCCCCCCCCCCCCCCCAGCAACACTCATTCCCATCATCATGACACATCCATTGCATTTGGTAAGTACATCTTTGGGCACCTCTGCACCTCATGGTCAATGGTCCACATCATGGCCCATACTCTCCCCCATTCCATCCAGGGGGCCTTCCTGGAAATATTTTAACTTAATTTTTTTTTATTTCATATGTATTTGATTTAGCTATAGAAATTCAATGTTTTTTTTTCTTTTAATGTTCAAGGTTGTTCATCGTGATCTTAAACCTAGTAATATTTTATATATGGATGAAACAGCTAATGCAGATTCCATTAGAATCTGTGATTTTGGGTTTGCAAAACAACTTCGAGGAGAAAATGGACTTCTTTTAACTCCATGCTACACTGCAAATTTTGTCGCACCTGAGGTATGCTTTAAAACTTCAGTATTTTCCTTTTCTTCTTCTCCTTTATTTGAATGTTTATGTCATAATAGGTTAGGCAGGTAAAAGCTGATTATTTTTTCCATTCCCAACTAGAAAACTCTTTAAATAAGTGAATTCTGATAAACCTTAATATAAATATTCCGACTAGTTACTAACATATAAAATCAACTTAAATGTGATATTCAGTCTATTCTCTTCTTTTGGATTATGCAATATTTTCTGAATCATGCCATTTTAGAGCTGGCAAGGAGATAGTCATCAATATATTAAATATTTTAAAGGAAGAAAGTGAGGCTTAAAGTAATTAAATAACTTGAAGGCAACATTCAGCTACTGACAAAGCCTGGATAGATTTTAAGATATATTGGTTTTTGCTGAGCATGCAATAACTTATACTGGTTAGCATCATATATAACATCTGAGGGTAGTCCCTGCCTTACGAACAAAACTTTAGTGTGTGTATGACCAGTGCCATCCCTGATTGTATTTAGAATCTTCTAACACCCAGCTTTTGTTTTTGATTCTGATTTCTTAAGGAAAGGAAAAAGAGAAAACCATTCCACAGAGGATTTTATAAATAGTGGAGTTTTTTCTTGATAAATAACATTCATACATAAACATTAGGGGGAAGAGTCAGTAAAATTAAGGCTGATGAGTTTCACATGTGCAGGTTTCACATTTGGGAAGTTTTAACAGATACTCATTTCTGACCATGGAGATGGGAGCTTTTACAACAGCAACTCCCATAGCAGTGGGGATGGTGAAAAATGAATCAAGAATGGTATTGGCCATGTATATTCTTTTATAACTTTTACAAAATATACTTTTAATACATACGTTGTGAAGTTACAAAACAATCATGCACATGTATAAAATTCCCATACAATACCCCTTCACCAGCACACCATACCACTAAGGAACATTTATTACAGATTATAAGATAATATCATCAGATTATTACCACTACATATGATTCCCTAGCATACATTTGGCACATTTTTCCATATCTCCCCATTATCAACACAATACATCTATGACATTGATAAAAGAATATTACAGTATTGCTGTTAACTATAGTTCATAGATTACATTAATTGTATTTTTCCATGCTTCTACACATTCACATCACCGTGTAATAGTGAAGTACATCCTTTCTTGCTCACAGAAGGATATTCTTGCATTTGTACTATTAACCACAGTTCTTATCCACCTCATTGTTCTCTGTTATTCAATCCCTAGATTATTCTCTAGCTTTCTTTCAATTGATATTTATATCCCTAGACTACCCAATTCAGCCATAATCCCATTTATGAATCAGCTTCTACTCACTATAATGTGTTATCATAAACTTTATCCATTTCCATACTTTTACAGTTAGGATACACAAAAATCTATAAACATTAAACATCAGTACTCCTTCACAGCCCTCCTCTTACCTCCTAATAACCTATACTCTATGTTTAACTCAATGCATTTATTCTTTGTATTTAGTTCTTAGTGAGACCATGAAATATTTGGCCTTTTGTGTCTGGCTTATTTCACTTAGCATAATGTCTCCAAGATACATCCATGTTATCATATTTGTCTCAATTTCAGTTTTTCTTACTGCAGAATAGTTTTCCATCATATGTATATGACACATTTTGTTTATCCATTCATTGGTTGATGGACACTTGGGGTGTTTCCATCTTTTGGCAATTGTGAATAACGCTGCTATGATCTTCAGTGTGCTGATGTCTGTTTTTCTCCACAGTCTTCAGCTCTTCTGGATATGTTTCAAATAGAGGAATTGCTGGATCATATGACAATTCTGTATTTAGCTACCTGAGGAACCGCCAAACTGTCTTCGACAGAGGCTGCACCATTTTACAATCATAACAACAATGAAGGAGTGTTCCTATTCCTCTACATCCTCTCCAACACTTATTGTTTTTTGTTTTTTGTTTTTTGTTTTTTAATAATGGTCATTCTGTGTGGTGTGAGATGATGTCTCATTGTTTTGATATGCATTTTCCTAATAACTAGTGAATTTGAACATTTTTATGTGCTTTTTGGCCATTTTTATTTCCTTTTTGGAGAAATGTGTATTTAAGACTTTTACCCATTTTTAAACTGGATTGCTTGCTCGTTGTTGAGTTGTGTGATCTCTTATTATAGAATGGAAATCAAACCCTTATCAGATATGTGGATTCCAAATATTTTCTCCCTTTTAGTGGGCTGCCTTTTCACCTTCTTGATGAAGTCCTTTGAATCACAAAAGTGTTTATGTTTGAAGATGTCCCATTTATCCATGATTTTCATTGCTCCTGCTTTTGGTGTAAGGTTTAAGAGTGAATGCCTACCCACAGGTCTTGAAGAGGTTTTCCTACATTTCCTTCTAGGAGCTTGTATTAGTCAGCCAAAGGGAAGCTGATGCAGAAAAACAGAAATTGGTTGGTTTTTATAAAGGGTATTTTTTTGGGGGGGTAGGAGCTGACAGATACCAGGCCATAAGCATAAGTTACTTCCCTCATCAAAGTCTATTTTCACATGTTGGAGCAAGATGGCTTCCGATATCTGCGAGGGTTCAGGCTTCCTGGGTTCATCTCTTCTAGGGTCTTGCTTCTCTCTGGATTCAGGGTTCCTCTCTTCCCAGGGCTTGCATCTGTTTCCTCTGGGAACTTACTTCCCAGGGCTCCAGCTTAAGGCTTCAGCATCAAACTCCAACATCAAAAAACCCCCAACTCTGTCCTTTGCCATGTCTTTTATCTGTGAGTCCCCACCCATCAAAGGGTGGGAACTTAATGCCCTAAGGATGTGGCCCAGTCAAAACTCTAATCATAACTTAATCATGCTCAGGTACAGACCAGATTGCAAACTTAATCCAATATCTACTTTTGGAATTCGTAACCATATCAAACTGCTACAGAGCTTTATGGGTGTGGATTTTATATTTAGGTCTTGTATTCATTTTCAGTTAATTTTTGTGTAAGGTGTGAGATAGGGTTCCTTTTTTCTTTCTCTTGGATATGGATATCCAGTTCTCCCAGCACTGTTTGTCAAATAGACAGTTCTGCCCCAGCAGGGTGGGTTTGATAGGCTTGTCAAAAAATACTTTACCATAGATGTGAGGATCCTTTTCTGAACCATAAATCCATTGGTCTATGTACCTATCATTATACCAGTACAATGCTATTTTTACCACTGTAGCTAGGTAATATGATTTAAAATCTGGAAGTGACAGTCCTCCAATATCACTTTTCCTTCTTTACATATTTCTGGCTATTTTGAGCCCCTTAACCTTCCAAATAAATTTGATAATTGTGTTTTCCATTTGTTTAAAAAATGCTGGTAGAATTTTTATCAGGATTGCATTGTATCTGTATACCAATTTGGGTAGAACTGACATCTTAATGATACTTAGTCTTCCAGTCCATGAGCATGGAATGTGTTACCAATTATGTAGGTCTTTTTTATTTCTTTTAGCAATGCATTGTCGTTTTCTGAATACAAGTGCTTTGCACACTTGGTTAGGTTTCTTCCTAAATATTTGATTCTTTTAGTCACTAGTTTAAATGGAAATTTTTCCTGACTCTTTACTCAGATTGTGCATTACTAGTGTGTACAAACACCACTTAATTTTCCTATTAATCTTGTATCCTGCCACTCTGTTGAAATCATTTATTAGCTCTAGCAACTTTGTTGTAAATTCTTTGGGACTTTCTATGTATAGCAACATATCCACGAATAGCAAAAGTTTTACTTCTTCCTTTTTTATTTGGATGCTTATATTCTTGCCTGTTTTCTATAGCTAGAACCTCCAGCACTATATTGAAAAACAGTGGGACTGTGGGCATTCTTGTCCTGTTACTGATCTCATTAGGAAAACTTTCAGTCTTTCACCATTGAGTACAATCTTAGCTGTGGGTTTTTCATATATAGACTTCATCATGTAGAGAATGTTTCCATTTATTCCTTTCTTCTTTAGTATTTTTATCAAGAAAGGATGGATATTGTATTTTATTTCAAATAACTTTTCTGCATCTGTCAATAGAATTGTGTGTTATTTCTTCTTTGATTTATTAATATGGTGTATTCTGCTGATTGACTTTCTTGTGTTGAACCACCCTTGCATGCCTGGTATAAAACCCACTTATCATGATGAATAATTCTTTTAGTGTTTTGTTGGATTCAATTAGCCACATTTGTTGAGTGTTTTTTTCATGTGTATTCATTAGGGAAATGGGTCTGTAATTTTCTTTAGTTGTAATATCTTTATCTGGCTTTGGTATTAGGGTGATATTGGCTTCCTAAATGAGTTTGGTACCATTCCTTCTTGTTCAGTTTTTTGGAAGAGATTAAGTAAGTTTGGTATGAAATCTTCTTTGAATGCTTGGTAGAATTCACCTGTGCAACCATCTGGTACTGGGCTTCTCATTCTGGGGAGTTGTTTGATAACTTTTTCAATCTACTTGTGACTGGTTTGTTGTGGTCTACTCTTTCTTCTAGGATCAGTGTAGATTGTTCATGTGTCTAGGGATTTTTCCATTTCATCTACTTGTCAAGTTTATTGGGATACAGTTATTCACTTTTATGATCTCTTTTATTTCTGTGGGTCAGTAGCCATGTCCCCATTTTCATTTTTTATTTTGTTTATTTGCATTTTTTTCTCTCTTTTTTTGTCAGTCTATCTAAGGGTTTGTCAATTTTGTTAATCTTCTCAAATATATAACTTTTGATTTTATTAGTTCAATTTTTTGTTCTCAATATTATTTCTCCTCTGATCTTTATTATTTTATTCCTTCTACTTGCTTTTAGAATAGATTTTTCTTCTTTTTCTAGTTCCTCCAGCTGTGTAGTTAGGTCATTGATTTTAGGTTTCACTTCTTTATTAAAGTAAGAATTGAAGGCTATAAATTGCCTTCTCAGCACTACCTTCACTGCATTCCATAGGTTCTGATATGTTATGCTCTCATTTTCATCCTTCTTGAGATAGTTCTTGATTTCTCTCACAATTTTTTTTATTTTACCCACTAATTATTTAAGAGTGTGTTGTTTAGTCTCTGTATATTGTGATTTTCCCTTTTTTGGCCTCTTGTTGATTTCCAACTTTATTCCAATATGATCAAAGAAAGTGCTTTGTATAATTGTGATCTTGTTAATATTATTGAGATCTGCTCTTTGTAACCTAAATATGGTCTATCCTTAAGAAAGATCCATGATTATTTGAAAATAATATACATCCTGCTGTTTTGGGGTAGATTATTCTGTATATGTCTGTTAGGTTTAGGTCATTTATCATATTATTCAAGCTCCAGGTCTCTTTATTGATCCTCTGCCCAGATGTTCTATCCAGTTCTGAAAGTGGTATATTGAAGGTTCTGACTACTGTAGAGACATCTGTTTCTCCCTGCCATTGTACAGAGAGGCTAAGGAAACACCAGCCCCCTTTTATCCTATTGGGTGGGTAGGGTTAGATCCACAGGACCCCAACTATTCAGTCCATGCAGGACAAAAATGTAGATCATTGCCCAGAAAGGCTGAGGAAACACAGCTCCCCTCCTATCATTCTTGGATGCAGGGATGGAGCTACAGGTATCTGACTATTCAATCTGTATGAACCAGAAGCACCTGCAGTCACCCAGAACTACAGGAGAAACATGGCCCCCTCTTGTTCTACCAGGGATGAGTGTGGAGCCACAGGTGCACAACAGTCAAGTTTGTGCAGGTCAAAAGTGTCTGCAGTTGCCCTGAGAGTCTGAGGAAACACCAGCCCCCTCGTATCCTACTGGGGCATGGGTGTGGAGATGGAATCAAAGGTGCTAAATAAACCAGTTTGTAAGGGCCAAAACCTCCTGCAGTTGCCCGGAGAAGCTAAAGAAACGGCACCCTTCCTATCCTCTTCTGGGGTGTGGATGGAGCTACAGGTATCTGAGTATCTAGTCTGTACAGGCTGAAAGTATCTATGGTATCCCTGAGAGTGTGAAGAAACACCAGTCGTGCCCTATTCTATGGGGATGGAGGAGTGGTGATAGAATTAAAGGCACTCAACAAACCAGTTCATATGGGCTGAAAGCACCTCCAGTTGCCCAGAGAGACTGAGAAAACACAGCTACCCTCCTATCCTATTGAGTTATGGGGAAGGATCTACATGTGAACAACTGTGATGGTCTGTGATGGCCAAAAGCACCTGCAGTTACCCTGAAATACTGGTGCAGGTCCCCCCAGCTTCTTCCCTGCCTGACATGGGACTGGAGCCTATGCTAGGGCTACAGTCTGATCTGGGTGAAAAGAAGTCAGTCCCTACCTTCACTGTGATTTTCAATCAGCCCTGCTTCCCTTCTTGCCAGGGGCAGAGTTAAAATGTTGACCCCAAGCCTCTTTCTGACTTGAACAGTTTCAAAACTTTGCTGTTCTTAGGATTATACTTTTTTTTTAATTTCTTGACTTTATTATTGCACTGTAGACATGCAAGCTGTCAACTTTGTCAGAGGTTGAGTAAATGTTATATTTATATGCAATTTATTTGAATCTATAATAACTCTTCAAAAGAGTCATTGTTTTTTGAATTCATTCTCTAAATATTTCCCCCAAACACTCCCATATATCAGAGGGCCATAATTCTTATTAACCCATATGTTGGCCTGAAATCTATATTAATCTCAGTACAACTTTGGATTCCCATATTTTTTATATAGGGCCATTTCCATTGCTCCATTTAATATACATCAATACTCTGGAGACCTGTTCGAAGTTGTGCAGGCCACCTATGTCCCAGTTCGTCTCTTCCTCGGTGTTTATGGTACTGAGAGTCTATCCACTTACAGGCACAAAAAGAGGCTTGTAAAAAATGATGCACAACAAATGATAACATCTCCTGAGGATTATACTTTAGCCTGGCAAATTTACTAATCAGTAGTTGAAGTCAGTTGCCAACCTTCTCTTCCTCCCCCATTTTTAGGATATAGAACTTCCAACTCCAGCCACAGAATAGCTCCTGTGGCGGCTTGCACCGCCAGTGGAGAATGGGCAACTGCCTTCAGGGTGTGGAATGCTCTACTCATGAATCTTCACAGCAAATGGGCAGTCTCCTCCATCCATTCTTTCAAGGATGTTGCAGGATGCTCTTCTGGTTTCCTGGGCCCCCCAAACAGGTGCTTTAGGTAGCTCTGGGTGATTACTAGCTGCCCTGTAGGACCAGCTGACTCTTGTGCTCCTTACTCAGCCACTGTCTTGCCCCTATCCCTCTTCTATAACTTTTACATGTAAGTTATGAACTGTTCTTATATGTTATGGACAATGCTAACCAACATGAGTTATCACATATTCAACACAAATCAAAATACCTGAATAACTTCAGGTTTGAAAATTGAATTTTCTAAGTTAGAGAACAGGCAGAGTAATATAATTTGAAGACACATTCCTAGCTCGTGTGCATGGTTTTGGATTTTATTTTTTATCAAACACTACCCCTTTCGATATAGTATTGCACATCAGATATTATATAATCCAGGAGTATTTAAATATCAATAAATATGTATTTTAAGGAAAAATAATTGTTCTAATAATGAAAAATCAAAATATAGAAAATATATATTTTTTTCAAGTAGTGAAAGGAATACGAAGATTTAAAGGTACTAAATGTTCCTTTAAGAAATTGGTGTTGAGGACCAAGCATAACACCTGATTTTCAGGCTTTCTATGATAAGAGATTTGCCCTATAAAAAATTATGTATATACTCAGAGGATGTGATTGCATCCACATTTCATAAAATTCATAGAATAATGAACCTAGTAGTTTTTATTACCTTATAACATATATAAAATATATTTCACAAAACAAATTGAGACATATGATCTAACAAGGGATTACTGTACTGCCTCCAAATGCAAGACATATATAGTTAAGACACATAACTATATTTTTTCTATGACATTTCAGTGAACCTATAGATTTATGTTAGGGCTTTTCTATTAAGTCTAGCTTAAATGGTCCTAATAAATACTCTTACAAGTTTATGCATTTAACAAAACAGGAGAGTACAGAATAACCATTTTAACGGCCAAATTCTTAATATTGATTTAATCTTGTGGATCAGGACCCCTTGGGGTTATGGAAACTTCTCACTGGAAAAAGGTTGGAGGTAATGTGTCCCAAATGAGCATCTCAAGAATTGGTATTAAAATGAGAAATACACAGTGAGTCTGTGTTTAATTAACGGTTAAGTAAACATTTTTAAATGAGTTCAAAGCTGAAGTAGAATAAAGCCCATTGGTGCATTTTATTCTAACAGACTTCCATTGGAATAATACCCTCTGGCCAAGGTGTGTAGAGACTACTACATAGCTACTGTCTGAACAACCATTGTTTATTATTTTTATTTTTGAAATGCTTTGAAAACTTTTATTATCCTATGTTGAAGCTCCTGCCAGCAAACAATGAAATTTTTAAACTGTTATGAATAGAGATCTTTTTTTGTAACGTTTATTTCCAAAATGCCAGACCCTTTAAAAAAATCATAATGAAGATTAAAGAATGCATTATCTTCTTAACTAGAATCAGAAAATTTAAAGCATCTATGCAGATATTTCAATAAATACTTCCGTATGTATTTAAATAAATACAATATAGGAGTATACATTCATTATTTCATCAAAATGCACAGTCCTTGTTTTCTAAGAGATAAATTAATTACTAAAATTTTGATTTACGATTTACTTAGTAAATATATTCTTTACTATGCTTTTTTCTCAAAAATTAATATATCTCCAAAAATATTTTATTTTTATAAAGTCCATTGTATTATATTTTTCAACTCATATTTAATGCCTATGGAGGTCTAAAGGTTTTCCTGAATTAAAAGAGCTTACAATAAAGTTGAGGAATGTTGTCTGTATCTTTATAAATTTATCATGAAGTTACCCTGCTTTACTCTGGCTGTCATGTGTCTGGCCCCAAATATGAATTTATTTGAACTTTAGAGCAAAGGGAATGAGAATCTCTGCATATGTTACTTTTTGGTGATTTGGGAAAGCAAATAAGAAAGTTATGGCACTGACCACTTTAATTACGACTTCTATATTTACAGTATTTAACTTAATCAAAATGAAGTGTGAAAAGTACCCTCTGTACTGTCTTTTTTTTAGCTTTCTTTTTATTATTATCTTTTTTAAAGATAGACAGATCACACAAAATGTTACATTAAGGAATATAAGAGGTTCCCGTCTACCCAACTCCTCACACCTCCACTCCTCCCACATTAACAACTTGTTTCATTAGTGTGGTACATTCATAGAATTTGATGAATACATTTTGGAGCATTGCTACACAACATGGATTATAGTTTATGCTGTAGTTGACACTCTCTCCCAGCCCATTGAGTGGGTTATGGAAGGATATATAATATCCTGCATCTGTCCCTGCAATATCATTCAGGACAACTCCAAGTCCTAAAAATGCCCCCATATCACACCTCTTTTTCCCCTCTGCCTGCCTTTCGCAACTACTGTGGCCACTGCCACCACATCAATGATATTTCTTCCATTGCTAGAGTCACAATAATTCTATAGTAGAATACTGGTAAATCCACTCTAGTCCATATTTTATTCCTACATCCTGAGGACCCTGTCTTTTTCATTTATCTCACCCCCTAACTTATTTCTTTTATTGCTAGATATGATTGTAGAGCATCGAGACCAACTTTATGACAAAATTGTACTGCCTTTTCTTTCCCTGTAACAAATGGTTTTAAGTATATGGTAAATCTAAAACAAATTGTTCATTGTTGGTCCTAATTAAGCATTGTGACACCAACTGCTCATCTGTCTCACTAACTAATGAGAAAGATTATGAAAGTATAAAATACCCATAGTTAACTTACTAATTAACCCTCACCTGCCCAACTTGTTCCTAAGCAGTGGCCCTCAACTTTGGCTGTACATTGAAATCATCTGGGAAGTTTGAAAATTACTGTCCTAAGGGAAACATGGAAAACATGGTGATTCCCAGAACTCTAATACATGATGAATAAAGAACAGACGAAAAAAATAGACAGCATTTAATATGTAATATCTAGCATTTGAAAACTTAGGTTACCATAATTTCAGTGCTTTAGATCACCCCCTTATTTGAGTTTTTCAGTGTCTCCTTGTATTATTTACCAAAACCAGTTATATAGGTTTTTAGAAATTCTCTTTAGCATCTTCAGTTTTGTGCTTATGTGTGTTCTTGTAAATACGCTTTGGGAAGAAAATCATTAAACTTCAATTTGTAAGTTAGTTAAATACTCATTCATGTCTAGGGACTGTCAAAGCCAATTATTAATATTTTTAATCTTTTATAAATGAAGAGTCCATGCTGTTGTTTATGAAGTCCCCAGTGTTAATGCAACAATAATGTTTCTATTTTGTTCCAATGCCTAGAGTCTTTTGTAGTGGGCTAGTTTTTCTAAATTAAAAAAAATGACCTCATTTCATCTCTGTTTTTCTAAGAAATTCTATTAACTTCAATTATTTGATTTTCATTAGCACTGTCCCCAAGAGAAAGAAAACAGCTACCAAATTATGTAAAAATTTTTGAGGCCATTCAGAATTTATCAAATATGCACTTGTAGTTTAGAAATATACTGCTTTTTTTATGATAAGCCTCTTTTCAAGCCTCGTAATTAAAATATAAATTCCTTCTGCTTTCATACTATCATATATTATCTTTCTATCTCTTTTTGTTGTAATGAGGAAGTTGTAGTTGCTACAAACACAGGCTGTAGAGTAAGAATGTCTGTTGTATTACTTCCTAGTTTTGTGACAGTGAGCCAGTTTTAACATCTGCTCTATTTCCTCATCATCAAAATGGGAGTAATTATAATATACCTCATACAGTCAGTGTCAGGATTAAAAAACATAATATTGTACATAATATTTATTAAACTCCATATATATTAGTTTTTAAGTTTTGATGTCTGTATATCTGGATTTCTTTAAAAAATGAAAGTGAAAACTCGAGGTCAGGGATCAAGTCTTATACAAGGTTGTTTTTGTATGCCTACCTACATTACTTAATCATCATATTAATTAATACACATTTATTCAATGCTTACTAATTGCAGGAGACTGACCTTAATATAGTGAATGTACTTTCTAAAAGATTAAAAGGATCTAAGTTTTTATAATTTGAACGTTTATGAGATTATTAAAAATGTAACAACTTCTTTTTAAAGAGAAAACTGAGTTTATGCTGAGTATTGCTAGGTAATGAGTATTTCTTTCTCAGGTTCTTATGCAACAGGGATATGATGCTGCATGTGATATTTGGAGTTTAGGAGTGCTTTTTTACACAATGCTGGCTGGGTAAGAAATTTACATACTCAAAAGTTTTCACATTTTTATTTCTATTTCCTCTGCATAACTTCATCAAGAAAGAGGACAGGTGATGATAGCCATAAGTACAATCCTATTCAAATTTGAAAATATTACACATATGTTCATTAGATAATTTTGAAAGCATAAAGGTGGGCAATGAGACACTTGACTAGCAGTAATAAAAGATTTTTCAGGTGGAACTAAAACTTAAAAATAATGTGTACATTTATATTTCAATTTTTAAAAACATTTTGTGAAATTACTTTTTATATTTTTTTCTTTTGAAATAATTACAGACTTACAGAGCAACTGCAAAAATATTACATATCCCTTATAGAGAACTCCAACATATCCCACCATCCCAGATAACCAGATCCACTAATTTTAATATTTTCCCACCTTTGCTGTATCATTCTTTATATCTTCTATCTATTTATTTATCCATCTCTTCTCTGAACATTTGAGAGCAGGTTGCACATATCATACTCCTTGAACACATAGTATTTCCATATACATGTCCTAAAATTAATTATATTCACCTATGTATTCATGTTAAGTGCAATTTTCTTTTTTTTAAAGACTTATTTTTATTTATCTCCCCTTCCCCTCCGCCCCCCCACCCCAGTTCTCTGTTCTCTGTGTTCATTTACTGCGTGTTCTTCTTTGTCCACTTCTGTTGTTGTCAGTGGCATGGGAATCTGTGTCACTTTTTGTTGCGTCGTCTTGCTGCATCAGCTCTCCATGTGTGTGGCGCCATTCCTGAGCAGGCTGAACTTTCCTTTGCACTGGGTGGTTCTCCTTATGGACACACTCCTTGCTCATGGGGCTCCCCTACATGGGGAGCACCCCTGTGTGGCGGGGCACTCCTTGGGCACATCAGCACTGTGCATAGGCCAGCTCCACATGGGTCAAGGAGGCCTGGGGTTTGAACCGTGGATCTCCCATGTAGTAGATGGACACCCTATCCATTGGGCTAAGTCTGCTTCCCAGTGCAATTTTCAAGTTCAAGAAATTTAACATTGATACAAAGCCTATGTTCTATATTCTAATATTTTCTTCTGTCCAAATAATGTCCTTTTGAGATTTTTCTCATCCATTCTTAGATCCCATCCAGAATCATGTATTACATTTAATTGTCATTACCTGTTTACTTTGTTTTTCTTTTTTAATTGTGGGAACATACATACAACATAAATCTTCCCATTCCAACCCCTCCCATGCATACAATTCATTGGGATTAATCACATTTACAATGTTGCATTACCTTTACCACCACACATTACTAGAAGTATTCCTTCACCCCAAAAAGAAACCCTATCCTCATTTTGCATTAACTCTCTATTGCCCTTGCCCAACACCCCTGATATCCTATACTGTACTTTCTGACTCTATGAAATTGACATTCTCTGTTGTGGGTGTGTTTGTGGGGTTACCATAGTGCTTAAATTTAACATCTTGTACCTATAACAATGTCATTTTCTTTGGTACCAACTTAAATCCAGTAGCATGCATAAACTATGTTTCTAATCCCTCCTGACCCCCCTCACACACCTTTATGTAGTTCTTGTCACAAATTGTATAATTATATACTATGAGTTCAAAACCATTGATTTATCATTCCATCTAAGGCATTTCCTCTTTAGATCCTATATGAAGTAAGTGGTGGAGTAGTTACAAATCAAAATTACAATGGCACTGGTAATTATAGTTAACCATGTTTTTATCTTTAATACTTCCTGTGTCTTCAGTCAATTTTCTAGTGTCTTTTCCTTCCACTCTGTAGAACTCCTTTTTATCATTTCTTGTAGGGCTGAGCTAGTGGTAATGAAGTCCCGCAGCTTTTGTTTATCTGGTAATGAATATTTCCTCCATTATTTCTGAAAGGCAGTTTTGCTGGATGCAAAATTCTTGGTTGGCAATTTTTTTTGCTTAATCACTTTAAATATGTTTTTCTATGGTCTTCTTGCCTCCATGGTTTCCAATGAGAAATTGGTATTTTCTTTATTCCCTTGTATGTGACATGTTATTTTCTGGCAGCTTTCAGAATTCTCTCAACTTTGATATTTGACAGACAGTTTGATTATAGTGGGGTCTGGGTTTAATTTGGTTTATCCTGGTTAGAGTTCATTGAGCATCTTAGATGTGTATATTCATTTTTTTCATTAAATTTGGGAAGTTTTCAGCCATTATTTCTTTGAAAATTGTCTCTGCCCTTTTCTTTCTTTCTTCTACTTCTGGGACACCCACAGTTTATATATTAGTATGCTTGATGGTGTCCCAAGTTTCCTCAGGCTCTGTTCACTTTTCTTCATTCTTTTTCTGCTCCTCAGACTAGGTGATTTCAATGATCTTATCTTCAAGTTCACTGATTGTGTATTCTGTCAACTTCAATATGCTGTTGAACCCCTTTAGGGAATTTTTAAATTCTTCTCTGTTTGAATCTTTTTCATAGTTTCTATCTGTTTATTGATAATCTCTTTGTGTTTTTATCTTTCATTTCCCAGTTTTCATTTAGTTCTTTGTCCTTGTTTTTCTTTAGATTTTTGAGCATATTTAGGACCATTTTTTCAAAAGCCTTTGTCTGGAGTGCTCCAGGTCTTATCTTCTCCTTGATGGTTTCTGATGCTTTAATCTTCCTTGCCTGGACCATAACGTCCTGTTTCTTTGTATATTTCATGATGTTTTGTTAAAATCTGAGCATTTTGATATTTTAGGGAGTTATCACTGGAACTCAGACTTTGAGGCACCTGTTCCTTAAGCCTGTATCCAGGAAAAAAAAACTTTTTCTGCTTCTCACGGATTGATTTATGCAAGTGCTCTCCTTCAGCATTTGTCCATACAATGAGATTAGAGAATACTTCCAGGCCAAAACTGAAGAGTGTCCCTGATTCTTTCTGTTCATGAGTCTTATCTTGGGCATGCACATGTGCCCCTAGGAATTCCCCCATTTGCACAGATATAATGTACCCTTTTCTCTGGGAAACAGTGTTTCCTCCTGGTCCCAGGTCCATGTCCTACATCCAGCAATCCCTTGCCCCAGTCAGCATGTCTTAACTGCTCTCCCACAATGTTCTGTAGGAGAGTTCAGTGAGTCAGGGCAAGTTCTGGGACAGTGAGTTCCCTCAGGCAACCAATGGAGAGATTGGGCCGAACATCCATGTTCCCAGGATGTGTACAAGGCTTACTCTACTATCTTCAGAACCAGGACTAGGGATCCACACTGGTAGCATGGGTTGGCTTTGTGCCTCTGAGCTGGTAGGAAGTAGGGGTAGGGGCCATGATCCTATTAGTTTTATTTGGCCTTTCTCTTGATTCAGCAGTTGTTCTGTTACTGCAATTCTTTAACTTTTTTCTAGAGCTTTTAGAAAGATGTTTCTGCTTGCTCTTGCTGGTTGTTCACAGCTTCTGTGGGGGAATGGAACCCTGATACATCTCACTCTGCCATCTTCATCTATTTGGGCCAAGTGCTTTACTTCTTTAAAATGTTTATTTGACCATGAATTAATTGCATGTTTCAACCAGAACTTGCCCACCTAACTCGTTGAATTAATTTTAAAAAATAGTACTTGGATTCTGGCTCTCCTGGCAACAAGAGATTGTACTTTACAACAAATGTGAATGGTAACAGAATATTAAACTACATAAATAAACATGGTTGCCTTCCTTTAAAAAGGATTAAAAAATACACAAAACAAATATAATTGGATGGCATTAATGTTAGTAATTTACAAATAATACTAGTGCTATTTTATTCTTAGAATAAGTAGTACTTTTATTTAGAAGTAAAAGCCTATGCCTATAGAAATTATTCTAAGAGAGTTGTAGTGAGGAAAAAGGTAGGTTTAGCAAAATCTAATATGTTGAAGGGAATCAGAAACATTATAATGCAATTATATTATACTTAGGTATATCATTTTAAAGAATGTGTTTAACAATTCAGATAGTTTTGACATAAGAGGAGCTTTATAAATATGCTATAAAAATAGTGACTTTAAATTATTTCTTGCCTTGGTGATAAATATGTATGTTACTGTATTCTAGGCACTTTTAGATATAAATATATGCAAAATAGTTATAGACCACAACAAGCACTAGAGTTAAGATAGATAGCTTGCTGCTTTCAAATATTTATTTTATGATTAAGCAAACCATAATTATGTGCATGTATTTGTTTAGTATGATATCAACTTAATTGTTACATGAGAGAATTAAAATTTTAACATGAAGCATCTTCCTTGTATTTTTTACCATAAATCAGTTCTTCCATTCTATCTGAATAGAATTTCAGCTTAAACTGTTAAAATGATGGAAAAAGGATCACTTTTTGTCATTCTACAGTTATTTTTTAAACACCTTTAACTTTGTATAATGTATTTTCTTCCCCATCCATGAATATTGATCACTGCAATAATTTTAATGACTGCAGAGTTTCTTATAACAATTTACACAACCAACTCATTTTTCATAGACATTAATTACAAGTATTGTTAACCTTTTTCACTGATAAAATTGATAGAATGCTAATGAATAAACTTGAACCAATGCTATAAATACTTCATCAAGTATATATTATTTGCTAAGTTACACTTGGAAGAATGCACTGTTCATAGGTTTTATCCTGGTCTGATTTTTAGACTGTAGGTTTAGATGAAAAGTCACCTTTATTTTATTTTACCCAGATTAACTATTCAAAGGCAAAAAATAAAGAACATAACTATAGAGTAGGCAAGACTTTCCATTTAATGAAATCATTAGAATTAGTCAAGACTTATTAAATCCTTTGGATTAAGTTCATTGTTTGAAATATAAAAATTGATATGAACAGTGGAGGAGATATTGGATGCCATTTTTTAATTTTTATAATAAATATTTTAATGTAGTCTTAAATTTATCATTTTCAGTTGGATTTAATATTTATGTTATTACATGTTTTTTTTTTAAATAGGTACACTCCATTTGCTAATGGCCCCAATGATACTCCTGAAGAGATACTGCTACGGATAGGTAATGGGAAGTTCTCTTTGAGTGGTGGAAACTGGGATAGTATTTCAGATGGAGCAAAGGTATAAATTATAAACATGTTTTGTTTTGCTTCATTAGTATTAAATTGCTGAAATCTTTAAGTTATATTACCTACTCTCCATTTGCAGAATATCTAATGATGCCATGCATCAGTATTTGGTTTTGATTAAGACTTTTTTTCTGCCTTGCTTCTGAGCCACTTTCCTATCTTATCAGTTGATTTGTTTTCAGGAAATATAAGCTAGTTTCAGTATTAACAAATAGAAAATGTAAATTTACCAGGGAAAATGTATTTTAAAGCCAGTAAAGTTGATTTCTGGATTTAGTGTGTTTTTCCACATCAAGTTTTTTCTTTAGCACAGAAATTGACTATTGATTATGTAGGCAAACCCCGGGCCTCCTTGACCCGTGTGGAGCTGGCCATGTGCAGCGCTGATGTGCGCAAGGAGTGCCGTGCCACGCAAGGGTGTCCCCCGCCTGGGGGAGCCCCACGGGCAAGGAGTGTGCCCGTGAGGAAAGCCGCCCAGCGTGAAAAGAAAGAGCAGCCTGCCCAGGAATGCCGCCGCCCACACTTCCCGTGCCGCTGATGACAACAGAAGCGGACAAAGAAACAAGATGCAGCAAATAGACACCAAGAACAGACAACCAGGGGAGGGGGGGAAATTAAATAAATAAATAAATCTTTAAAAAAAAAAAAAAGAATATATGGACCTAGATAAATAAATATCAGTAGCACCTACTTATTTATTATTGATGGTACCAGATATTTATTATTGATGGCCTTGAGCTGTCCAAAAGAAATATAATGCAAGTCACAAATATAATTTAAATTTATCTAGTAGCTATATTAAAGAAAACTAAAGAGAATCAGGTATAATGAATTTTAATATATTTTATTTAATCCAGTATATCCAATATTTTATAATTTTAATATCTAATCAATATAAAAATATTAGTGAGATATTATACATTCTTTTTTTCATGCAAAATCTTCAAAATCTTGTGTATATTTCATACTTACAGTCCTCCTCAATTTGGATTGCCTATATTTTAGTACTTAATAGACACATGTGGCTTAGTGGCTGCCCTGTTGGATAGTGCAGGTTCAGAGTAACTGGCCTTATTTAATTTAGGAAAAGTTTAGCAAACCAAAGTTTAAATACTGTGTTTTGCATTTATATTTTTTTAATTTTAAGTTTTAGAATAAAAACCCAAATGTTAGCATGTGGCTAATAGTGCCATGTAGCTTTTATTTTATTTTATTTTATTTTATTTTATTTTATTTTATTTTATTTTATTTTATTTATTTCTCTTTCTGTGTCCATTCACTGTATGTTCCTCTGTGTCTGCTTCTATTCTTGTCAGCGGCACCCGGAATCTGTGTCTCGTTTTGTTGCATCATCTTGCTGCGTCAGTTCTCCGTCTGTGTGGCGCCACTCCTGGGCAGACTGTACTTTTTTCACACTGGGTGGCTTTCCTTATGGGGTGCAGTCCTTGCGCGTGGGGCTCCCCTATGTGGGGGACAACCCTGCATGGCATGGCACTCCTTGCACGCATCAGTACTGCATGTGGGCCAGCTCATCACATTGGTCAGGAGGCCCTGGGTTTGGACCTTGGACCTCCCATGTGGTAGGCAGACAGCCTATCTGTTGGACCAAATCCACTTCCCCCACATAGCTTTTAAATTGCAATTTGATGTAAATAAATTTTAAGGCAAAGTAATTGCTTATTATTAATATCTGCTAATGATAAAACAAAATTGTCTCAGAGCACTTGCTTATCTGTAGGGTATGTTGAGTGAGAGTTTAATATTCTGATCATTGTAGAATACATACGTCAGTGATTTTTCCTTACCTTTTAAAAAATTTTTCTACCCCTCCATTGTTTGTGCTTACTGCCTGCTCTCTGTGTATGTTCTTTGCATGATTTCTGTGTCTGCTCATCTTTTTTTTTTTTTAGGAGATACCAGAAACTGAACCTAGGACCTCCGATGTGGGAGAGAGGCACCCAATCACTTGAACCACATCCTCTCCCTGCTTATTGTGTCTCTAGTTGTATCTATTCAGTTGCATTAGCTCACCACACCAGCCCATCACATCAGCTCAGTGTCTTGCTCATCTTCTTTAGGAGGCACTGGGAACCAAACCCAGGACCTCCCATGTGGAAGGCAGGCATCCACCCAATTGAGTCATATCTGCTCCCTGTAATAACCTTTTTTTTTTTTTAGTTTTTTTCCTTCTTCTTTATTTTCTTTTAAATCTTACATTCAAAAAAATATGAGATCCCCATATACCCCCACCCGACACTTCCCAGCCCTCCCTTTTAAACATAGGAAAAGAGAGAAGGGATTATATGTGGATCTTAACCATAAAACAATTTTGCTATTTGCTATTCTAGAAGGAACACCTGATTGGAAACCAGGAAAACTGAGTTCTAGTCTTTGATCTTCCAAAAAGTAGATATGTACATTTAAACAAGGAACTTAGTAATTCTCTTTGGACCTCAGTTTACTCACCCTCAAATGGATGTACTAAGTTATCCCTTTGGTCCCTTCTGATTCCAGGGTTCTCTTTCTATGTACTTTGGCTTATTTATCATTTATCATATTTCCTCTTGTAAAATGGTTGAAAGTATTAGTTTTATGCGTTGAATATTTATTTTCTAATCAGTAAATTTGTACTTCAGAAAATACATTTTTCCAAGGATCAATTCCATTGTTTAAAGCCATGCATATAATTCTTTTGTACTATTTTTAAAAGTTACTGATAAAAATAAAAACAAATTAATTAACTGACAATAGTGAATGTAATGCTGAAATAGATATGGTTTATATTACAGTTGTGTTTAGATTTTTGATTTTCTGCATCCCATGTGTTTTATGATTGAGTCTGACTTTGTTTAAGGAATAATACATATTAAAATATAGTTTTATACTCTAGTCTGGTAATCCAGAGAAATTCACAAAGGAAAGTTATTGGGGATATTGTTGAGATCCCAAAGGTCTTCAACATAATCCTTTTTTTATGGGTTAAGAGACTTTAGTTCTTTCTGCTAAATTTTTCTGAAAATGGTGGCAGATTACTGAGCAAAGGAGCTCATGTTAACCTTTTAAGAAACTTTCTCTTGTACATTTGAAAGTTAAATATTTTTGTCTATTTTCTATTAGTCATGAATACAAATTATTGTTCAGTTGCCCATAATCCCTTAAACTAGATCCCTTTTATTATGAAAACTGGCATTTACTGTCACTTCATTATAATTGTTTTACATAATTTAGTACCTAACAAGCAGCTTTTCCTTTTTTGTTATTAGTGAGTACCATCCTCAGAAGTGTATAGGTGACTCTTGCCTCATTTCCATTCAGTACTTTGTTCAGTTAAATGGTGGTAAAGTTCCAGGTAATTATGGAAGTCATGTTAGCTTTGTGTCTTATGGCTGCAACAGTTTTAGCTTTATTCCAAACACCAGGTTTTGAAAGCATTTGTACTGCTACTTCCCTTTTGTAAAATGAAGGAGACAAGGATGAGTATCTAGTCAAAAAAGCAAAAGTAGAAGAGGCAAGAGAGTACATAAAAATGTCATAGTGTCCCTCCATATTAAAAACATGCACATTATATCTGATTTATTAAAAAGCCTTTCTATATAAAATTCAGAATATTTAAAAATAAAGTATTACTTATTTCATGTACATATACCCTTGGCCCACAAAATATTGCCCAGTAGAAGTTCTTATAGGAGAATTATTTATGGCCTTTTCCCTTGCCTCCCTGAAATAGGAGTGACTTCTACTCCCTCTCTATTGTGTTCCTATTACTACTATGTATATACTTTGTTAGAAACCCATATATTGGAGAACTTACTATATTTTACTTTGTAGTATATTTGTGTTTTGTTATTCTTCCCACTCAGGGGGCTTTAAATGTTGCGTTCATTTGTGCATTTCCTATTAGATTTAGGAAAGCAGGTATTTACTGAGTTGAAACCATTTTCTTAAGCAATTTAGTCTTTTCTTCAGGTATAGCTTGCATTGTTAATTCATATACTAAGTCTTTCTTTTAACTTATGTGAACATAAATATTGTATTATTGGGAATGATTTTAAATATTAAATTACTGTTGCCATTTCACTTAAATATTTACTTTCCATTTTAGCTTCAAGTTGCTTTTAATAGAAGATGCTTTTGTTCATATAGGTTTCCAGAGCTAGAAGAGGTCTGGTCCATCATCCCCCCATTTTGAAGATAAACAAACCATGGCTTGTAATATTCAACTTGTCTTTGGTCACACACTCATCAATGGTAGAGCTGGAACTGATTTTCAATCCAGTACTCTTTCCAATCTACAAGAGGTTAGGGAAGACTTTCTGGAAGAATAAAGTTTTTATTAGCTTGGCCTATGTGGATGGAATGGAGGAATAAAGAGATCTGTATCCCTTTAATAATAGAAGGCTCCAAAAAAAGTGTTAATTTTGTCTCAGTTTCTGTAATTGGAAAATTAAGTATCGTGAAGCTTATTATCCATACTGCAGATGAGTTTACAGTTAAAACATTAAATAGAAATCCTCTGGAACTTCTAGTATCATAGGTTTTTCAAGTGACTATGCCAAAATATACTAGAGTAAGAGTATAATGTGTAAACAAAGCTTGGAATATCCATTAGCAAATTCAATAATTGGAATTCTACTCTGCTTTATTGTGAGGAATAATTATTTGTTGTTACCTATAATCAAGGCAGAGTATGTTGCTTAAGTATATATGAGCCTCAGTCCCTCACACAGAGGAAGTACTAATTGTAATATTCGACCAAATCAAAATGGGTAATAACTGTGATGGAAAAAAAATTTTTTTCAGTCTCATGATTAAAATTTTTAAAAGAAGTAATGAATTATTATTCAGTAGTTTCCAGACATTAATAAGTATGCCACCCAAGTGCCATGGAAAGAATTTTTAAAATTGCTATTCTTGTGTATTCATATTCTTTTAAAGTATTGGGAATTTTGCTGACTTTTACTTAAAATAGATAAATATATAAGAAAGCTTTAAGGTTCAGGTTAGGTTAGGTTAATCAGTTTGGTTAGTAATGTTTTCTTCCTAACTAAATACCCAACTGACTATATGTAAGTGATCATTTTTTTGATAGTTCTGTGTTTTGTTTAACTTGTCAGTACTACCATAACCACTTTTAAAAATGGAAAATTATTCATGAGGATGTTCCAGATATTTTTTATCTGTGGGTGAAGTCATTTTATTTTGAAATAATTACAAACTTACAAGAATATTGCAAAAATAAAACAAATCCCATAGAGAGAACTCCAACATACTCCCCCTCTCTGGGATGAATTCATTTTCCTCTTTTCTTAGTTATCAAGGATGTTCATTGAATATTGCTTAAGATGATTGTCATTCATCCTCTCCTAGTCATTTTGCCAAAGAGATCTTGCTTCTTATTTCTGGGAGAGGTTGAAAGAAATAAGATAAATTAAGTCCAACTAAAACTGTTTCAAGTTTTTTTTTTTTAAGAAAATAGATAAATGTTGATATTTCTGCTATGAAGCCATTTGATATCATAAACATCAATATTATATCCATATCTTTCCTAGGAAACAATAATTTTAAAGTTTGGTAAATATTTAAGATATAGCCCCATTTCACTACACTTTGCTTTTGGAAATCAATATTTCTTTCCAAATATAAGTTTAATGTTTTGCATATTAAACCACCAGTGGAATATTTATAAAACTACCTTAGTCCTATATCACTTAGCTGAAATTTACCCCAAGAGTAATTATATCTTTTTTCCTTTTTTTTTTTTTTTTGCTTTAACTGGGTTGACCATACATCAAAGTTAGCCTGGGACAGACAGTCCTGGTTTATGCCTTTCACTCTTTAGTGACCTGGTTTGGATGGTAAATTATATGACCACCCTAGTTTTAACCATCTTTAATTTCATTTAAAGTTGTTCAGTGAATGTATAATAAAACAGATGTTTCTGTAATTTATTTATCAAATCTGGATTTTTTTTGGAACAGAAATTTTGATATATTTTCCATGAATGCTGGCACACTCAATGCTATAAACTTACCCCAGGCTCCTTTGTAATATTTCCTTTCTGCCCTATACCTCCAAATCTCAATCACCCACACCCTCATACCCAAGTAACCACGTACCTGCTGTCTGACATTGGAGATTATTTTATCATTTTCCAGAAATGTTTATAAATGGAATATTTCCAAAAATTATTTTGAGACTATCCATGTTTTTTTGAATACATCAATAGTTTATTTGTTACTGAATAATATTCCATTGTAGGATATACGCAGTTTGCTTATCCATTCATCTATTAATGCGCATTTGGGTTGTTTGCAATTGGTAAATATTACCAGTAAAGTTACTGTGAATATTCATGTGCAAGTGTTTGCATATCTTTCAATATTTTCATGTAAATATCTGGGAGTGGAATTGTTAGATCATATGTTTAACTTTTTAAGAAATCACCAAATTTCGTTTTCCAAATGCCTTTCTAATTTTACATTCCTACCAACAGTGTATGAAAGTTTTAGTTTTTCAGTATTGTATTAGTCTCCTAGGCCTGTTGTAAGAAAATTACCACAAACTGACTGTCTTAAAAACAACAGAAATTTATTCGTTCCTATTTCTTGTGACTAGGAATCCAAAATCAGGATGATGGGGTTCTTTCTCTAGGCTTTGAGGGAAAATCTGTTCCATGCCTCTCTCCTAGTTTCTGGTGGATGCTAGCTATCCTTGGCATTCCTTGCCTTGTAACTGCTTCACTCCAATCTCTGCCCCTCTCTTCTCATGGCCTTCTTTTTCTTTGTGTGTCTGTATCCAAATCTCTCTTTTCTCTTGTAAAATTACCAGTCATTGGAATTAAGGCCCACTGTAATCCAGTATAACTTCATCTTAAGTTTATTTTATCTGCAAAGACCCTATTTCCAAAAAAGGTCACATTTATAGGTTCCAGGGGTACATGAGGTTTGTGGGGACACTCTTCAACCCACTACACATATCCTTGCCAACACTTGTATGGGCAGCCTTTTTAAATGTTCAGTTTTAATCGGTGTGCAATAGTATTTCTTATTGGTTTTAATTGGCATTTCCATAGTGATTGATAATGTTGAGCCTTCTTTTCCATGCTTATTTGCCACGTGTTTATATTTTACTTGTCTGTTCAAATATTTTGCCCTCCACAATTATTGAGGTATTTGTTTGCTTATTATTGAGTTTTCTGGGTTCTTACTATATTCTAGATGCAAGTCTTTTTGTCATGTTTTGCTTTTCAAATATTTTCTATCAGTCTTTGGATTGTCTTCATTCTCTTAACACAGTCTTTCTGAGGAGAGAAGTTTCGAATGCTGATAAAGGTCAATTTTTCCATTTTTTATTGTACAGATAGCCTTTTTTATTGGTGTTACGGCTAAGAAATTTTTGCTTTTTCCAAGGTTACACAGTTTGTCCCTGTCTTTTCTTCTGGTTTTATAGTTTTAGATTTAAACTATAAGACTAAGATCCATTTTGAGTTAGTATATGTATATAGTATAAGATATGGATTAAAGTTTATTTTCCACATGAATTTCCAACTGTTTCAGCATAATTTGAAAATACTATCTTTTCTCCACTGAATTGCATTTTCACCTTTGTCAAAAATCAGTTGTTCAAAGATGCATGGATCTATTTTTATACTCTCTTCTGTTCCATCTTCATTATTTTTGCTTTGAAATTAAGTCTTGAATCAAATAATGTGAATTTTTCAAATATTTTCTTTTAATTCTGGATTTTTCCATTTGCATATGAATTTTAGAATCAACTTCTCAATTTCCACACCAAAATTCACCCTGCTAAGATTTTTTTTATAATGTGTTTATTGGAGTAGTTGTGAGCTTACAAAACAATCATGCATAATGTGCTGAATTTCCATATATCATGTTGCCACCAACACCTTGCATGGTTGTATAATATTTGTTACAGATCTTGAAAGAACATCAAAATATTACTATTAAGTATGTTTTATAGCTTATATTTGGTATATTTGTTCCATATACCCTCCTATTATTAACACCATGTATTTGTATTGTACGTTTGTTATAGTTCATGAGAGAATGCTCTCATATTTGCACTGTTAACCATAGTCCATCTTCCACCACATGCTTCACTGTGTTATACAATCCTATACCTTGTACAGTACATCCAAAATGTACACTCAGTGGCTCTCAGTTTCATCAAAGAGTTGTGCAGTCATAGCCTTAGTAAATTTTGTAACATTTTCCTTAGTCCAAAAGAAAAAATCCCATATCCCCTATTGTTGGCCCTTAGCATTATGGTACCTTATTTCACACTGATGCAAGGATATTACAATATTGCTGTTAACTAGTCCATAAGTTACATCAATTGTATTTTTCCCATGCATCTCCATATTCTTACCACGTTGTAATTATGACATATATTTGTTCTAGTTCATAAAAAACATTCTTGCATTTGCACTATTAGCCACAGTCCTCATCCACCATGAGGTTCACTATGTTATTCAGTCCCTAGATTATTCTCTAAGCCTGCTATGATTTTGAAAGGAATGGTTTTGAATCTATAGATCAATTTAGGAAGAACAGATATTTTAACAAACTTTGAATCTTCTGATCCATGAACATGATATCTCTCTCCAATTAGTTGATTTCTTTAATTTCTATCAGCAGTGTATCATAGTTTCCAGGGTTCAGGTCTTACACATATTTTATTGGCTATTTTCCTAAAGTGTTTCCTATTTTTAATCCTACTGGAAGTTATTTTTTTTCCTGAACTTAATTTTCTGGGGAAGAGCTGAACAGTTTCCACAGTAGCGGTACCATTTTACATTCTCATGATGAACTAGGAATACTAATTTTTGCACATTCTTGTCAGCACTTCCTATTTTATGTTGTTTTATTAAATAGTAGCAAGTCTGATGGATATGAAATGGGATCTCATTGTGGTTTTAATTTGCATTTCCCTAATGCATAATGATGTAGAGCATATTTTCATATCCTTATTGTCCATTTGCATATTTTTTGGAGAAATACCTCTTCAAATATTTGCCCACTTTATAATTGGATTGTCTTTTTGTTGTTGAATTGTAGGGGTTCTTTGTGTATTCTGGATATTAAACCCTTATCAGAAATATGGTGTGACGATAAAGTTCACGTCTCATCTTGACTGTGTTATAGTGTTTAGTACTTTGGTCAAGAAAGCAATGGCTTGATTGTTACTGTGAAGGTACTTCATGGATTTAAATCACGAGTCAGTTGATTGTGTCTATGGCTGTTTACATCTATAATAAATACAGGAGATACCCTTCATCCATGAAAAAAACTCATCCAAACTGTTGAAGGCCTAAAAGGGAATATTGATGATTTCAGTAATCAGAAATTTTCTAACTCTACTTCAGCCTGTGAGTCCTCCAAGGGAACTCACAACCTTCATATGAGTTCCCAACTTGCAACCTGCCCCATGAAATTTGGACCTGCCAATCCCCATAGTCATGTGAGCCAATTCCTATAATAAACTCCTTAATAACATTACATTATAACTCCTATATAATTACATATATAATGCAAACATGTACATATGTATGTGAACATACACATGTTCACACATTCAAGCACACATATCTTCTCCATACTGTTTCTCTGGAGAGCCCTGACTAACACATTCAATTTTCAAATATTTTCTCCCATTGTGTAGGGTGTACTTATATTTTCATGATAAAGTCTTTTGAACAACAAAAGTTTTTAATTTTGATGAGGTCCAGTTTATCAGTTTTTTCCTTTGTTGCTTGTGCTTTTGGTGTAAAGTATTTAGAATCCATTATCTAATGCAAAGTCCTGAAGATGGTTCCTCATATTTTCTTCTAGGAGTTTTATGGTTTTAGTTCTTCTATTTAGGTCTTTGATCCAAGTTTTTTTAAGCAATTTTATTGAGATATATTCACACACTATACAATCCATCCAAAGTGTACCAGGAGTGGCTCTCAAAATAATTACAGAATTGTGCATTCATTACCACAGTCAATTTGTGAACATTTTTATTACTCCATAAAGAAAAAACCCATACTCTATATAGCCCCCTATTATTGACACTTAGCATTTATGTGGTATCTTCATTACAATTGATGAAAGAATATTAAAACATTACTGTTAACTAGAGTCCATAGTTTGCATTAGGTGTATTTTTCCCCATAAACTACCCTATTGTTAGCACCTTGTGTTTCAGTTTGCTAAGGGCTGCCAATGAAAACTACCAGAAATGGGTTGGCTTTTTACAGGGAATTTATTAGGGCAAAATCTTATCATTCAGAGGCTATGAAAATGTCCAAATCAATACATTATCAAGAGATGCTTTCTCACCAAATATTGGCTGCTTGTTGTCCTGGATTTTTGCCATGTGGCAAAGCAAAATGTTCAACTGGCCTCTGCCTTTTCCTCTAAGCTCACTTTCTCCTTAAGCTCAGCTGTGCACAATCAGGTATAAGGCTTATCTCTTGGCCTTTGGGACCCTCTCTCTCAACCTCTGGCTAAAGTACCCAGAGTACTTTCTCATATGGCAAGGTAAAATTGCAGCTCTCTTTCTCTGATTTCCATTTATATTGGGCTTGAGTAAGGGATTAAGACACACCCTGGGCCCCAAAATCTAATCAAAGTCCCTTAGCTGAAATGATCTAATAAAAAGTGATCTAATGAAAAGGTCCCTTAACCCAATCTAACAAAAAAATTGCACATAAATAGGTTTACATGCACAAGGAATTAGTTAGCATAGAACATAATTTTCTGGTGTCCACAAGACTCAAACCAGCACATTTTTAAATACTAACATGCATTTTTATAGCTCACGAAATAACATTCTTATATTTGTACTATTAACAACAGTCATCGTACACAATGGGGTTAACTGTATTATACTCTGACTTTTCCTCTAGTGAAAACTTCTCCTTTCAACCACATTCACAGTCAATTCAATGCGCTTATACTCACAATAATGTGCTACCATCACCTCTATCTATTTTCAACATTAAAAATCAACTTAAATAGAAATTCTATACAAATTAAGCAACAAATTCCCATTCTGTATCTTTAGTCTATCTCCTGGTAATCTATATTCTAGATACTAACTCTATAAGTTTGCTTATTTTAATTAGTTCATATTAGTGAGGTCATACAATATTTGTCCTTTTGTGTCTGGCTTATTTCACTCAACATAATGTCCTCTAGGTTCATCCATGTTGTTAAATACATCAGAATTTCATTCTTATAGGTAAATATTATTCCATCGTATGTATTGTGTTAAAAGTAAAATAAACAGACTTTTAAAGGGGGTGCAGAGCAAGTTTATTGAGCTAAAGTTGCATTAATGCTGGAGCCGCACCAAAAGAGATTTCTGCTCAAAGGGGAGAGCTGGAGGAGTAGCTTACATGGCTGCTTGAAACAAAGGGAAGGTGTGGTGAAATGGGAAGGGATAAAGGGGACATGATTTATGGTTAGTACATGTGTTCCATGACTGTGTGAACTCTGGGGCTGTGGACTGTTGTAAGGGTATCCTTGAACCCAAGCTGGTTAGTAGGCAGGCAGGAAGTTTGTGTAAGATTGTGGCCATCTGGTGAAGATCAGGAGACTTTGCTGATGTCAGCTTGAACTCTTTGTTACTGTTCTTTTTTATGTGCAGGGATTTTTATCAGTACTGCAAAGGATCATTGATATGTCAGCCTGTTTCATTTAATCTTCATTTCTTCTTTATAATTCCTTGAATAAAATGAAAGTTCAAGCAAATCAAAATGGCTAGTAAAATATTTTATCATTCCAATTTCACATTGCCTTGTTTTGGTTGAGGGAGCACTTTGACTCCCCGAAGACCAACTATGACTAATTTGGGGCTCTATTGACTGATATTCTAAAGCTACAGGGGGCTGCACTGGCGAAGTCCCGGATTGAGACGCCGCCATTTTTGCTGTCCGGACGCGGAGGGAGAGGCTGAGCGGATTTGAGACGTTATCTGCTTCCATCCGTCCCGCAGCCCTGCGGGAGCCGCAGCCGCTATGGATGACCGGGAGGATCTGGTGTACCAGGCGAAGCTGGCCAAGCAGGCTGAGCGATACGACGAAATGGTGGAATCCATGAAGAAATTTGCAGGGATGGATGTGGAGTTGACAGTTAAAGAAAGAAACCTCCTATCCATTGCATATAAAAATGTGATTGGAGCCAGAAGAGCCTACTGGAGAATAATGAGCAGCATTGAACAGAAAGAAGAAAAGGGTGGAGAAGACAAACCAAAAGTGATTCAGGAGTATTGGCAAATGGTTGGGACTGAGCTAAAGTTAATCTGTTGTAACATTCTGGATGTACTGGACAAACATCTCATTCCAGCAGCTAACACTGGCGAGTCTAAGGTTTTCTTTTATAAAATGAAAGGAGACTACCACAGGTATCTGGCTGAATATGCCACGGGAAATGAGAGGAAGGAGGCTGCAGAGAACAGCCTAGTGGCTTATAAAGCTGCTAGTGATATTGCAGTGACAGAACTTCCACCAACACATACCATTTGCTTAGGTCTTGCTCCAAATTTTTCTGTATTCTACTATGAAATTCTTAATTCCTCTGATAGTGCCTGTAGGTTGGCAAAAGTAACTTTTGACGATGCAATTGCAGAACTGGATACCCTGAGTGAAGAAAGCTATAAGGACTCTACACTTACCATGCATTTGTTACATGATAATCTGACACTATGGACTTCAGACATGCAGGGTGATGGTGAAGAGCAGAATAAAGAAGCGCTGCAGGATGTGGAAGATGAAAATCAGTGAGACAGAAAAACCAACAAGAGAAACCATCTCTGACCACCATCCCACTCCTCCCTATCCCCACTCCTTCAAAATTCCCCATTGTCACTGAGAGCCACCAAATCTGACTTTTACATTTGGTCTCAGAATTTAGGTTCCTGCTCCCCCTCCTTTTTTAAAATTTTTTCTTTTTTTTTTGGTTTTTGGGTTTGTTTTTTTTTTAACAGTTTTCAAAAGTTCTTAAAGGGAAGAGTGATTTTCTGTGGATTTTACTGGTCCCAGCTTTTAGGTTCTTTAAGACACTAACAGGACTTTATAGAGGCTTTTTCAGCATTACTGTATTGTCTGTGTGCCAGATGTGGCAAGATCACCATTATAGATGGAAATTACATTCGAAAGCCATTAGACTTCTAGGTAACATAAGCATGTGAGAGGTTAATCCCACTGTAGAGGCATGTATGATGGTAATATTTTTCCTTTTTCTAAATGTTTAAATCAAATTTTATACCAATATTTAAAATTAATTGGGTGTTAGCTTGATGGTTAAAGGTTGCTTGGGGCAAATTATTTTAATGGTTTTGCTGTAAAAAGTGTTTCAAACTCTACTGAAATGTCGCTGAAAAGTACGGTGCTGGTAACAGTTCAACAATTCGTGGCTGCTCATTCTTGCCGACTTTTACCCTCCCTCTGAAGCAGGTTAGCGTTGAGGGTGGTATGGAAAAGCCTGCATGCGTGTTCAATTCTTTGTTTCTTCTCCTTCCCTCTCTCCCTGCCCCACCCTCTATCCTATCGCTTGCTCAATCTCTTTTGTTCAGTATGTGTAACTTGAAACTAATTTGTACTACTGGATATCTGACTGGAGCCACAGATACAGAATTTGTATTGTTCTTACTGAAACACAGCATGGAATTAACATTAAACTTAAATAAAACAAACCTAAATTAAAAATGCCAAAAAAAAGCTACAGGGGACAGGAAAAAGAATGTGGTAGCTTTGAGGCACTGTGCCATGATGTTGATGATGATGTGGATGATAACAGCTCTGAGGAGAAGGATGATGATTAACATGATCAGCAGCAAGATTTGGGATTACAGTCAAGAGTTATTAGGCAGACACCCCTTAATAGATTCCCATGTGTCCTTTGGTTGCTGGTTTATGCTATGAAGCCATTTGGCTTGTTTGAAGATTTGCTGGATGTTGGTCTCAACTTGTCTGTTGGTGGTAATCCAAGTACAACAGGAAGTATTGGCAACAGCACAGACACCTCCTTCTTCTGCCAGTAGGTAACCTAAAGCTAATCAGTTGTCCATAATTACAGCTCATGAGGGAATTGAGAGGTAGTTAGTCCTTGCAGGTCTTGCCTTGTTTCTTGAGCTACGACTTCAAGGGTGGCACTGAGGTTACAGATGATGTGTTCTTGGTATCTGAAACCTATCCAGGTGGCTAAAAATCTGAGTCCAAACCCTATTACATCAAGAATTAACCAACCACCCTTTATTTCATGTGGGAGAAGTAAAGTTATAAGGATGGAAGTTGGGGTCTATTATAGAGCCAATTGTGCATTATCCACTGGGCTCTGGGTCACTGAGAAGGCAAGGAAACACTATGGGTGCTAGAGTGGTATTGCATAGGAAAGTGAAACCTGAGAGAAGACAGAGAGGTCTTTGGTCAAAAGAAGAGGCTAGGGCTTATTTTAGTTAATCGATGGGGCTATGGAAGATACAGGTTGCTACAGTCTAGATAAAGGTAGTGGAGTTAACTGCAGGGAGGAGAAGATAACTGCATCAACAGGGTTGCTAAGGGGTGTTCTTGCTCTTGTAGAACTATGCATTCGTTAAGAAAAGAAACAAAAGGAATTTTAAGTGTACTCAGCCCACGTTTGGGTCTTGGAAGAGCTTTCTGCATCATATGCCAGCTGCTTCTGGACCTGGCAGAGACTCAGGGTCAGATTTCCATGCTTTCTGTGTTCCACTCAGGTGACTGGGCTGGTTTTAGGTGTGATAGGCAAATCTGGGAGTTGATTCCTCGAGGCCTTGTGTCAGTGGGGGTGGTAAGGAAGATTTGAAAGGGTCCTTTCCACTGGGGCTCAAGTCCATGTTTCTGAAGATGCCATTTCTAATTCACCTAATTTCCTACTTGCACAGGCAATGGAGAATTGGGGAGAAACTCAGAAACAGTTTTGTGGAGCTCAGAGTTTATGAGAGTAGTTTTTTTTTTTTTTTAAGTTTTATTTTTTATTTATTTCTCTCCCCTTCCCTGTCCCTCCTTGGTTGTCTGCTCTCTGTATCCATTCACTGCATGTTCTTCTGAGTCGAGCTGTATTCTTATCAGCAGCACTTGGAATCCGTGTCTCTTTTTGTTGTGTCATCTTGCTGCATCAGCTCTCCATGTGTGTGGCTCCACTCCAGGGCAGGCTGCACTTTTTTTGACGCTGTGCAGCTCTCATTATGGGGTGCACTCCTTGTGCATGGGACTTCCCTATGTGGGAGACACCCCTGCGTGGCACAGTACTCCTTGTGTGCATCAGCACTGCGCATGGGCCAGCTCATCACACAGGATAGGAGGCCCTGGGTTTGAACCTTGGGCCTCCCATATGATAGGCAGATGCCCTATCCATTGGGCCAAATCCACTTCCCTGAGAGTTTTTGGCAGTAGGTAGTCAGTGAGGTGATAACTTTGGCAGTTTGTGACCAGGGAAATAAGGGCATGGGTCTGCCAGTAACTATCTCATATGGCAAAAGTTGATGAGGGCAGAAAGGGCATTCCCATAACTTCATGAGATCTAGGGGAAGGACTTTAATGCAGAGCAGGGAAAATTGTTCGGTAAGTTTCCACAGCTGTGTCTTAATTAGGCCATTGGTGCATTCAGCTAGCCCAGATTATTGGGTGTGATAGGCACAGTGGAAGTTCTGCAGAATGGGTGAAGTTGACAGAAGTTTAGAGTGGGGTTGCCCTGTAAACTGGGTGCCACAGTCACAGTGGATTTCTTGAGGGATTCCCTGCCACGGGATTATCTTTTCTAAGAGAATTTTTGCTATGGATTGTCTTACAGGAAAAATATTTACCCACTGAGAGAACATACAGACCGTAACAAGGCAATACTTTTATCCCAGACAAGAAGAGAGGTGAATGAAGTTTTATCTTCCAGATCACAAAAGTTGTGGGAACTTCCTGGGGCAAGCCAAAATTGTCAGTCAGGGTTATATTGAGGGCAGAGGCTGCAGATTGTAGCTCCTTTTTTTTTTATTAAAAAAATTATTGAAGTATATCACACACATAAACATACATAATCAATAACTGTATAGTAATAGCTGTGAACTTACAAAACAACATACATATCATCATATAGGACTCTTAAAACTCACCCCAGTACCAATAAGCTTGCATTGTTGTTAAACATTTTAAACTAATGATTAAAGAGCATTGTCAAAGTATTACTGTTAACCAAAGTATTTTTCCTCAACCCACCCTATTATTATTATTATCTTTATATCATTTATATATGAACATACATAAACAATAAGTATATAGTAAAAGATGTGCACTTAAAAAGAAAACATGTGTAACATCATACGGGGTCCCATACATCAACCCTCCAACAACACCTTGCATTGTCATGAGACATCTGTTACAGATTATGAAAGAATATTGTCAAAATCTTACTACTAATTATAGTCCTTATTTTACATTTGGTGTTTTTCCCCTATCCCACCTTATTATTGTTGTTTAAGTATATTTTTTATGACAGAAGTTGTAAACTTATAAAACAATCATGCACATGTGCAGCTGAAAATGATAGTCTAGGAATGTAAATGCCAATTGGCAGAAGGCTAGAGAATAATCTAGGAAATGAATAACACAGTTATTCAACACAGTGGTAGATGACACAGATGCAAGAGTGTCCTTTGTGAGCTAGAACAAATGTACATCACTACTGCTCAGTGTTGGGAATGTGGAGAATCATGGGAAAAATACAACTGGAGTGACCTATGGACTGTGGTTAGCAGTAATAATGTAATATGCTTGCATCTATGCCAAAGATGTACTATGTTGATAAAAGGACAGTATGGAGAATGTGTGCCATATGTACACTATGGACATGGTAACAACCAGATTATATTATTGTGTCTGTAACAAATGTTCCACAACAGGGTGGTGTGTTGATGGATGTAGCTGCTTCTTGAGCTGCATATTTAAAATTTCCTCACCAGTACGTCCTCCCAAGTGTTTCAACCTTACCAGGAGCCCAGTGGTTTTGAGTAGGCTGTTGGGGCCAACCCGAAGTGCAGTCTTGGGATCATTATGTCCCCCTTGGTCCTCCAGATTTTTTATATCTGGAGCAAGCATAGTCTACTGTGCTTGTGCAATGTCATTTTAGGACAGCCCTTGAGGGGCCATCTGCACAGTGCAGAGGGGGAAGGCAGGCTGGCTTATCAGGTTCCAATAGTTCACTAGGTAGGTGTACCATACCTGCATGTTGACAAGCTGCAGTGTCTACTAGTGCATTTCCTTGGTCTTCTTCTGAATCAGCTCTGGTATTTCTTGCAGTTTTCACTACCACTACTGCCTTTGGGAGCAAAAGACTTTGGAGAAATTCACTTGCTCTAAGCTTGTTTTTGATGGACTGGCCAGATGACATAAGTAAACCTCAGTGTTTCCAGAGTATGCCAAAGTCATGGGCTACTCCAAAGGCATAGTGACTATGTAAATGGTAACTGCTTTAATTTTGCCAAGCAGTAGACCAGGATAACTGCTACATGTTCTGCCTGTTGAGCTGAGAAAGCTTCCAGGGAGCCATGTTTGATGATATCAGATGTTATTTCATATCCTGCTACTTGATGCCCCTTTTTATTATGATAGTAGGATATGTCTGTGAACAGACATAGGTTATTTTAGAGAGGTTTCACTAATGTGTGGTCTTGGACTGAGAACTGAGTCAGGAAGGTTGGTGCAGTTATGGGTTCATGGTCATCTTTGGCAGGTAAGTCAGAGAGGAAAGTGGCAGGGTTGAGACTCTTTACATTCTCAATTGAAATATTAGGGTTGCTTAACAGGAAGACTTCTAGGTGAGCCAGGTAGCTTACAGAGAAATGCTGGGTATGATGGCTCTTACTCAGAGGCTCCATGGTATGAGGCACAAAAATTGTGAAAACTGAGTCTAGGATTACTTTAGAGACAGCCCGAGCCAAAGTCACAGTGGCAATGACTACACGTAGGTAGGAAGGAAGGCTTGAGTTGCTGCATCCAAAGTCTGGCTGGTGTGATAATGATCATCATGTTTTTGGGTTATTATCCCAGATGCATTCCCTCCTTTCCTTTTAATGATTCTCCAACTTGGGGAGGAAAGAACTGGAAAGGTTAGGGGAGAAAATGCAAAATTATATGCTACAATCCACCCTGTCACACAGCTCTTACAATCTTTCTACCACCTCTTCTGCAAAAGGCCCTAAGTGTGAAACAGTGAATGGTGGTACTATAATATAAGACCACAGATACAATATAAACAAGATAAGCAATTATAGAAACCTGGACTCTGGGAGTTGTCACCTAGAAGGGTAGCTCTTAAAGGTAAGGGAAGAGCCGTCCCAGGGGATACCAGGGATGCCAGATGCTGGCATGTATCTGCACTTCTAACAGTGCAAATGATCATGGGTTTTTGCTACAGTGGCAGCCCAGTTAAGAAAGACTTTAGAAGTTTTGTGAATCTGGAAAAGAAGTCTAAGGGTGCAAGCACAAATGTTTAGTAGGTTCCCAGAGGGAGAGATTTCCTCTGTTGAGTAATGTAACAGTGGAACTTTCTCCCATAAGTCCTAGGACATTTGCTTAGAGTGGGCAAGATCCAGGCTCACAATACCACCCATGTTAACCCTCCAAAGGAGAAGACCTTAAAGCCAATTGTGTTTTACCACCCTGTGGCAGCTCTATTAGGCCCCAAAGATGGGCCTTAGGGAATAACCAGAGATGAAGAGAAAAAAAAATTTTAACTTTAGAGTTAGGCAGAACTTATAATTATTATGTCTGTAGAAGCTAGGAGCCAAGGTAGTCTAAGGTGACTCAGACCTGACTCCCTCTGCTACAGTTTCACTCTTGCTTAAACACCTACATTTCTACTTAGCATTGCTTTGATTATAGATTAGTTTTTATGCATATGGATAAATATACATAGCTAGTTATATAATTGTATGATTAATATATTCAGGAAAACATGCACACATATGATCAAAAAAAGGGGCAGATAATTCCACCCCTGGTTGGGAATTTTACTATGTTAATTAAGCAAGTCGAAGTGAGGACTGCCAGGGGCTTCTTCTGTGAGGTCCAGCCAACCGGTTGAAGCTGGTTATCATACTTCATTGTTTCAACAAGACATTCTCAACCACAAGAAATAGAATTTGGCACCCAGAGAGGGTTGCATCTCATTACCTTCTAATTTACATAAAATTCTTTCCTTTGTATCCTAGCAACAGGGAGAGAAACAAGTTACTTTCAGGTATTCAGTCATCTTAAACATCCATCAGGTACTCTATGATCACTCTTTTTGTGTAGTCATAAGGCTGCTTCTTTATCAGTTTTAGAGCTGGCTAACTATAACTATGGGTTCCAGGTGTCATACAGTTACATTAAAAATTCTAGGGAGCTATTAGGTTATACACAAAGATTAAAGCATCTCAGGATTTAAAAATGACAATTAGAGATCAGAGCCCAGGGATAAATGTGACTGCTGAAAGAGCTTACAATCTAAGCTTACAATCTAAGCCCTAATTTCCTTAAATAAAGCAATTACTAGAGATTATTGACTAAAACCTATAGTAGTTTTTTTTTTCATTTTACTTTTACACTTTTACTAAGATTATGTTAATCCACTCTAGTAGTACCGGAAAAGAATATGTCCTTAAATATGTTGTGAAAACTTAAGGTTTTCAATGGATTCAAGATTAACTTCCCCCTACTGCCACCTTAATATGCAGACTGAGGTGGTGTCTGACAGGTTTGTTTGTTATGAAGTTACTTTTTATCAATATTTATTCTGATTTCTATAAAATAACTTTCTGGAATTAGCCATTTATTTTTAAATACTTCCATTTAGAATATGCTTTTACAAACTTCCCATAATTATCCAAAGCTACGTGGACTAGTTATTTCACCCTAAGATAAATTTTACCTTTTGCTGATGAAATTTACTTTCACAAGCCTTTTACAGCTTATTATATTTATTCAGGTTTTGTTCTACTTATTCCTGCCCTCATGAAAACCAGTCATTTTATCTTAAACAAGCTTATCAAATTTTAGTCAGCATTAACTATGAATTCACTTCCACAAATTTTTTACTTCCTTCTATATCCCTTTAAGTCTTGTCTTACACCCTTTATTCTGTTTTGTGAAAACTTATCATTTCACTTTAAGAAAGATTTATGTGTTTACCTTAACTAATTTTATTAAACACAATTTTACAATTTTCATTATTTTAAAGATTTAATAAATATAATGTTAATTTATTTCATTAGTATCCATATAAACCGATGGAGATTCCACTCAAGTCAAATAAAATTGAAACAATTATAGTTTATGGAAGAAATATTTTTTCTTTTGTCCATAAGAGTCTAAAACCTTTTTTCACAATATTCTTAAAATTGTGAACAACCTCAAAACATACTGACTGCCAGACTCTGGAATACAGTTGTTAAATTTTTTTCGATCATAGTTTATCAAAACCTTTCTATAGCTTTTAAAGACATTTTTGTTTACTTATTGAAATTTGGCAATTTGATTATTAATTACTCTCATCCCAAAGTTTTTATAAAGTTTAAATTGGGGAATAGCAGGACAAACTATGCAAACTAAGGTTTATTCTGTGACATTTTCTCGGTCCCTATCATTCTTAATTTTCAGGACTAAGCTGAATTTACATTTCCCTATCTTTTTTTTAAAATTATTTATTTATTTATTTTTTTTACATTACATTAAAAAAAAATATGAGGTCCCATTCAACCCCACCGCCTCCACCCCCCACTCCCCCCACAGCAACAATCTCTCCCATCATCATGACACATCCATTGCACCTGGTAAGTTCATCTCTGAGCATCACTGCACCCCCTAGTCAATGGTCCACATCATAGCCCAGACTCTCTCACGTTCCATCCAGTGGGCCCTGGGGGGATCTACAGTGTCCCGTAATTGTCCGTGAAGCACTATCCAGGACAACTCCACGTCCCGAAAACGCCTCCACATCTCATCTCTTCCTCCCGTTCCCCACACCCAGCAGCCCCCATGGCTACCGTTCCCACACCCATTCCACATTTTCTCTGTGGACATTGGATTGGTTGTGTCCATTGCACACCTATGTCAAGTGAGGGCTTAGATTCCACATGGGTACTGGATGCACTCCTCCCGCTTCTAGTTGTAGACACTCTAGGCTCCATGTTGTGGTGGTTGACCTTCTTCAACTCCATGTTAGCTGAGTGGAGTAAGTCCAATAAATCAAAGTGTAGGAGCTGAAGTCTGTTGAGGCTCTGGGCCTGGGTATCATATTATCAGTCCAGAGATTCAAATCCCCTACATATATCTTAAACCCAGCACCAACTACAATTCCAATAAAGTAGCATGCAAGTCTTGTGAAAAGAGATCCCCTCTGAGTCCAATTCCATCACGCAGCAACACCAGCTCCAAAGAAGGGCCATCTGTCATGGCAGTGAACCCCTTCTGCCATGACCATAGAACCCGTGGGTCTCTTTATCCCTCAAAAGAACCAATACCTGGGGTTGTATCTACCTTATCTGTCTCTTAGACTCTGTTCAGTTGTACATAGGGGTATTCCTTCTGACAACCTCCAGACTCTTTTTTAGAGACTCACAGCCTTATAATCTCATTTCTCCTTTCCATTTCCCCCTTACATTAGGTCAAACCGCTTCCCAAAGTCATGTTATTATATGTAGACAGGTATATTCTGCTGTTCCACATTGAATCTTTAATTGAAGGTCATTTTCTAATTGCTTCTTCAGCTGGTATGTGGTAGTGATCCCTCGGTGCCAGGGAGGCTCATCCCCTGGTGTCGTGTCCCACGCTGGGGGGAATGCATCGCATCTACACGCTGAGTTTACATTTCCCTATCTTATTGCACCTAGCCCTTCTCCCATATCTCTCTCAATGGGAAGACTCTTGGGGTAGCAGGGTAGGTTAAGGATCCTAGGGGAAAAAAATTTTAAGTTATTCAGTTTAAAGTTACTAAATGTTAACAGCACCAATTTTATTAATGTGATTATGTAGGTCTAATTAGAATTCACATGGAAACAAAACAGCGATCATTAATGTTAAGTTGTTTTTTACTTTTATACGTTGTTTTTTCTATATAATATATTGGAAGTATACAAATGAAAGTACGAACTCTCTTACCTGATGGCTGAAAACAGAGGCCGTAGCAGAGATCCCAACTGGACTTTAGCTCAACAAACAGATTTTTACCTCAACACAACATGGCAGGTGTTCAAAGATCTGAGATGCATTGGTCAGATGAGCCAGGAGATGACCCCAGAGAGGATGGAACACAAAGGATTCCTGCACATACCTTGCTCCTTTCCAAGGGACCAGAGATGTTATCCCAGTGTCCACCTTCAGATTCCACTTCTGTACATGAAGTACTGTTGTGCTGAAAATAAAGCAAAGCAGCTTAAAAAGGGGGGGTGCAGAGAAAGTTTATTGTGCGAAAGTTGCAGTAATGTAGCAGCAGCACTAAAAGGTTTCCACTAGAAGAGGTGAGCTGGGGGAGCAGCATATAGGGTTGCTTGTAACAAAAGGAAGTTATAGGGAAATGAGGAGGTATAAAGGGAACACAATTTAAGGATAGTGTGTTCTGTGAGCAGAATGGACTATGGGATCTCTAGAGTGCGCAGGGTGTCCTTGAGGCCCAGTTGGTTAATTAGCAAGCAGGATGTTGGTGTAAGATTGTGTTCATCTGATACAGATCCAGAGACCATGCTGGTGTCAGCTTGAACTCTTTGTTACAGTTCTTTGCAGAAAGAGGCAGTAGTCTTCATCATCACCACAAAGGATCATTGTCATGTCGGCCTGCTTCATTTAAACTGTTTCTTCTTTATAATTCCCTGGATAAAATTGAATCTCAAGCAAATCAAGATTTTTAGTAAAATCATTTATCACTCCAATTCTGCAGTATATACCATGTTTTGTTTATCTATTCATCAATTGATGGACACTTGGGTTGCTTCCATCTTTAGGCATTTGTGAATAATGCCACTATTATCATTGGTGTGCAACTATCTGTTCCCATTCCTACTTTCAGTTCTTCTAGGTATATACCTAGCAGTGGGATTGCTGGATCATATGGCAATTCTTTACTTAGCTTTCTGAGGAACCCCAAAACTCTCTTCCACAGTGTCTGCACTATTTTACATTCCTGTCAGCAGAGAATGAGTATTCTTTGTTTCCCTAAATCCTCTCCAACATTTGTGGTTTTGTTTTTTTTAAATAGTGATCATTCTAATCAGTGAGAAATGATACCTCATTGTGGTTTTGATTTGCATTTCCCTAATAGCAAATGATGGTGAGCATCTTTTCACATGCTTTTTAGCCTTTTGTATTTACTCTTGGGGAAAAAAAATGTGTATTCAAGTCTTTTTCCCATTATTTATTTGGTTGTCTTTTTATTGTTGAGTTGTAGGATTTATTTATATATTCTAGATAATAAACCTTTACTTGATATGTGGTTTCCAAATATTTTCTCCCATTGGATAGGTAGTTTAGTTTGCTAAAAGCTGCTGGAAGCAATATACGAGATGTGTGTTGGCTTTTAAAATGGGAATTTATTAAGTTAAAAACTTACAATTCTGAGGCCATGAAAGTATCCAAATCAAAGCACCATCAGGAGATCCTTTTTCCCAAATGCATCTGTGGGCAATCAGGCACATGGCAGGGTACAATGGTGGTGTCACCTTGTCTCTCCCCTCTCCTCTGGGCATCATTGATTTCAGCTTCTGGCTGAAGTGGGTTCCTCTCACCTTTTGGCTCCTAGGACCTGCTCTCTCAGCTTCTGTTTTCCTCTCTCCAGCTTTTTATTCCTCCATTTACAAAGAGTTCCATAAAAGGATTAAGACATACCTGGGTACCACAATCTAATGAAAGACACTTAACTGAAGTAATTGATAAAAAAAATTTCCACCTATGGTAGGTTTCCATGCTCAGGAATAGATTAGCATTAAGAACAGGGTTTTCTGGGTCCAAAAAGCTTCAAGCTGCTACAACTACCTTTTAGTTTCTTGACAAAGACCCTTGAATGTCAAAAGTTTTCAACTTTGAGGAGGTCCCATTTATCTACTTTTGCTCTTGTTGCTTGTACTTTGGATGTAAAGATAAGAAACCACTGCCTACCAAAGATCCTAAAGATGCTTCCATGTATTATCTTTCAGGAGCTTTATACTCCCAGCTCTTATATTTACTTATTTGATCCATTTTCATTTATTATTTTGTATAAGGTCTGAAATAGAGTTACTCCTTCATTTTTTGGAAATGGATATCCAGTTGTCCCAGCATCATTTCCTGAAGAGACTGCCCCAGTTGAAAAGATTCAGTTGCCTTGTCAAAATTCAATTGAGAGGGTGGGTCAAGATGGTGTATGAGTGAGTGCTCCTCATAATCTCCCCTGCAAAGAAGCAGGTGGGTGGGGTTGGAGTCTGGCTGGAGCAGGCTGTTTTGGGGGCTTGCAGGGCAGAAGGTATCTGGGCATCGATTTGGAGAGACAGTGACAGAAGTCCTCCTTCCTAGAGTAAACTTAGCTAGCAACAAGAAAATAGAATAAGAAGAACAAAGTGACAAAAAAGATATAACACATATGCAAAAGCAACAACTAATTAAACCCCAAGGGTAGACAAAGAGTCTGAGGAACTGATTAAACCGATCAAGAAAAACTGATGACCATACAGAAACAAAAAACTACAAACCAAAAAAATAATCAGGAAAACATGGCCCAATGCAATGAACAAACTAAAAAAGAGGGGCAGAACATTGAACAAGTAATTAAAACTCTCAAAACAACTATTAGGGACCAATTTGATGAAGTGAAGGAAGAGATTAAGAATATGAAGAAAACAATTGGGGCAAATACAGAAGAAATTGCAATCATACACAAAAAGATAATGGATATGGTGATGAACAGCACAATTCAAGAAATCAAAATTACACTCTCAGCAAATAACAGCAGTTTTGAAGAGGAAGAGGAAAGAACTAGTCATGTCAAAGACAGTACATCTGAAATCAAACAGATGGAGAACGGGTCAATAAAAAGATAAGAAAAAATCCAGCTGGGACTTAGAGATCTGAATGACAATGCAAAATACACAAACATACATACTGTAGGCATTCCAGGAAGAGAAGAGAAGGGAAAGGGGACAGAAGTGGCATTGGAGGAAATAATGGCTGAAAACTTCCCAAATCTACTGAAGGAAATGGATGTACATGTCCAGGAAGCACAATGCACTGCAAACAGCATGAATCCCAACAGGCCTACCCCAAGACATATACATGTCAAATTATCCAATGCTCAATATAAAAAGAAAATACTAAAAGGAGCAAGAGAAAAGAGAACCATCACATACAAATCCATAAGATTAAGTGCTGATTTCTCATCTGAAACCATGGAAGCAAGAAGGCAGAGGTAGACATAGTCAAGGTACTAAAAGAAAAAATTTCCAAACAAGAATACGCTATCCAGCTAAGCTGGCATGCAAAAATGATGGAGAGTTCAAAATATTCACAGATAAACAGAAACTAATAGAGTATGCCAACAAGAATCTTGCCCTTCAAGAAATACTAAAGGGAATTCTGAAGGATGCAAGAAAAAAATCAGGAGAGGCAGAGTTGGACGAGAGTGTAAGAGCAACAAAAAAGAAAAAAAATCAAAATATGACAAAGACAAATCCAAAGAAAATATGGCTAATACAAAAAATTCCTTGAAACTAATAAAACAATGTAAATGGATTAAACTCATGTATCAAATGACTCAGACTGGAAGATTGGTTAAGAAAATATGACCCATCTAGGTGCTGTCTACAAGAAACACTTCATAGACCCAAGAATTCAAGGAGGTTGAAAGTGAATGGCTGAAAAACCATCTTACAAGTAAACAATAACCAAAAAAGGCCAGGAGTAGCTATATTAATATCAGACAAAATAGACTTTAAATGTGAAACAATTATGAGACACAATGATGGACACTACATATTAGTGAAAGGGGTAATCTTTGAAAAAGAATGAACAATCATAAACATTTATGCTCCTAACAAGGGCACCTCCAAATACGTGAGACAAACACTGGAAAAACTAAGTGAAATAATAGATGCCTCTACAATTATACTGGGGGACTTTAATACACCACTGTCAACTTTGGAGAGAACATCTCAAAAGAGAATCAAGAGACAAAAACTTAGAACAGTACATTAGAAGAGCTGGACCTAATAGACATATACAGAACATTACACCCAAATACAGCAGGATATACATTTTTCTCAAGTGAGCATGGATCATTCTCCAAATAGACCATATGCTAGGCCACAGAGAAAGTGTCAATGAATTCAGAAAGATCAAAATCATACAAAATAATTTCTCTGACCACAGTGCTGTGAAGCTGGAAATTTGCAAGGGCCAGAGGCCCAGATTTCACATAAAATATACAAATTAAAAAAACACACTCTTAGAAAAACAGTGGGTTAAGGAGAAAATCTCAAAAGAAATCAACTACCTTGAAAAAAATGAAAATGATAACACAACATATCAAAACTTATGGGATGCAGCAAAAGCTGTACTGAGAGGGAAATTTATAGCCATAAATTCATACATCAAAAAAGAGCTAAAATGAAGAACTAACTACACACTTGGAGGAATTAGTAAAAAAACAACAAAGTAACCCAAAAGGAAGAAGAAAGAAAGAACAAAGATAAGAGCAGAACTAAATGCAATAGAAAATAAGAAAGCACTTGGGAAAAAAAATACCAAGAGCTGGATCTTTGAGAGCAATAAAACTGACAAACCCTTAGCTAGACTAACAAAGAAAAAAAGAGGGAAGATGCAAATACACAAAATAAGAAATGAGAAAGGAGATATCACCACTGACCCCACAAAAAAAGATTGTCGTAAGAGGATACTTTGAAAAACTATATTCCAACAAGAAGTACAATTTACAGGATATGGAAAAATTCCTAGAAACATATAAGCAGCCTATATTAACAAAAGAAGAAATTGACAATCTCAACAAACCCATCGCAAGTAAAGAGATAGAATCAGTCATTAAAAACCTCCCAACTAAGAAGAACTATTGGTCAGATGGCTTCACAGGTGAGTTCTACAAAACATTCCAGAAAGAACTAACACCAGTATTGCTTAAACTCTTCCAAAAAATTGAAACAGAAGGAACATTACCTCTCATTCTCTGATGCCAACATTAGTACCAAAGCCAAGCAAAGACACCACAAGAAAGGAAAATTACAGATCAATCTCTCTAATGAAGCTAGACATGAAAATCATCAAGAAAATACTTGCTAATCGTATTCAACCACACATTAAATGAATTATACACCATGACTAAGTGGGATTCATTCTGGTATGCAAAGATGGTTCAACATAAGAAAATCAATTAATGTAATATACCATATAAATTGAATGAAGGTACTCATCAGATGCAATGGATGTGTCATGATGATGGAGGAGAGTGTTACTGTGGGGGGAGTGGTGGGGTGGGGGTGGTGGGGGTGAATGGGGATCTCATATTTTTTGAATGTAATTTTTTTAATGAATAAATAAAATTTTAAAAAATTGAAGGAAAAAAATCACATGATCATATCTATAGATGCAGAAAAAGGTTTTGACAAAATACAGCACCCTTTCTTGATAAAAACACAGCAAAAGATCAGAATAGAAGGAAATTTTCTGGACGTGATAAAAGGTATATATGAAAAACCCACAGCCAACATCATTTATAATGGTGAAATCCTAAAATCTTTCCCTCTAATATCAGGAACAAGACAAGGATGCCCACTCTCACCCCTTCTATTTAACATTGTGTTAGAAATACTTGCTTGAGCACTGAGGCAAGAACCAAACACGAAATGCATCCAAATTGGAAAGGAAGAAGTTAAAATTTCATTATTTTCAGTTGACATGATCCTATATATAGAAAACCCTGAGAACTCTACAAGAAAGTTTCTAGAATTCATAAATGAGTTCAGTAAAGTCACAGGTTATAAGATCAATGTGCAAAAATGAGTAGCATTTCTGTACACCAATAATGAGCAATCTCACGAGGAAATCAGGAAACAAACACCATTTACAATAGTCAATAAAAATATCAAATACCTAGGAATAAATTTCACTAAAAATGTAAAAAAAATTATACACAGAAAACTACACAACACTGTTCAAGGAAAGCAAAGAAGACAAAAAAATGGAAGAATTTTCCCGGTTCATAGATAGGAGGACTGAATATTATTAAGAGGTCTACCCTACCAAAGCTGATCTACACATTTAATGCAATCCTAATAAATATCAACAGAGCATTCTTTAAAGAACTAGAAAAACTAGCTTTGAAATTTATTTGGAAAGGAAAGAGGCCATGAATAGCTAAAGACATATTCAGTAAGAAAATCGAAATTGGAGGAATCACACTACCTGACTTCAAAACATACTACAAAGCTACAGTACTGAAAACAGCATGGTATTGGCACAAGGAGGGACACACAGACCAGTGGAACCGAACTGAGAATTCCGATATACAGCCTCATATATACAGTCATATAATATTCAACAAGGCCACCAAACACACTCAACTGGGAGAGAATGGCATCTACAACAAATGGTTCCTGGAAAACTGAATATCCATATGTAAAAGAATGAAAGAGGATTACCAACTCACACCTTGTACAAAAATCAACTCAAGATGGATCAAAGACCTAAATTTGAGTGCCAAGACCATAAAGACTTTGGAAAGCAATGTAGGGAACCATCTACAGGATCTTGTAATAGGAAATGGCTTCTTGACCTTCACACCCAAAGCACGAGCAGCAAAATAACAAATAGATAGATGGAACTTCCTCCAAATTAAAGCCTTCTGCGCCTCAAAGGAGTTTGTCAAGAAAGTGAAAAGAGACCCTACACAATGGGAGAAAATATTTTGTAACCATATATATGATAGGAGACTTATATCCTGCATATTTAAAGAACTCCTATACCTCAAAAATAAAAATACAAACCATTTAAAAAATGGGAAAAAGATTTGAACAGACACTACGCCAAAGAAGAAGTACAAATGGTTAAAAAGCACTTGAAAAATTGCTCAGAATCACTAGCTATGAGGGAAATGCAAATTAAAAGTACAATGAGATACCATCTTATTCCCATAAGATTGACAGCTATGAAAAAAACAGAAGAGCACAAATGCTGGAGAAGATGTGGAGGAAAGAGAACACTCATTCACTGCTGGTGGGAATGCAGAAGGATCCAGCCTTTCTGGAGGAAAGTTTGGCAGTTTCTCAAAAAACTAGCTATAGATTTGCCATATGACCCAGCAATTCCACTGATGGGCATGTACCCAGTAGGACTGAAAACAAGGACACAAACATATATGCACATCAATGTTTATAGCAGCACTATTCACTATTGCCAAAAGTTGGAATCAAGCCAAATGCCCAACAAGAGATGAATGGATAAATAAAATGTGGTATATACATACAATGGAATACTACTCAGCTATAAGAATGAATACACTAGAAACACATGTGAGAACATAGATGAATCTTGAGAAAATTATGCTTAGTGAAGCAACCCAGGCACTGAAGGACAAATACTACATGACCACAGTGATATGAAATAAGTAAACCAAGCTGTCGCAGAGAGTTGGAGACCAGATGATAGGCTTAAAGGAATTTGGGGGGTAGAGGAAGGTTGCGAGCTGACACCTACCTGGGTGAAATCTATGATAAGCGGGAGGTAAGTATTTATACAGGAAAAGGATAAAATGGGGGCATAGGGATACCTTTGGGCAGGGCTTTGTGGGCTTGAGGGGGGCTAGGAATGTGAGGATGGGTAAGATAGCCCAAGAAATAGGAGGGAGGATGGGGGAACATTTAAATATAGGAGATTGCCAGGTATGTATTTGAAAGTATAATGTTGAGAAAAAATTTTTGAAAATATAATAAGGAAGGTTAACTGTTTAAGATACTTAAAGGGGAGATTTTGACACAGGGCAGGCTTCTAGGGAGTGTATGAGTGCTCATTTTGTCATAGTGGTTTATATCATTGGATGGAGACCCATACAATGAGAGTGAAGGCATAACCACATTCTGGGGAGGACTGATGTTCTCAAATAGAGGGAATTATATCTCTCAAGACAATTGGTGGCTCCCAATGGGTTAGAGCAGTCCAGCAAGTCAAGCCCTCAACATTGTTGCAAGTATCTCTGAATATGGTCCTTCAAGTAATGAAGATTGTCACTGTGGGCCCTAAGGGGAGGAGGAAAGAGGTATTGAATAGATGGAATCAGTGTAACTATGGGACAATGGAAGTGTTCGACAAGATTATGCTAAGGTGGATATAGGACATGTTAAATTACACCAAAAATGTATAAAAGCCTATAGGCTAAAATGTAAACCATAATGTAAACCCAAGTATAATCATGTTTGAAAGCTATTGTCTCAAAATCTGTATATTAGTTGCAGCAAATATAATATGAATGTGGAAAAAGATCATTGTTGGGGAAGGGACAAAGTGTTTGATTCTGGATATGTGGGGGTACCATATATTGTATAGATGAGTTACTGTGGTCTAAAATTTTTGTGAAGGAAAAAAATAAAGATAGGATGTATACCCTGAAGAAAAAATGAAAAAATTACCTTGCCACTGTACATACAGGGCAACAGTTATAGCAGTGATAAACGGCAAAACATCAAAAATGACGGTTTTTCATTTTTTAATTTTTTGATACCCCAATTTATTTTTACTTTAATTTTTCCAAATTAGTATGTATTCTATATCTAACCTTTAAACCCATCACTATATTCATTTTGCTATTAATGGAACTTGTCAATACATTAGGTTTCATTTTCAAAGAAGTTTTAGAGTACAGAGAGTTGCAACTATGTCAGGGGAGGAATACTGGTGTGGGATGTTATTGATAGGGGGCACATGATTGGAAGTGAGTTCTCCAGGGCATTTATATAGGGTACATAAAAATGTTTGGATATTTTCATAGTGGTTACAATTAAAAACAACAACTGAGGGAGTGTTGAGTTCCTAGGCAGGGGAGCTCTATCACATTCCCCAATGGAACAGCATCAATCCCCCAACTACAATGGCTAAGACCAATAAAGAAGGATGGTCCAACAATGAACCCTTCATGGTAATGAGTATGCTTGTGTGCCTGTGCACCTGAAATAAGAACTAGGCCTAGAGCTGCAGGGTGCGTATGAATTACCTCCTGAGAATCCCCATGTTGCTCGAATGTGGCCAGTCTGGGAGCCAAATTCAGCATGTAAATGCACTACCTTCCCCCCAGTGTGGGACATGACTCCTGGAGATGAGCCTCACTGGCGCCAAGGGATTACTACCAAGTAGCAGTTGATGATGTAACTAGAAAATTACCTTGAATAAAAGGGTCAACTCAGACCAACAGAATATCTCAGCCTACATGTAATATCAGGTGTCAAAAATGCTTCTTGACCTTGATTAAAAGGGTGAAATGCAAAGGACAAGTGAGTTTATATGGCTATGAGTCTCCAAGAAAGAGTCCAGGGGGTCATCAGAGGGGTTGCTCTTATGCACACCTCAGCAGGGTCCCAGAGACAGCCAAAGTAGATACAAACCCAGGTGTTGGTTCTTCTGAGGGCTACAGAGACCCATATGTTCTATGGTCATGGCAGATGTAGTTCAGTGCCATGTCAGTTGGCCCTACTTTGGAGTTTGTGTTCCCGAGTGTGATGGAGTTGGCCTCAGATGTGATCTTTGTTCATAAGCCTCTCCTGTTTCTTTTACTGGGGTTCGGTGTATGCTCAGTGGACCTAAATATCTGGACTATCCATGTGATCGCCAGATCCTGAGCCTCAACAGGCCTGCAACTCCTACCCTCTGGTTTATTGGACTTACTGCAGCCATCTAACAGGTGAAGAAGGTCAACCAACACACCACGGAGCCAAGAGTGCCTACAACTGCAAGCAGGAGAAATGCATCCATCATCCATGTGAAATCTAAGCCCCCTCTCGATATAGAGGTGCAGTGGACTTAACCATCCCAGGGTCCACAAGATGGAGGAATAGAGTATGGATTAGATTGGACTCACTGATATTCTATTCTGGTACTATTGTGATTAGTAATGGAAGAAAATGTAGCAGTGATGTGGAGAAATTGACCATGGTAGCTGCTGAGGGTAGGGAGAGGAAGAAGAGATATGATGTGGGGGCATTTTCAGAACTTGGAGTTCTGGCTGGTACTGCAGGGATAGTTTCTGAACATTGTAAGTCCTGCCATGGCCCACTGGGTGACCTGGGGGAGAGTATAAACTACAATGTAAACCACTATCAATGTGGTGCAGCAGTGCTCCAAATTATATTCACTAAATGCAATGAATGTGCCATGATGATGAATGAGGTTGTTGATGTGGGAGGAGTGGGGTGAGCAGGGTGGGGGCTATATAAGGACTTCATATTTTTTGAATGTAACAAAAAATATCAATTGACCATATTATTCTAGACTGATCATACCCTTGTTTATGGTTATTTATAGACTAGGCTCACCCTTGTATATATTTACTACTGTGATGGTAGTAAATATGTTTATGGTTATTTAAAGACTAGACTCACTCTTTTTTTAAGGAGGTACTGGGGAATTGAACCCAGGACATCCTACATGGGAAGCAGGCACTCAACTACTGAGCTACAGCTCTTCCCCAATTAAAGGTTTAGTTGTTTTTTTTTTTTTTCATTTGTTTGTTTTTATTTTTAGGAGGTACTGGGGATCATACCTGGGACTTCATACTTGGAAAAAAGACAATCAACCACTTGACCTATATCTGTTCCATTAGACTCCCTCTTAAATATACTTACTGTTGGTTGGTAACAACTCCATACTCACCTTTGAATCCCTAAAAAAAAAAAAAACAAAAATCATCAAATTCAGGAAGCTAGAGTTTGGGGATAATAGGTCACTGAACTCCTTTACTATGCATGGCAAATAATCCCCTTCTCTCTGAAAAAGAATTCAATTGATCATAACTGTGAAGGTCTATATCTGAAATCTCAAATTCCATTGATCAATATATCTAACTTTATGCCAGTAACATTCTCTTTGACCAGTGCACATTTGCAATGTTCTTTAAAGTCAGGAACCGTAAGTTCTTCAACTTCACTCTACTTTTTCAAATGATTTTGGCTATTTGGGGCCCTTACCCTTCCAAATAAATTTGATAATTTGCTTTCTCATTTCTGCAAAGTAGGTGGTTGTATTTTGATTGGGATTGCATTGAATCTGCAAATCAATTGACGTAGAATTGACATCATCAACATATTTGGCCTTCCAATCCATAAACAGAATATCCTTCTATTTATTTACATCTTCTTTGATATCTTTTAGTAGTTTTCTGTGTACAGACCCTTTATATCCTTGGTTAAATTTATTCCTAGAGGGCAGTGCTTAGTGAAGGTGGATGGACCATTGTGATGTGCCCTTGATATTTATTACTATACTTATGAACCTTTTCTTTTGAAATTGAAACTTAGCCTAGTTTTATATGTTGCCTAAGAGTTACTTCCTGAGGGCCTCCTTGTTGCTCAAATGTGGCCACTCTGTAAGCCAAACAGCATATAATGCATTACATTTCCCCCAGCATGGGACATGTCTCCCAGGTATGAGCCTCTCTGGCACTGAGGGATTACCAAATACCAGCTTGCAACGCACCTGGAAAAATACCTTTACCAAAAGGGGAGAAGGGTTAATGCAAATGAGTTTTTATAGTTAAGAGATTATAAAGAGAGTTGGGAGATCAGTCCAGAGATTACGCTTATGCACATCTCAGCAGGATCTCACTGACTCCCACAGTAAAGATTGCCTCAAATAGTGGGGCTTCTGGGGGCTCTAGAGACATCCAGACACTATAGGCATGGCAGACAACTCAGATGTTTGATGCCCTGCCAGTGGGACCTACTTTGGAATTAACACTTCCCAGTGTAAGAGAGTTGGACTCATTTGTGGTTTCCCTACATATGGCTCTTCTGCCCTTTCTATTTTAACTTATATTTAGTTATAGACTTGAAAGGTGTATGTCCAAGGGTCTTAAATCTTTGGGCTGTCCATGTTCCAGTTGGGCCCTGAATCTCAACAGAGTTGCAATACCTACTCTCCAGTTCACTGGCCCCACCCAGGAAAACTAACAAGGAGATGATGGTGGACAGTGCCAATCCCAACAAACAGAGACAGTCTGCAACTGCAAGCAAGATAGTCCCATCCATCTGCCCCATGAGATCTAAGCCCCCTCTCCATTAGAGGTGGACTGGGCCTGGCCATTCTAGAATCCTCAGGATTGGGGAATGAGCAATGAACTAGAGTAGACTTACTGTTACTCTACTATAGACATTGGTACTCTAGCAATGATGTGGAGGCAATGGCCAGTGTAGGTTCTGAGAGGAAGGAGAGGGAAAAGCAGGTATAAAATGGGGATATTTTCAGAACATTGGAATTGTCCTGAATGACATTTCAATGATGGATACAGGCCATTATATATTCCATCATAACTTACAAAATTATGCAGGACAGAGTATAAACTATAATCCATGCTTAGTGGCCAATGCTCTAATATGAGTTCATCATATAACAAATATACTATAATAATGAAGGGTGTTGTTAATGTGGGAAAGTGTGGGAGAGTTCAAGAGTTCGAGAGGGGAGAATATGGGACTCTCCTATATTTTTATGTAACATTTATGTAATCTAAAGTATTTTTAAAAAATAAAAAGTATTAAAATAAAAAATAATCAACTTTATTCCTAGATATTTGATTCTTTAAATTTCTACTGTAATTGGAATATTTTTCTAGAGTTTCTCCTCCAATTTCTCAGTAGACATTTATAGAAACACTAATGATTTTTGAATGTTGATCTTTTATCCCACCACTTTGCTGAACTTGTTAATTAACTCTAGTAGCTTTCTTGTAGAATTTTTGGGACAAATCATAAGTCATCTGCAATTGTGAAATAGCTTTCTTGTAGAAATTTTGGGACAAATCATATGTCATCTGCAATTGGGAAAGTTTTACTTTTCCAATTTGGATATCTTTTTGTTTCCTTTTTCTTGTCAAAGTGCTCTAGTTAGAACTTCTAGAACAATGTTAAATAACATTGGTAACAGTGGACATTTTTGTCTTGTTCCTGATACTAAAGGGAAACTTCCAATATTTCACCAACAAGTATAATATTAACTGAGTTTTTTATATATACCCTTTATGAACTTGTGATAGTTTCTTTCTATTCCTATCTTTCAAAGTGTTTTTATCAAGAAAGCATGGTGGATTTTGTCAAATGCCTTTTCTGCATCAATCAATGTGATCATGCAGTTTTTCTGCTGCAATTTGTTAATGCAGTGTATGGTGTAATACATTAATTCATTTTCTTGTGTTGAGCAATCCTTGCATATTGCTGATAAAACCCACTTGATCATGACATGTAACTCTTAATATATTGTTCAATTCAATTTACAAGTATTTTGTTGGGGACTTTTGCATCTATATTCATTAGAGAAATTGGTCTGTAATTTTCTTTTCTTGTAGTGTCTTTATCTGGCATTGTTTTTATGGTGATGTTTGGTTTATAGAATGAGTTAGATAGTATCCCATCCTCTTCAACTTTTTGATATTCTTCTTGGTATGACTGGTAGAATTTACCTGTGAAGCTCTTTGGTCCTGGGCTTTTTTGTTAAGCATTTTTGATGACTGATTCAGTTTCTTTACTTGTAATTGGTCTGTTAAGGTCTTTTTATTTTTTGTAGTGTCAGTGTAGGTTGCTTGTGTCTTTCTAGGAAATTTCCCTTTTTATTTCAGTGAGGTCAGTAGAAATGCCCCTCCACACACACACCCTTTAACTGTTGGTTTTACTTATTTGGATCTTCTCTCCTTTTTTCTTTGTGAGCCTAGCTAAGCATTTGTCATTTTTGCTGTTATTATCAAAGAATCAACTTTTGGTTTTGTAAATTCTCTCTATTTTCTTATTCTCAGTTTCATGTATTTCTGCTGTATTCTATTATTTCATTTCTTCTGGTTCATTTGGAAATAGTTTGTTGTTACTTTTCTAGTTCCTTCAGGTGTGCAGTTAGGTCTCTAAATTTTGCTCTTTCTTCCTTTTTAATGTAAGTATTTACAGCTATAAAGTTTGCTCTCAGCACTGCCTTCACTTCATGTCATAAATTTTGATAGGTTGTCTTCTCATTTTCATTCTATTCAAGTTATTTACTGATTTCTCTTGCAATTTCTTCTTTGACCCACAGAATGTTTACAAGTATATTGTTTACCTCCATCTATTTGTGAATTTTCAAGTTCTTACCCTGATATTGATTTCCTACTTCATTCCATTATAGTCAGTGAAAGTGTATTCTATAATTTCAATTGTTTTCAATTTATTGTGATCGGTTTTGTGATCCAACATGTATGTCATGGAGGATGATCCAGGAAGACTAGAGAAGAATTTATATCCTGCTGTTTGGGGAGGCAATCATCTGCATATCTATTATTTCTAATTATTTTATATTATTCAATTTCTCTGTTTTCTTATTGATCTTCTTTCTAAATGTTTTATCTGTTGATGAGAGTGGTGCATTGAATTCTATGACCATTATTATAGATATATCTACTTCTCTCATCAGTTTTCCCAGACTTTGCCTCATATATTTTGTGCAGCATAGTCAGGTGCATAAACATTTATATTTGTTATTTATTTTGATGGATTGCACTCTTAGTAATATATAGTGTCTTTCTTTGTCTTTTATAAAAGTTTTGCATTTAAAGTTTATTTTGTCCAGTATTAGTATCAGTAGACCTGCTCCTTTGGTTACTGTTTGAATGGAATATCTTTTTTCAACCTTTCTTTTTCAACCTACTTGTATCCTTTGGTCTATGGTGAGCCTCCTTTAGGCAACTTAGTGATGGATCATACATTTTTATCTATTTTGCCAATCTGTGCCTTTTCATTGGGTAGTTTAATCCATTAACATTCAAAGTTACTAGTGTGAAACAATACTTACTACAATCATTTTATCCTTTGTTTTTTATGTTGTAACTTATTTTTGTCTCTCTCTTTCCTGTTTCAGTTACCCTTACTGAAAATCTTCATTTCTACACTCTCTTCAAGCCTCTCTCCCCTATTTTTTTCCTTTCAGCTTGCAGAACTCCCTTTAGTACTTCTTGTAGGGCAGGTCTCTTATTGACTAGTTTCTGTTTATCTGTGATTATTTTAAACTCTCCCTCATGTTTGAAGGCGGTTTTTCTGGGTAAAGAGTTCTTGGCTGGCAGTTTTTCTCTTTCAGTACATACAAAATATCTTACCACTGCCTTCTTGCTTCCATTGTTTCTGATGAGAAAATAGCAGTTAGTCTTATTGCTGTTCACTTATATGTGACAAATACTTTTTTGCTGTTTTCAGAATTCTCTCTTTATCTTTGGCATTTGATATTCTAATTCCTGTGTGTCTCAGAGTAGGTCTATTGGGGTTTAATCTGTTGGGAGTACATTGTGCTTTTTGAGTATGTATATTTATGTCCTTAAAAAAGAGTTGGGAAATTTTTTGTCATTATTTACTCTAATATTCTTTCTGCTCTTTTTCCCTTCTATTCTTCTGGGACAACCATGACATATGTGTTTGTGGGTTCTTTTTACTCAAGTCCCTGAGACCCAGCTCCATATTTCACATTATTTATCTATCTGTACTTATTTCTATAAGATATTGAACCCCATCTTCCAGTTCCTTGTTCCTTTCTTCTGCCTCTCCCAATCTGCTATTTTATGTCACTAGTGTATTTTAATCTCTCCTATCTTGCCTTTCATTCCTGTTAATTCAATTATGCTTTTTGCATCCTTTCAAATTATTCTTTATGCTCTCCCATTGTCTTTTAATATCCTTTATCACTTTAGCCATATTTTCCTTCATCTTCTTGAATTGATTTTGTACAATTTAGTTTGAACATCTTTGATTAGTTGTTTCAAATTCTGTGTCTCCTCCAAAATTTTAATTTTCTTCTGTGACCGGGGCATATCTTACTGTTTCTTAGTATAGGCTGTAATTTTCGCTGACATTTAGTCATCTGATGATCTTCATAGGCTTATTTTATTTTATTTTTTTTTAAGATTTATTTTTATTTATTTAATTCCCCTCCCCTCCCCCGGTTGTCTGTTTTCTGTGTCTTTTTGCTGCGTCTTGTTTCTTTGTCCGCTTCTGTTGTCGTCAGCGGCACGGGAAGTGTGGGCGTCGCCATTCCTCGGCAGGCTGCTCCCTCCTTCGCGCTGGGCGGCTCTCCTTATGGGTGCACTCCTTGCGTGTGGGGCTCCCCTATGCGGGGGACACCCCTGTGTAGCACGGCACTCCTTGCACGCATCAGCACTGCGCTTGGGACATAGGCTTATTTTAAAGGTCAGTTTCTCTCTCTTGTCTAGGGTTTCGTTGTTTAGATTTGTGTTAAGGTTCTTTGACAGTCAGTTCAAATTATTTTATACCTTTATAATGGCCCAAGTTTAACTGCTCAGATTTATTCAGCTCTTCCACATCTGATTCTTGACCTGCATATGTGGTAAATTTTTTAAGATTGCTATGTTTGTGCATTTTTTTTTTCCATCCAAGCAGGTAGCTTCTTCTCCTCTATTCCTATCAAGGAATCTTGATATGCTCTTTTTTTTTATTTTTTTTTATTTTTTTTATTTTTTTATTTTTTATTGACTTTGTAATAATATTACATTAAAAATATATATGTGAGGTCCCATTCAACCCCACCCCCCCCACCCCCCCTCTCTCCCCCCCCCAACAACACTCGTTCCCATCATCATGACACATCCATTGGATTTGGTAAGTACATCTTTGGGCACCTCTGCACCTCATATACATTGGTTCACATCATGGCCCATACTCTCCTCTATTCCATCAAGTGGGCCCTGTGAGGATTTACAATGTCCGGTGATTACCTCTGAAGCACCATCCAGGGCAGCTCCATGTCCCGAAGACGCCTCCACCTCTCATCTCTTCCTGCCTTTCCCCATACCCTTTGTCCATTATGTCCACTTTTCCCAATCCAATGCCACCTCTTCTATGTGGACATTGGATTGGTTGTGTCCATTGCACCTCTATGTCAAGAGGAGGCTCAGATTCCACCTGGATGCTGGATGCAATCCTCCCATTTTCAGTTGTAATCACTCTAGGCTCCATGGTGTGGTGGTTGTCCTTCTTCAACTCCATCTTAGCTGAGTGTGGTAAGTCCAATAAATCAGATTGTAGGTGCTGGAGTCTCTTGAGGCTCAGGATCTGGCTATCACATTGTCAGTCCAGAGATTCAAATCCCCTAAATATATCTTAAACCCCAACATTAACTGCACCTCCAGCACATTAGCATGAAAGTCTTATGAAGGGAGATCCCATCTGAGTCCAGATTCATCACACATAAACACCATTTCCAAAGAGGGGCCATCTGCCCTGGTAGTTAACCCCATCGGCCATGACCATAACTCCCATGGGTCTCTTTAGCCCTCAAAGGAACCAATATCTGGGGGTTGTATCTGCTTTATCTGTCTCTCTGACTCTGCTCAGTTGTGCATGAGGGCAAACCTTCTGCCAGCCTCCAGACTCTTTTTTAGAAACTCGTAGCCATATAAACTCATTTCTCCTTTCCATTTCCCCCTTACTTTAGGTCAAACAGCATTTTAAAGTCATGGTATTTTATGTAGACATGGATATTCTGCTGATCCGCATTGAACCTTCCGTATAAGGTCATTTTCCAGTTGCATCATCAGTTGGTAGTTGATAGTGGTCCCTCGTTGCCAGGGAGGCTCATCCCCGGGTGTCATGTCCCACGCTGGGGGGAAGGCATTGCATTTACATGCTGAGTTTGGCTTCGAGACTGGCCACATTTGAGTAACATGAAGGCTGACAGAAGGAAATTCCCAGGCACAAAGTTGCTCTAGGCCTTGTTCTTATTTTGGGTTTATCAGCTCACAAGCATAGTCATTAGTATCAGGGGCTCACTGTTGAACCCTCACTCCCTCCCGGTCCCCACCACTGTACCTGGGAGACTGTCGCTGCTCCCCTAGGGACCACGACAGAGCACCACTGGCCAGGAACCCAGTACCCCCCCTACTGTGGTTTTTAATTGTTGCCACTATGAGTATATCCAAACATTACCATGCACCCTGGACATATGTTCTGTACAGCTCCCTGTCAGTCATATATCACCTGTCATTGGTATCCCATACCAGTATCCCTCCATTGCCATTGTTGAAACACTCTGTGATCCAGAACTCCCCGAAATTTGAAGCCCAATATAATGTCATGGTCCCTTACTAGGGAATGGCATATAGCGATGAGTTTAAAGGATAGATAAAGAACTTGGATAAAGTTAGATAAAGAACTTAGATAAAGAATGTTGACTTGAAAAAATTCCACATCCTATTTTTTTCTTTCCCCCCCCCCCCCCTAATTATTCAGCTTTTCTTCACAGGAGTCCTAGACCACAGCAATGTATATATATAATATACAGCACTCCCACACATCCACCAGAAAACCTTTTCCCTTCCACAGTGATACTCTTACGCCCTATTCATATCATATTTACTTAAAGTGATGTACAGAGTCTGAGACATTAGCTTTCTAACAAGGTGACATCTGTGCTTACATTATGGTGCATACTTTAGGATACACAGTTCTTTACATTTTTAGTTATCCTATGTTTTACATTATGGTTTACATTATCAGTCTGTCATCTCCTATATGTTATGGTGTAATATTACATGTTTTATATCCATCCTTGTGTACTCTCAAGAAACTCCTCTCTTACCCCCCATTTACTTTGGTTCCACACATTTAACGTCCATTTTCCCTTCCACCTTGGTGCCCTCAGTGATAGCCAACCTCCGTTTCCTGAGGAGCCACTTCCAGAGATAGATGGAATAGTGTTCAGGGCCTAACTTGCTCAACTGCCCCAATGCCCTGGGAGCCACCCTTTCTCTCGAGGGATACAGTTCCCTCTATTGGATGGCATTAGTCCTCCCCAGGATGTGGGTCCACCCCCACTCTCACTACTTGGGTTTCTACCCCATGGTGTCACCCACTCTGGCAGAATGAGCATTTAGACATTCCCCAGGAGCCCGTCCTGCATCAGACCCTCCCCTCCGAGCATTCTAAACAGGTAACCCTCTTTATTATATTTTGATATGATTTTCTCGGCATTTTACTCTCCACCAACACCTGACCCTCTCCTGGTTCGTATGCTACCCCTCCCTCCCCCCACTTTTGGGCAACGTTACCCATCCGTCCCTCCCCAGCCACCCTCAAACCCGCAAAGCCCCAAGCAAAGGCAACCCCTTGCCCCCCTTTTATCTCTTCTTTGTGTTCATACTTACCACCATCTCGTCTTAAATTCCACCCCTGCAGACATCGGCTCATATCCTTCCTCCACCCTCCGATTTCCTGCAAGCCTATCGTTCAGTCTCTTGCTATCTAGGGCAGCTTGTTTATTTCATATCATTGAGGTCATGTAGTATTTGTCCTTCAATGTCTGGGTTGCTTCACTCAACATAAGGTTCTCAAGATTCATCCATGTTATCACATGTGTTTGTAGTGTGTTTGTTCTTACAGCCGAGTAGTATTCCATTGTGTGTATATACCACATTTTATTGATCCACTCGTCTGTTGATGGGCATTTGGGTTGATTCCAACTTTTGGCAATAGTGAACAATGCTGCTATGAACATTGGTGTACATATATTGGTTTGTGTTCTTGTTTTCAGTTCTGCTGGGTATATTCCCAGCAGTGGTATTGCTGGGTCATATGGCAAATCTATGGCTAGTTTTTTGAGAAACCGCCATACTGTTCTCCAGAATGGTTGGATCCTTCTGCATTCCCACCAGCAGTGGATGAGTGTTCCCCTTCCTTCACATCCTCTCCAGCACTTGTATTCTTCTGTTTTTTTCATAGCTGCCAATATTATGGGTGTAAGATGGTATCTCATTGTGGTTTTGATTTGCATTTCCCTGATAGCTAGAGATTTGGAACATTTTTTCATGTGCTTTCTTGCCATTTGTATTTCTTCTTTGGAGAAGTGTCTGTTTAAGTCTTTTTCCCATTTTTTAAATGGGTTGTTTATCTTTTCATTTTCAAGATATAGGAGTTCTTTATATATGCAAGTTATAAGTTTCTTATCAGATATATGATTGCCAAATATTTTCTCCCACTGTGTGGGCTCCCTTTTTACTTTCTTGACAAACTCCTTTGAGGTGCAGAAGGCTTTAATTTTGAGGAAGTCCCATTTATCTATTAGTTCTTTTGCTGCTCGTGCTTTTGGTGAGATATTCATAAATCCATTACCTATTACAAGGTCCTGTAGATGTTTCCCTACACTGCTTTCTAAGGTTTTTATGGTCTTGGCTCTTATATTTAGGTCTTTGATCCATCTTGAGTTGATCTTTGTATAAGGTGTGAGATGGTAATCCTCTTTCATTCTTCTACATATGGCTATCCAGTTCTCCAGACACCATTTGTTGAATAGGCCACTCTCTCCCAGTTGAGAGGGTTTGGTGGCTTTATCGAATATTATGTGGTTGTATATGTGAGGTTCTATATCAGAGCTTTCAATTCGATTCCATTGGTCTATATGTCTCTCCTTATGCCAATACCATGCTGTTTTCACCACCGTAGCTTTATAGTATGTTTTGAAGTCAGGTAGTGTGATTCCTCCAACTTCGTTTTTCTTTTTCAGTATGTCTTTGGCTATTCGGGGTCTCTTTCCTTTCCAAATAAATTTCATAGTTAGTGTTTCTAGTTCCTTAAAGAAGGCTGCATTGATTTTTATTGGGATTGCATTGAATGTGTAGATCAGTTTTGGTAGGATAGACATCTTAATAATGTTCAGTCTTCCTATCCATGAACAAGGAATAGTCTTCCATTTATTTAGGTCTTCTTTGATTTCCTTGAACAATCTTGTATAGTTCTCAGTGTATAAGTTCTTTACCTCTTTAGTTAAATTTATTCCTAAGTATTTGATTTTTTTATTTACTATTGTGAATGGTATTTGTTTCTTGATTTCCTCCTGATCTTGCTCATTATTGGTGTACAGAAATGCTACTGATTTTTGCGCATTGATCTTATAACCTGCGACTTTACTAAACTCATTTATGAGTTCTAGAATCTTCGTTGTAGATCTCTCAGGGTTTTCTATGTATAGGATCATGTCATCTGCAAATAATGAAATTTTGACTTCTTCCTTTCCAATTTGAATGCCTTTTATTTCTGGTTCTTGCCTCAGTGCTCGAGCAAGTACTTCTAAGACAATGTTAAATAGGAGCAGCGACAGTGGGCATCCTTGTCTTGTTCCTGAGTTTAGAGGGAAGGAGTCTAGGATTTCTCCATTGTAAACAATATTGGCTTTAGGTTTTTCATATATACTCTTTATCATGTTCAAAAAATTTCCTTGTATTCCAATCATTTGGAGTGTTTTTATCAAGAAAGGGTGCTGTATTTTGTCAAATGCTTTTTCTGCATCAATAGATATAATCATGTGATTTTTTTCCTTCAATCTGTTTATATGGTGTATTACGTTGATTGATTTTCTTATGTTGAACCATCCTTGCATACCTGGGATGAATCCCACTTGGTCGTGGTGTATAATTCATTTAATGTGTTGTTGAATACGATTAGCAAGTATTTTGTTAAGTATTTTTGCGTCTAGGTTCATTAGAGAAATTGGTCTGTAATTTTCCTTTCTTGTGATGTCTTTGTTTGGCTTTGGTACTAGGGTAATGTTGGCATCATAGAAGGAGTTGGGTAATGTTCTTTCTGTTTCGATGGTTTGGAATAGTTTCAGCAGGATTGGTGTCAGTTCTTTCTGGAATGTTTTGTAGAATTCACCTGTGAAGCCATCTGGCCCTGGGCTCTTCTTAGTTGGGAGATTTTTAATAACTGATTCTATCTCTCTGCTTGTGATTGGTTTGTTAAGATCATCAATTTCTTCTTTTGTCAATATGGGCTGTTTATGTGTTTCTAGGAATTTGTCCATTTCCTCTAGATTGTCATTTTTGTTGGAATATAGTTTTTCAAAATATCCTCTTATGATAGTCTTTATTTCTGTGGGGTCAGTGATGATATCGCCTTTCTCATTTCTTATTTTGTGTATTTGCATCTTCTCTCTTTTTTTCTTTGTTAGTGTTGCTAAAGGTTTGTCAATTTTGTTAATCTTCTCAAAAAACCAGCTCTTGGTCTTGTTTATCTGTTCAAGTGCTTTCTTATTTTCTATTTCATTTAGTTCTGCTCTTATCTTTGTTATTTCCTTCCTTCTTCTTCCTGTTGGGTTGCTTTGTTGTTGTTTTTCTAATTCCTTCAAATGTGCAGTTAGTTCTTCAATTTTTGCTCTTTCTTCTTTTTTGATATATGAATTTATGGCTATAAACTTCCCTCTCAGTACTGCTTTTGCTGCATCCCATAAATTTTGGTATGTTGTGTTATCATTATCATTTGTTTCAAGGTAGTCATTGATTTCTTTTGAGATTTCCTCTTTGACCCACTGTTTTTCTAAGAGTGTGCTGTTTAATTTCCAAATCGTGGTGTGAAATCTGGGCTTCTTTCCCTTGCAAATCTCCAGCTTGACTCCACTGTGGTCAGAGATAATGTTTTGTATGATTTCAATCTTTCTGAATTCGTTCAGCCTTTCTTTGTGGCCTAGCATATGATCTATCTTGGAGAATGATCCATGTGCGCTTGAGAAAAATGTATATCCTGCTGTGTTTGGGTGTAGCGATCTATATATATCTATTAGATCGAGCTCCTCTAATATACTATTCAGATGTTTTGTTTCTTTGGTGATTCTCTTTTGAGATATTCTGTCCAGAGTTGATAGTGGTGTATTAAAATCCCCCACTATAATTGTAGATGTATCTATTCTTTCACTTAGTTTTTCCAGCGTTTGGCTGACGTATTTAGAGGCACCCTTGTTAGGGGCATAGATATTTATGATTGTTCGATCTTCTTGACAGATTTTCCCTTTGACTAAAATGTAGTATCCTTCTTTGTCTCTCACAATTGTTTCACATTTAAAGTCTATTTTGTCTGATATTAATATAGCTACTCCTGCCTTTTTTTGGTTATTGTTAGCTTGTATGATTGTTTTCCAGCCTTTCACTTTCAATCTCCATGCGTCTCTGTGTCTAAGATGTGTCTCTTGTAGACAGCATATGGATGGGTCATATTTCCTTATCCAATGTCCCAGTCTGAATCTTTTGATAGGTGAGTTTAATCCGTTGACATTCAGTGTTATTACTATCAAGGAATTATTTGTGTTAGCCATACTTTGATTGGATTTGTGTTTGTCATATTTTGTTTGTATATTTTTTTTTGTCTTTTTTGTTGTTGTTGTTGGTCTTATACTCTCCTCCAACTTTGCCTTTCCTGTTTTTTCCTTTCTTCCTGCAGCACTCCCTTTAGAATTTCTTGAAGGGGAGGTTTCTTGTTGGTATACTCTTTCAGTTTCTGTTTGTCTGCAAATATTTTGAACTCTCCATCATATTTGAATGCTAGTTTAGCTGGATAAAGTATTCTTGGTTGGAAATTTCTTTCCTTTAGTACCTTGACTATATCATACCACTGTTTTCTTGCCTCCATGGTTTCAGAAGAGAAATCAGCACTTAATCTAATTGAGCTTCCCTTGTATGTGATGGTTTTCTTTTCTCTTGCTGCTTTTAGGATTTTCTCTTTGTCTTGAGCATTGGATAATTTGACAAGTATATGTCTTGGGGTGGGCCTGTTGGGGTTTATGACTTGTGGAGTGCGCTGTGCTTCTTGGATATGTACATCTGTCTCTTTCAGTAGATTTGGGAAGTTTTCAGCCATTATTTCCTGCAACACTCTTTCTGACCCCTTTCCCTTCTCTTCACCTTCTGGAATGCCTATAATACGTATGTTTGAGCGTTTTGCATTGTCATTCAGGTCCCTAAATCCTAATTGGATTTTTTCTATCTTCTTATTGACCCCTTCTACTATCTGTTTGATTTCTGATGTACTGTCTTCCACATCACTAATTCTCTGCTCTGTCTCTTCTAGTCTGCTGATATTTGCTGCAAGTGTATTTTTGATTTCTTGAACTGTGGTGTTCATTCCCATCATATCTGTTATGTTTTTGCGTATGTCTGCAATTTCCCCTCCAAGTGATGTCTTCATGTTGTTAACCTCTTTCATTACTGCATCAAATTTGTCGGTGATAAATGTTCTGAGATCTTTCATTGCTTGTGCCAAGTTTTGCTCCCCTTCGTGATTATTGGTTTGTTGATTGGATTCAGCCATGTTTTCCTGATTATTGGTTTGGTTCGTAGATTTTTGTTGCTTTCTGGTCATCTCTTTATTTTGACGAATTTAATCAGTTCCTTAGCTTCTTTGTCTGCTCTTGGAGGTTAATTAGTTGTTATTTTTGCACAGGTGTTATATCTTCTCTTTGTCACTTTTTTCTTCTTATTCTAGTTACTTGTTGTTGGTTAAGTTCACTTTAGAGGAAAGTATTAGTGTTGGGGAAAGGCAATTGTGTAAGCAAAGGAAAAGTGTAAAGTTGTATTGGTGATGTATGTTAATAAAGCAAGAATATGAGATCTGGAAGGATGGAGGTTAGATTCATGTAGATTGTATAGAGTTATAGCTGTAGGTAGAGTACCTTTTATGAAGTAGATGACTGAATTTGGGAGGAATATGGTATGAACTACACAGCTATTGTTTTCATGAGAGAGGGAAAAAGAAAAGAAAGGTAATAGTTTCAAGAGTGGATAATAGACAGAAAACAGAACAAAGGTATTAGAAATTAAGAGTTAGACACTTTGTGGATCCAAGAACGGGAGGTGGGGGGTGGAATATAGGAGAGACAGTAGATGATAGTGGATGTCAAGATGCAGGGGAAGGGGGATAGTGTAGGTAGCCTAAATCAGTTCACACAGAAATGAGGCAGTGGAGGATGGGAAAACCCAGCAAATGTGAGGTGTTCCCTGTAGCACCTATTGTATACTTGAATTAAAGTAAAAATAAGTGGAAGATGAGGGACAAGAGGGAAAGAGAAAACCGAAAAAAAAAAACTAATTATAATAAAGAAAAAAGAAAGACAAGAAGAAAGGAAGAAAGAAAAAGAGGATGGGCAAACGGTGGGGAACGGATAGGGAGAAGAGAGATACAGGTACACACGTGTCACAATTGCAACACTATCTAAAACAACAACTTCCCCCCGCTTTGCCCCAAAACCCCCCGTCTGTCTGCCCAAATGGGTCTGTAAGCACCTCCCTTCCCACAAACCCCCAATAGGCCGCCCAGGGCCCACGAACTCCCCAGTACTGCAGATGCTCCAAAAAAAAAAAAAAAAAATTAAGTAAAATAAATTAAAAAAAAAAAAAAAAAAAAAACAGGAACCCCTCCACAGGCCCGGCTCCGCCCGCCGCGGAGGCTTGGACCGGCTCTGCCCGGCTCCTCACGCCGCCTTGGCCTGGCCTGGCTCCGCCCAGCTCTGCTCGCTACAGCGGCCCAGCCGGCTCCGGCGTCCACCTCCCGCCACCGCGGCCTGGACCGGCCCTGCCCGGCTCTGTACCCGCCGCAGCCTGACCCGGCCCCGCCCGGCTCCAAAAGCTACCGGGGCCAGCAGCCGCGGCCTGAACTGGCCCCGCCCGGCTCCAAACGCTACCGCGGCCCGCAGCCGGGACCTGAACCGGCCCCGCCCGGCTCCAAACGCTACCGCGGCCCGGCTCGGCCTGGCTCGGCCCCGCCCGGCCCCACCCAGCCCCGCTCGCCGCCGGCGCAGCCCGGCCCGGCTCCGGCGTCCGCCGCTGCGGCCCGGCCTGGCTCAGCCCCACCGAGTGGGGCTAGATGCCTCGTCTCCGCCTACCCAAGGAGGGAATCCTCTACAGGTAGCTGGGATCTCCGTGTATATTTCACAGACGAATCCTCTCTGTTACCTTCCCTCCAAATCGATGTCCATACACCTCCGGACCAGCAAAAATCCCGAAACAATCCGGTCCCAAAGAGTCTCCAACGCCGCCCAGCCGATTCCCTGCAGAAGACCCTAACAGGGATGTTCACTCAGCCGCCATCTTCGATTAAGTCGAATTCCTTTATCGGATATTTACTGAGTATCTCTGAAGTCCTGGACTCTGGGAGTTATCAACATAAACAAACATGGAAGAGGTCCCTGTCCTGATGTAGCTTACCTGAGCAGGAAAGGTGACTTTAATAATCCCAACAATTGCAGTATAATGATACAGTGTATGACGGAGAGGAACTGTACAGAGCTGTGACAGCCTTTAGAGGTGGCTCAGGGAAGGTTTCCCCGAGGCGGCGATGCAGGGTTGGGGAAGTGAAGGATGAACGGGGTTACGCCGCGAAGCGGTGTGGGTAAAGATTTGTGGTGAGAGGCAGCACGGAGCTTTGGGGGACCTATAACACAGAAGTCGAGAGCGAGGAGAATAGGAAGAGGCTGGGGGAGTGGAAATTGTATCTTGATATGCTCTTTTTGTGAATATTTTGCTCCTATCTTTTTTTTTTTTATCTCTCCTTCCATTGTCTCTGGGTGCTCTCTTGCTTCAAGTGCAAATTCTGTGACTTGGGTCAGCCCAGTGATGACTTGCCTCCATCAGTTATTCCCAACCAAAACGGGACCAGGGGCCCAAGAAGGGGAAACATACCATTTCCATAGGGCCCCGGGATGATGGCCAGGAAAGATGCCAAAATCCTTTGTGCCAGCTCTCCTAGGCTTCACTTTCCTAGCAGATGGCACTTTGCAAATTTTTTACTGCAGCCCTAAGAAGTCCAACTATATTTAAATCTCCTTCTGCTCTGCCCTGTTGGGGGCAGGATTGAATTAGAATCAATGGCCATGACCATGCCTGATTCAGGCAGGCTAAAACAGCAGTTCAGAGCATGAGCCCAGTGGTCTAAATTTCCCAATCAAAACTCATGATCTATTACATGGCCTCCCCCCCCCCAATCTTAGGGAGGAAGGCTTCCATGCCCCCCTCTGACTGCAGCAGCCAAGGACCAGACCCAAAGCATCTAGCCTCAAGCGTGGGCAATGGATACTATTAGACCCTATAGAGAAATTTAGTCAGTTTTTGACCTCAGTTTCTCAGTTGTTTCATCCAGTTCTTCCCTGAGTGCTTTACTGTCCTTCCCTGTCCTCAGGATCCCTGGAACAGTTGTTTCAGACAGTTTCTATCTGTGCACTAGCTGTTTTTGGAGTAAGTAAATCCTGTAGCTCCCTACTCTCCATCTTCCCTAGAAGTTCCCCCCTTTGATCAACTTTGAGTTAACTTTTATATTTTGGGTGAGGTAGATATCCACCTTCATTCTTTTGCATATGGACCTCCAGTTTCCCCAGCACCATTTGTTGAAAGATTATTCTTTCCCAATTTAGTGGATTTGGTACCCTTGTCAGAAATCAACTAGATAATAAAACAAAATAACAAGTGTTAGAGTGGATGAAATGAAATAGGAATACTCAGTCCTTGCTGATGCCAGTGTAAAATGGTATAGCTGCTGAAGAAGACAGTTTAGCAGTTTCTCAAAAAACTAAGTATAGAACTACCATATGTCCAAGCAATCCCACTGTTGGATCTTTTGACAGAAGCAAATAAAGGGTCTGTTACCTGATGAATGAATAAATAAAATGTTGTATATACATAGAATATTATTTGGCCATGAAAAGGAATTAAGTCCTAATACATGTGACAACATGGATGAACCTTGAAGACATCATGTTGTGTAAAATCAGCCAGACACAAAAGGACAAATATTGTATAACTTCAATGAATGGAATCAATCAGAATTAACAAACTCATAGAGTCAGAATCTAGAATATGGATTACCAGAGGATAGGGTGGAGATAGTGAATGAAGTTAACGCTTAAAATATAAAGAGTTCCTATTGGGAATGATGGAAATATTTTGTAATGATGGTGATGATTAATGTACAATACTTTGAATGCAATTAACAACATTTAAATGTATATCTGAATATGATTAACAAGGAAATGTTAGATTGTATATATGGTAACAGAATTTTTTTTCCATGGGACTTCATTACACAAACAGTGAACCTGAAGTTAAACTCTGGACTTTAATTAATAGAATTAATAATAGTAGAGTTAATAAATGTACTGTCATCAGTTGTAACAAATCTTTCACACAAGTGCAAGGTTTGGTCATGGCATGATATATGGGAATCTGTTTTTATGTGTGATTGTTCTGCAAACCCACATACTCTCTAATAATGGGAAAAAATTGACTTTGAATAGATATGAGGATTTATTTCTGGACTCTAAATTCTATTCATTTTGTCTATATGTCTGTTCTTTGGCCAGTTGCACATTGTTTTGATTACTCTAACTTTGTTTTAATATTGGGAAGTATAAATCATCCAAATTTGTTCTTATTTTTCAAGATATTTTTGGCTATTCAGGGCTCTTTACACTTCCACATGAATGTGATTATTGGCTTATCCATTTATGCAATGAAAGCTGTTGGATTCTTGCTTGAGATTGGATTGCCTGTAAATTGCATTGGTTAGAATTGACATCTTAATAATATTTAGTCTTCTAATCCATTTCATTTATTTAGGTCTTCTTTAATTTCTTTCAGCAGTGTTTTGTAGTTTTCTGTGTACAAGTCCTTTATGTCCTTAGATAAATTTATTCCTAAATATTTGATTGTTTAGTTACTATTTTAAGTGGATTTTTTCCTTGATTTTCTTTTAAAAATATTCATTATTAGTGTATAAAATCACTACTGATTTTTAAAAGTTGATCTCTTACCCTGCCACTTACTGAATTTGTTTTTGTAGCTCTGGTAGCTTTGTTTTGGATTGTTTTCAGGATTTTCTGTGTACAGAATATTGTCATCTGCAAATAGGGTAAATTTTACTTCTTCCTTTCCAAATTGTATGCTTTTTTTCCCCCATACTTAATTGTTCTGGCTAGAACTTCCAGTAAAATGTTGAATAACAAAGATGACATTGGTCATCCTTGTCTTGTTCTTGATGTTAGGGGGAAATCTTTCAGTCTTTTGCCATTGATTATGATGTCAGTTAAAGGGTTTCATATATGCCTTTTATCATATTAAGGAAATTTCCTCCTAGTCCTTGTTTTATCAAGAATCAGTGGGGGATTTTGTTAGATGCCTTGTCTCCATCAGTGAGAATGTCCATGTGTTGTTTTTTATTCCTTACATTACTAGTGTGGTGTATGACTTCAGATTGATTTTCTTATGTTTATCCACCCATGTGCTCCTGGGATAAGTCTCACTGGATCATGGTATATTAATCTTTTAATGTATTGTTGAATTGTTTACTAATATTTTGCTGATGATTTTTGTATCTACATTCATAAGGATATTGGTCTGTAATTTTCTTGTGATAATTTTTTCTTGTGATTTTTTATGGCTTTCTTATTAAGGAGATGCTGGCCTCATAGAATGAACTAGGAAGTGTTTTCTCATCTTCAATACTTGGAAAAGTATAACTGAGTGTTAAGGAATAACAAATAATTATAATTACTATATCATTATATAGATTCTTTTATATTATAAAATGGTAGAAGGTTAATACCTGAAATTACTGAAGCTAGCTAAAGTAAATGTTCATTGTCTGTCTAAATTGCTAAATTAGTGCTTAACTGTATACTGCTCAAGTATTCCTATTAAATTACTGGTTACTAAAATTCTTTAAAATAGGCAATTTTAATTTTACTAACCTTCCTAAATGTAGTCCTGTACGATGTAATTTGAAAGACAGAAAAATCTTAACCAAGAGCCTATGTAAAAGAAGGAAATAGTGGGGCAATTTTATATAACAATGTTTGGCCTCAGTATAACAGAATCAGGAAGAAAATGGCTAGAGTATGGGTTTATAGGGATAAACTCTGTATTGGGATGGTAACTACTCCACCCTCCTTCTACTCTATTTTCCTATCTCAGAACCTTGATCTCTGAAAATGATTTTAACTTTGTATCTCCCCCTTGGTTGGGATCCACCCCCTTAATGTTGATTAATGAAGGAACCTATGTCTAGCTACACTTCAACTATTCCTTGCACTTTGATGTAAAAGAATATTAGAATTTCTTCAGATCAGGGAGGCAGTTTTGGGGGCAATCTAAGCTAACAGACCTCCTTTGCTTGCACAACCAAATAAATGCTTTCTCTCTTTGAAACCCTGGTGTCTCAGGAATTGGCTTTAAGATGTTTCAGGAGAAAAGATCCTGCTTTTGCTCAGTATTAATTTGATGACTCTGGTGGGATTATGGACAAAGGTATCTCTGAAGGAGTTAGACTGCCCAAGCTTCTGGGGCCCCAGTGAGAGGTAAGCATGGTATTCAAAGAAACAAACAGTTCCAGCCCTGAGTCCAAACATCTGAATGGGTAAGCAGGTCACTAAGGTAGAATCAAATCAGGGAATTAGTTTGTTGGTTTGAGTCCCCTTAAAATCCTTCCAGAATGATTCCCCTTGCTATGACCTCTCTACCCTTTCCTGAGTTGTTTTTTTTTTGGGGGGGGGGGTACCATTCTGTCTGGTATTCAAGTCCTTACCTTAAGTCTGTCTGCTAAATGTACTTCTTAAACTGTGAGTCTGTCAGTTGGATATACTCCTGAAACATATGTCTGTCTGTCAGATATACTCTTGAACCTTAAGTCTGTCATTTATATATACTACTGAAAGTAATCCAAAATTTAGGAAGTGTTAAGTGCCTGTTCATTAAATGTTGTGTGTTATTTAGGTAAAGTAAATGTTCATTGTCTGTCTAAATTGCTAAATTAGTGCTTAACTGTATACTGCTCAAGGATTCCTATTAAATTACTGGTTACTAAAATTCTTTAAAATAGGCAATTCTAATTTTACTAACCTTCCTAAATGTAGTCCTGTATGCTGTAATTTGAAAGACAGAAAAATCTTAACCAAGAGCCTATGTAAAAGAAGGAAATAGTGGGGCATTTTTGTATAACAATGTTTGGCCTCAGTATAACAGAATCAGGAAGAAAATGGCTAGAGTATGGTTTTATAGGGATAAACTCTGTATTGTGGCAGTTGAAAGGATTTGGTGACCACTGTATTGAAGACTGGGACATGAGACGCTTCTGAGAAGGAATTCGTATTACAACCAGCCAGGCCTGGTTGACTTTTTCCAAAGACTGATCATTGAGCAGGGTTTTTAGGTTCCTTTTATGCAGAGAACTTAGGGGCAGGGGTCAAGGGGCACTTTCAGTGCAAAGGAGCTTTCTTTGTTAGATCAAGTTTCAGTTTCTTGGGGCCTAGGGGCTTTTAGGGCACCAGGTAAGCACAAATACACTTACTGCCCACATCTGCCCACATGCTTCTTGAATTCACACAGAGGCTATAGAGCCTATATCACTTAATTGTACTTAAACTATGTAAGCTTGAAGCTTGAATACACTCACAGTCCATATCATTCCTCCCTTTGATGCCTACTTAAGCTTGTTAAGCTTCAGCATCACTATTGTTGGAGTCCTCCTGGACTGATTGGTATGTATATAGAGCCATGAGATGGGCAGCTGTTTGTGTTTTTACCATACTATTTATTAAGGTGCATATCCTGTTTATGATGAAAGGGAGGAGGCAAGGGTGTATGGTTCATCCTCCTATGAGGAAGGCAATTATTCCCACTAGAAGTTTGAAGTTTTCTTCTATTGACTGCCAGTTTCCAATGGGAGTACTTAATTCCAACCTTTCCAGGTCTGCACTGGAACATGGGCAATTTTTACCATTTTGTTTGCAATTTCATTGATAAATTTTCCAGTGCCATCTAGTTCAAGGCAGCAATTAGAGAGACTGAACTTTCTGCAAACTCTTCCTTCAGCTGCAAAGAGATAGTCTAGGGTAAGACAGTTCTGATAGACAGTGTTTCTGAACTTGGTCTGCTGTTGGGCTTTCAAAGTTAGAGCATGGGCAGTCTCATTAGTTATTATTTCCACCATGGGCCTGCAAGCAGATGACCCAGTTTAGCATATAAATAGGGGTTCGATAACTCCACATACCATCTTCTGCCCAAGCAGCTGGCCAATAGTATTGGATTATACATTCTGGGAGCCACTCACTATCTGCCCAGGTTGTTATAGCACTTTTCTCCCTTTCTATATTTTGGTATACTGATTGACTCAGTTTTTCCCCTTCTGCTAGGGGAATGAGAAAGAATGAGGATTTTATTGTACTGAGCATACAAGTACCACACCAATTCTGGGGAAGTTCCTGAAATGCAAACTTTCCACAAATCCAGTATAGATCATTTGGGGCAGTAAAGGGGCCTCTTGCAGTGGAGTTCCATACTGTGATTCATCTTGGGGAAAGTACAATTTAAGAGAATGAGATCAGATTCATTCCATTTTCCCCAAGGCTCCACTGTATTGGTGGTGTGATTTTGGAACATTCCCCCTGTACATGTTAGGTTTCCAACAGATATAGAGTTTAGGCATACCCTTGAAGTGCAATATTTTCCTATGATGGAAATTTGTAAGGGCCACATACCATCTCAGGGGATGGCCAGGAGACCAGTTTTGTTATATGGTTGGCTATAATTGTATTCTCTAGTTTCCCAGGGCCATTGTTCTCCCATCTTAGTGCCTCCACATACATAGCATGAAGAGAAATTTAGGGTTGCCCCTATAGTTTTGGCCACACTTATGAAAAGGTTCTTTGCCACTTGCAGAATGGAAAAGGGTTTTTCTAGTTCATCATAGAAGGAATGGAATGTGGAGTGGGTCTGACTTCGGAGGGAAGTTTTTTTCTATTCAACCCAGATGTATACTCCTGGATCTACTCTTTACCATAAATGAGGAGTTTGATCTGATTTCTTCCCCTAAGTTCAGCAGAGGTTTTTAGGATGGTAAGATTTAAGGGGTTACATTGTCTGAGGGGAAGTTGGATGGTACTGCTCCTTTGCTGAGGATGGCTTTATACCCTTTGCTGGGCACATAACAGGCATCCCCGTTTGGATGCCAGGTTGCCCATGTGACACAGGTCCAGTAGGGGCAATAGAACTGGCTTAGCATTTGACAATTCTGTTTGATTCCTCAGGAACAGGTACTGTTTGGATAGCACAAATGCTTATCATTATAAGCATACTCTCTCAGTTGAGCCCTCTATGATTGCTCCATTTACCAGAGTTTATGACTTGACAGGCATTGAATAGGAGGGACACCTGTGGGTTTAGGCTAGTGACTGAGGAGAATTAAGCAGCTTCTGATATTGATTAGACACTCTTCTTTCCCACTAATGGGAGAGGGTTGGGGTTTCGGGGTCAAAGCAGGTTATTTGGCCAGATATGTCACAGATCCTGTAGGAGACCCCTTGAAACTGGCCGGTGGTTGTATGGCCCTTACAGGTGTAATGACTATGATATATTAACATCTTATTGACATGGGCCCCCATTCACACCTGCTGGATACATGGCTCACACTCTGAGGTGTCAATTTGGGACTAAGGGAGAATTAGAACTAGAATTAGGGGGAGTAGGCAATGGGATATTTTAACTAAGGTTGGACTGGACCTCTGATCTTTGACTGTGTGTAGACCAATCAGCTTCTGGGGTGTGATTGGAGAAGAGCTCGGTGTTCTTTCCTTAACCTTCAGCCATGCATGGACCAGTCAGCTTCTGGCGTGTGACTGGAGTTTGGCATTTTGTTCTTTCACAAGATGAGTTTCGTTGAGTTGTGAGTATCCGAAATACAGGTCCAAGACTCTGGGGCAGCTTATTTGACCCAGCTATGGTGTATCCATGGGGTGATTTCAGCTACTTTAACTGCAGTGGGGGTGGATAAAATGGCAAGATCGGGTCCTCACCATTGAGGGGATACTGGGGCTAATTTCCAGTCTTTGATCCAGACTGCATCTCCTGGTTGGTACAGGTGTATGAAATTGCTTATGCTAATGGAAACCCTTTCTTGGACCCAGTGATGCAGGGTTTGTGGGGTTTTTCCTAAGCTGATCATTTGCTGAGCTACTGATACATTTCCTCTTTCTCTGAGGTCCCCTTTTATATTTCAGATTAAGGGGGCCTCCCAAAGAGGATTTCATAAGGGGTTAGGCTTAGTTTTTGGCTTGGGCTGGCTCGAACTTGTAGGAGAGCACTTGGAAGTACTTGCACCCATGTTAGACCAGTTTCTTGGCAAATTTTGGCAATGTAAGTCTTTATAGTATGATTCATTCACTCTACTTTTCCTGAGCTTTGAGGATGGTAAGCAGTGTGCAGTTTCTATTGAATGCGAAGTGTTTTGGCAATCTTTTGAGTGATCTCAGAAACGAAGGTAGGTCCTTTGTCAGAGCCAATTGAGAGAGGTAGCCTGTAGCAAGGGATGATTTCCCTGAGCAAAACTTTGGCCACTTCTTCAGCCTTTTCAGTTCAAGTAGGGAAGGCTTCGACCCAGCCAGAAAAGGTGGAGATGAGGGCTAGGAGGTATTTGTAGTATCTGGATTGTGGCATTTTGGTGAAATCAACTACTAGATCTTCAAGAGGCATGTTGCTCATTCACTGGACTCCTGAGGCTCCCATGGGTCTTTAGTGAGGGTTATTTTTTGTATATGTCATGCACTACTGGCATATGGCATGGGTGATAACAGCCAGACCTGGGATATAGAAGAATCCTTCTAATATATTTTTAAGAAAAGTTTTTCCTTAAGTGTGAGCTTTCATGGTAGTCCTATACTATGGCTTCAGCTAGTATTAGAGGCACAACTATTCTGTGTTTGGGCAATGTCCACCACACATCTCCTGTGTCCCACTCTCAGAGAGTATCCATTCTCTCTCAGCTTGAGTATATTGCACCTCCCTGTGATTCAGAGGCTGGGGAATGAAAGCAGGCTGCATATACTGGAGTTTCTGGTAATTAAGAGATTGGGGGATGAGGACAGCAACCAGGTCCTCAGGTTAGGATCCCTCCCATGCAGCTCTTTTCACTTCAGCATCTGCCCTCCAATTTCCTTGAGTGATGAGGTTGTGACCTGCCTGGTGTCCCTTGCAGTGCGTCATGGCCACTTTGATGGACTTCCAAACAGCTTCTAGTAGCTTGAGAATCTGTGTGCTATATTTAATGTCCTTACCTCCCAAGTTAATGAGTCCCTTTTGTTTGTATAAGGCTCCATGCACATGCAGGGTAAGGAAGGCATATTTGGAGTCTGTGTAGATGTTAACCTTGGCTCCAGCTGCAAGTTGTAGGGCTCAGGTGAAGGCACTGAGTTTGGCTTTTTGTGCTGAGGTGTTATGCAAGAGACACTGGGCTTCCACTGTGGTTTCAGAGGTTACTACAGCATATCCCACCTGCCAGTCACTGCCCTCAACAAAGCCACTCCCATCTGTGAAGAATTCCATGTCAGAATTTGGTAGTGGCTGGTCTTGGAGGTCTGCCCTGCTGGAATATACTTCTTGCAATGTCTTCAGGCAGTCATGGATTGGAATTCCCAGCTTGACAGGTAGGAGAGTAGCAGGATTCAGAGTTTTTACAAGTTCCAGTTGCACAGATGGATTTTTACATAATAGGGTTTGATATTTAAACAAGCAGCTGTTAGTAAGCCAGTGTGTTCCTTTGGCCTCTAAGATTGTGACTGTGGTGTGTGGAACCTGAACAATCATAGGTTGCCCAAGAGTTAATTTCATGCTTCTAGTGTTATCATTGCTGCAGCAGCTACAGCTTGTAGGCACAAGGGCCATCCTTGGGCTACAGTGTCCAGTTGTTTGGATAAGTAGGCTCTAGGTCTTTACCAGGAACCCAGGTACTGAGTGAGTACTCCTACTGTGATGCCTGGCAATAATGGATGTAGAAGTAGAATGGTTTGCTGAGATGTGGAAGCCCAAGGCTTGGTGCTTCCATTAGGGCCTGCTTGAGAGCAGTGAAAGTGTTTTTCTGTGGGCTCTCCCAGAGCAGGGGTTCATGATCTCCCCGCTTTGTGGCTTCATACAAAAAGCATGTGACTACTCCAAAATTGGGGATCCAAATACAGCAGAATCTGGCTGCTTCAAGGAATTCTCATAACTTTTGGTGAGTGCTGGGCTCAGGGAGGCTGCAGATTGCCTCTTTTCTTTCAGGTCCTCATTTGTGGAGCCCCTGTGTTATCCTGTATCCCAGATATTTGACTAGAGGTAGGCATATTTGGGCTTTCTTTTTGGACAGCTGATAACCTTTTTGTTGCAGATGCTCTAAGAGGGCATGGGTTCCACTGGCACAGTCTTGGTAGGTGGGACTCCTGAGGATGAGGCCATCTACATATTGGAGGAGGAAACAATTATGGCTTTTTAGTTCAAAGTATTTCAGATCTTTGGCCAGGGCTTGCCCAAAAATAGTGGGTGCATTTTTTAATGCACTGAGGGAGGTGTATCCAGATGAGCTTTTGCTTTTTGCCCGAGCTCGGGTCATCCCATGTAAAGGTGAAGATCAACTGACTTTGGGGTGCCACCCAAATGTAGAAGAAAACATTCTTGAGGTCTAGGCATGAAAAGTAGGCTGCCAATGAGGGTATCAAGCTGAGGATAGTGTAAGGGTTGGGAACTGCTGGATGTAGGGTCACTACCGCTGAGTTGATCTGGATGAGGTGGTAATCCCCATTGGCCTTTTTAACTGGGAAGAGTGAGATATTCCATGTAGACTGGCATGGCTTCAGTATACCTTCATTCAACAATCTCTGAATGTGTAACTGGATTCGTTCTTCTCTTCACGTGAAATGGGATATTGTTTTATGCTTACTGGACAGATAGTGGGCTTTATTTCCACAACAATTGGGGGAATGGTGTGTGCCATCCCCGTTGGGTTGCCTTCTGCCCACATTTTTGTACATCTTCAAAGGGTAGCTGTGAAGCTGTATATTGGCTGGCTTCAGTGAGGGAAACAGTCTCCATTATTCCTGCAGAGGAAGGGTTAGTGCCAATGTTGGAAACTTTGGTAGTCCAAGTGTTAGCATGGATTGATCTGCAGCATTAAAGGTAATCTGAGCTTGTAGTTTAGACAGCAGATCCCCACCCAGGAGGGGTACTGGGCATTCTGGGAGATACAGAAACTTGTGAGTGACTTCCTTACCCCCAGTGTTACAGCTTCTGGCTTGGAGGGAGGGCCACTAGGTGCTTTTACCAGTTGCCCATATAATAGTGGCTTGCCTTTTTGATAGTGACCCAACTGGCCTGGTTACCAGAGAGCATTGAGCCCCAATGTTGACCATCATATGTATGGTGTGGCCCCCAATTTGAGACCATAGGCTCCATAGGGCTGAGGGACTAGGAGCCCAGTCTGTCCTAATAGTCTTCATCAGAGCCCTCTATTGCCACAAGTCCAATGAGTTGAGTTGCAGGCTTTCCTTCTGAATTTCTGTGAACCCAGAGTTTAGTTTGTGGTGCCCCATTTGCTCTCCTGGCTAATATTTTGGCCACCTTCTTGGAGATGATGGGGTTGAGTGGTCTGTTGGGCCACTCCTGCTTCCAGTGCCATTCAGCCTTGCAGTACACACAATGATTTTGTCCTAGGGGTAGGCAGCCGTTCCTTGGGGCAGGGGTGTCCCAGTTTACTCTCCTTGACACAGGGTTGCTTCTTTTGACTATTGCTGCTGTGAGAAGTTCTGCTCTCTGTTTCATTTTCCAGTTTTCCTCCCTCTTGGTTTCTACATCACAGTTGACATAAACCTTGGTGGCCACCTCCATGAGCTAGGAGATGTTCATACTGACAAACCCATCTAACTTCTGTAGCTTTCTTCAGATGTCAGCCTGTAATTCAGTGACAAATGCTGCAATGACCATCATTTGGCTTATGGGAACATCCAGGTTGAAGGGTGTATATACATGAAATGCCTTGGACAGTTGTTTGTAGAATTGAGCAAGACTTTCATCAAGAGTCTGCAGGACCAGGGCAATTTTAGCCATGTTTACTGCCTTTCGACTTCCAGCTTTGAACCCTTTGACTAAGACCTTGTGGAAGGTTTCTAGTCAGTTGAGCCTAGTAGCATCATTGGGATCCCATTGGGGGTCTTCATCTGGGAACTCTGTGGGCCTATTGGTCACTCTCTAGGGTTCCCACAGGTGGGTGCTCCTTGAGCCAGGTTAGGGCTTCCTGTGTGACTCACATTCTCTCCTTGAAGTTGAGTAAGGCCATGAGGAGTTGTTTACAGTCAGCCCAGGTGGGTCTGTGAGTTTGTATGATAACTGGAAGAGGTTCATCATGACCTGAGGCTTCTCTGATATGATGGGGTGTGACTTTTCCAGTTAAGAGGTCAGCGGTAGTGAAGGATTGATACGAGCTCAAACCTCACGGAGGTAGCTGTAGGGTAGCCCTTCTCCCTACTCCGTTTCTGTGGCACCCCATGGTCTGAGTTGTCATCTTTCAGGGGCTACTTCCTGACTGATTGTCAGCACTTGTGCCTGGGAGTACAGCACTATGCTGCCGAGGGCCAAAGTTGGCAGAGACTGTGGCTGTGGGGGTGAAGAGGCTGCACTGCTTGGGGAAGGTGGCTGTGGGAGCGATGAGGCTGCACTGCTTGGGGAAGGTGGCTTCAGGGACAATGAGGCTATGCTGCTTGGGGAAGGCAGCTTCAAGAGCGATGAGGCTGCACTGCTTGGGAAGGTACCTCATCCCCACTCCTCAGCACTGGCACAGTAGGAACAACTGCATAGGGTGACAGAAGGTCATTTTCATCTGGCTCCTTCAGAATGGGTAGGTCAGGATTAGATTTCAAGCTTCCTTTCTCTGGACCCTTTCCAAGGTGCTTCTTTGATTCAGTCCCCTGGACAACACCCAAGGGCTTTTGTATCAGGCAAATCCTGGCTTCTTTAGTCATACATTTCTACAACCAGGGAGGACTTTGACTCAGTCTTCTGCCAGGTGTTGATGTATAAGAACTGGTCAGCAACCTTGGTTTTCTAGTTACCATGTCCTAGACTTTATGGATGATTTGGGGGTCAAATGTGGCCTCCAGGGGCCAGCCCACACCAAAAGTTGGTCATCCTAATTCACAAAGCATTCTAAGTTTTCCTGGCTGGAACTTTATGCTGTATACATCTCTATGGAATACCTAGGGAAAGTTTTTCAGCATACAACCTAATGGGGTCTTACTCTGTGTTTCCCATGTTTCCACCCTGCATCAGTGCTGTGCAACACTCATTCAATTCGTTCACTTTGTCTTCTGCCACTCCCCTCATGGGGACTAACAACACCTCTTAACCTTAACAGGTCTGTATAAACCCCCAACTCAGAAGAGCATCCCTTTTCTGGGAGGCCCCCTAGGCCACCCTTGACCAGATGAGGTCACCACAGAGCCACAGATCAGGACTCTGCACTTGTCCTACAGAAGTGTGTCTCTGCACCCCACTCAGTCTCCACAATCACATGCATACAACCACCCTCCTTCCTTTCCTTTCTCAGACCTAGAGAAGATGGCTTCCTCCCTTCTCAGGAGTATTAGAGTCTTCTTGGGAGGTGATCAGGCTCCCCCTTCTGACTCACAGAGTCAGGTTTTCCCTATACCCTGCCCCTGGGGGTCTTACCCATCTGGTATGTGGAGCTCCACTGCTTCATTCTCAGGGTCTCCTTCAAACCCTTTGGTGCCTCCAGTTCTTCTGGGAAGGCTCTGGCAGAGTGCACAACCTCTTTCTGGACTAAAGGGGTCCATGGATGCCCTGGGCCAGTGTTCAACTGGGCCCTCCTGGCTTCCATGGAGGTGTCCAAGAGGGGCAACCAAATGTTGCCATCTCTGGCCTTTTCCACAATCCCAGATGAGCCCCCAGAAATGTTGTGGCAGTCAAAAGGTTTCAGTGATCATAGTATTGAAGACCAAGATGTGAGACTCTTCTGAGAACAAATTTTTATTATGGCCAGCTGGGCCTGGCAGATTTCTGTCCAAAGACTGAGTACTGAGTAGGGTTTTTAGGTCCCTTTTATGCAGAGAACTTAGGGGAAGGGATCAAGGGGCACTTTTGGTTTGAAGGGACTTTCTTTGGTAGATCAGCTTTCAGTTTCTTGGGACCTAGTGGCTTTTAGGACACCAGATAAGCATGAATACACATACTGCCCACATCCTTCCTGAATTCACATAAAGCCTATAGAGCCTATATCACTTAATTGTCTTTCAGAAAACTATGCAAGCTTGAAGCTTGAATACACTCACAGTCTATATCAGTATCTCCATTTGGCCAACACAGTTCTCTCACATCAGGAGCTGAGCTGGAAAAATTTCTCCTCCTCTGGGAAATGCCTCTAGGAATAGATGAAGAATTTGTATACATGCCTACCCCACTGCCCCTGTCAGATTTACATAAGTGGGAAAATGGTAGCCCACTTTATAAAATAACCCAGAGAAAAAAGCTTAATTATTCCAACCTGTAATTGGACTGGTATAGAGGCTTTGCAGGTAACAGGAGATGAAGGGAAAATAGTAGATGAAGAAGCAGAGCAGGACACAAAACACATAAACAGAAAAAAACCCTGGCAACCCAGGATATAAAAGAGAGAAATTAGCAACACCAGTTAAGAATCTTAAATGCTGAGGACTGGGTTAATTTATAGCAGAAAGAGGTCCCTGAAGCAATACACTTACAAAAGATAAGTGAAGTAATACAAGTATCAGAAGAAACTCCCTCTGCTTTCCTAGAAAGAATTTTAAATGCCTGTTGGTATTACATTAATTTTCTGGAAAATCCAGAAAATACCAGACTATTAAATATAAACTTTATTACTCAAAGCTCTCCAGATATAGAACAGAAGCTACAAAAAATCAATGGGGGAAAGCGAACTTAGCTCAATGGATAGAGTGTCCACCTACCACATGGGAGGTCCATGGTTCAAACCCAGGGCCTCCTTGACCCATGTGGAGCTGGCCCATGTGCAGTGCTGATGTGCACAGGAGTGCCATGCCACATAGGGGTGTCCGCATGTAGGGGAGCCCCATGCACAAGGAGTGCACCCTGTAAGGAGAGCCACCCAACACAAAAGAAAGTGCAGCCTGCCCAGGAGTGGCACCACACACATGGAGAGCTGATGCAGCAAGATGACACAACAAAAAGAGACACAGTTTTCTGGGCTGCTGACAAGAATAGAAGCAGACACAGAAGAACACACAGTGAATGTACACAGAGCAGACAACTAGGGGGGAAGGGGAGAGAAAGAAAGAAAATAAAAAATGGGGGACTAGAATTACCTATCTCTAGTTAGCATTGTCTATGAAGTTAGGTTGAGTTAAAGAAAACTTGAACTTTAGAAGACAAATGACACTACTCAAAGCTCTAATAAACTGTAAAAAATCAGAACAAGACTTCCTCAAAAAGGTAAGACCCCCGGGCCCAACCTCCACCCTTCCAGGCACAGAAGAAAATTTTAAACTAAGAAAAAATCAAAGTGCATATGTCAAAGAAGAAGGAAACTGGAAAATGTATTGTCCTAGACACTCCCAGGAAAAAAAAAAAAAAACCCAAGAACATTTGGTGAGAACCAACAGAAACTTGAGTGAAAGGGCCCAGGGGGAAGGAAGCTTTACTACTGAATTAAAACCAAATATTTGAAGCATAGCTTCCTAAATGTACCTTCCTTGCTAACAACCTTTTAACAAAATAATGCTCAGATAACTTTTTCTCCAATTTTATATGTATAAAATGTTTCCAAGAATGAGCTTGTGTATTACAGACAAGATCCCAGAGGAAATCTTAAAAGCTGTAAAAACCAGAGATGTGAAATGATGGAAAACCTGGAGATGACCATACCAAAAGAGTGAGAATTATGAGTCAAATTAGTGAGTTTTAAGATTCTGTTGGTATGTGTAACCCGTTTCTGTCTGTATGTTTGTTCAGTGTATATTTTCATACCCCTGGATGGTAATATCAAATTATCAAATCAAAATTCTTAAAAGAGCTCTATTAAAATAGCTACAAATTTATATAAGCACTTATATAAATACTCCTGAAGCCCAAATTAGAAAAATCAAACAGGATGAAGAGTGTCATAGAAAAATCTAAGAAAAGAAAAACTAAAAAAATAGAAAATGAAAAAATTGTCCTGAATTCCTCCACAACCTTTCTGTAGTCTATCCTGCCCCCAGAGTCTTCTCCTAACCTTGACTGAATTTGAATGACTCATTAAAACCAGTTTAGGAAAATATGGGGGATGGCCTGGATGTGGAAGGATAGGGGAAATGTGAGTTTAGCTTACAATTCTGCCCACTAGGCCTGAACATTAAAAATGATAGGGACAGAGGGGATATTTCAGAATAAAACTTGTTTTTCAGTCTCTTCTGGAATTAACCAATTAAATTTTAACAGCCTTGAGATGAGAGTAATTAATGATACAATGGCCAAATTTAAGTAAGTAAAGATCCTTATGGGGAAACAGACTTGGCCCAGTGGTTAGGGCGTCCATCTACCACATGGGAAGTCCGCGGTTCAAACCCCAGGCCTCCTTGACCCGTGTGGAGCTGGCCCATGTGCAGTGCTGATGCACGCAAGGAGTGCCGTGCCACACAGGGGTGTCCCCCGCATGGGGTAGCCCCTTGCACAAGGAGTGCGCCCCTTGAGGAGAGCCGCCCAGTGCGAGGGAGAGTGCAGCCTGCCCAGGAATGGTGCCGCCCACACTTCCCGTGCTGCTGATGACAACAGAAGCGGATAAAGAAACAGAAGCAGCAAATAGACACAAAAAGCGGACAACCGGGGGGGGGGGTCGGAATTAAATAAATTTTAAAAATCTTAAAAAAAAAAATCCTTAAAAGCTATGGAAAGTTTTTCTAAATTATAATGTAAATAAAATAAAACAATTTCTGTATAATATTTTCTCCAGAGCCTGATAATCAAGTAAGCTTCTGAGGTTATTTATAAGGTATTATTTTAAAAAGTGGTTTTAACCTCTTATTTCCTTCATAGAAATAAGAAAAAATTCTTACATAAAAAGAAGAAAACATTTCTTACATAAAATATTATTTTAATTTTATTCTACTTGCGTATAGTCTCCTAGTGTTTTTATGGATATTGATGAGTTAACAGCATATCTATTGAATTTTTAAGATGATAAAATTGTAAGTTTTTAACTAATGAAATTATGGCAAACCTCTTTTAAAAATTACTGTGTTGTCTAAAGTGAAATGATTTTTTTCACAGAACAGAATGAGAGATATAAAACAATACCAAATTGATATGGAAAGGAGAAGGGTTGTGAAAGCTTGTTTAAAGGAGTGTATTTTCTCCTACAATATGGTTTTCATAAAATCAGGATGGAAATATGTAGGTCAAGACTTAAATGGATATGGGAAGCTATAGAAGTGTTGTGGAAATAAATTTTGCTGACTGTAATTCAATAAGATTATTTAAAGGTGAAATTTATCTTGAGGGGAAGTAACTAGTCTATATGGTTATGGATAGCTATGGGAAATTTGTAAATGCATTTTCTTAACTGAAAAATTTCACTGTCAATATCTGATTCTGAGAAGCCATTATTTTAAAAAATCTATGAGTAGATACTGATAACAAAAACCTCAATCTGTTATGAACTATACTAACTAGGATTCGCTTACCAGTGGTGTTCTGATGCAAAACTAAACTTTCACTTTCTCTTTCTGTTAAAGTAACAGTTTCCTTAAGTGGTTGTTCTGTTTTGAGTGGAAGGATATAAAAGTCCTTTTGAAATAATATATATAATGAAGAAAGAGTCTGTGACTTTTCAGAATTGCTTAATATATGTTATGTTAGTCTTATCATATCCTTAACAGCTTAAAAAATTACAACGCTGCTGCTACTTTGGAAGTTAGGTCTTTTCCAAATTATCTTACAAGTTTATTTTTCACTGTGATAATTAGGGAACTGTTTAATGTCCAGACCTGACAACTTATTATTCTAATAAAACACTTTAAGGATATCTTTAATTGCAAAATTTTACAAAGGAATTTGTTCTGTCATCTTATAAAAAGTGGAGTGCTAAAATATATACATTTATGGAAATTAATGTTATCAATATATTTATGCTTTAATTCACAATGGAAAAATATATTCCAAAACTGAAAAATATAATACTTGTGTAAACTATGAAAAAGTTTAAATGGGGGGTTATTTTGAAAATGTTTTAAATGGGGGGGTTATTTTGAGAATTTAAAAAATTTTAGTCACATTTTATTGTGAATAGAATTTTTATCAAGGTGTTACACTTCTGTTTTAAAAAAAAAACCCTACTTTGTTATAAAATACTATGCATGACGACAGTATTTATTTCCTAAGATCATTGTGAATGTGTAGACTTAGGTTTACTGCTAATGGAATATATTATTTAAGAAATAATATCAAATCCTGTATTAACTGCCTACTTCAGGCCCTTAATAATTACAAATGTCTATCATTCTGAAGTTTTAAGGAATCACCCTCATTGTTGGAATTAATATATTCTTAGGGTCAGGATATTAATATTCCTATAAGCATGTAATTATATTAAGGTAGTGATAACAATGGTCATAATGAAGCAGGCTAGTAAGATAGGGAATTAATAGATGGACCTAGAACCTGGCAAAATGTCCACTTGGACATCAGTAACCCCCAAGATGGCTGCTGGAAGAACCCCACCCTCAAGATTCTGTTATCCAGAACAAAGACTTCTGGGAGCAATGAAAAGCCCCAGATGTTCCCTAGAGACTTTATCATTGGGTCCTCACTAGGGGATTGATGAGTGGGATAATCAATCAAAACAGCAAACAGCTGGAACCCCTCCCCTGCCATTAGCAAAGGGGTGGAATAATTAATAGTTTATAAAGCAAACCTTGAGGCCTGAATGTGCTCTCACCCTGCACTCTTGCCTCTGTACTCATTCCTGCCCTCTGTGCACTGCTCTTGCAATTTTTCCTCTTCCACATGGCCATACAAGTAAACGTGAGGATTTAAAGCTATAATGGGAATTGTAGCATGTATATCAGCCCTCTTTATCCATTTTCACCCCCTTCCTCTCTACCTGGGACCCCTGTTCTGTTATTTCTCCCATTTCTCTTCCCTCCCTACCAGAATAAATTACTGACCTAACTCACCTGGTGTACTCTTGAAATTCATTTCTGCAACACAGACAAGAACCTAGATAAAATCTGGTAACAATAGGAAGATAATCTTGATTCCATTTGGGATCTTCTCTTAAATTTACTAGAAAAATAGTTTTCCACTGCTGCTGCTGAAGCTTCTTTTTAGTAAACAGTATCTTTCTAAAACAGAAAACATGAAGGATAAATTAAATGTATAATTTACTAATATATTTGGGGATTATTTTAAAGTTCTCACTGTCTATTCTATCCTAATACTGATTTACATGATGCTGTTGTTGATTATAGTTTTAGTTATTAGAAAAATGTGATGTTATGAAAATAACCAAAATTTCTTATTTTAAGAAATGAAAATTAATTTAGTTTTCACATAAAGGAAAAAAATATTATATTAATTGCGGTCACCCCTCGGGCTGAAGTGTGGTTTGCTGGCCTGGCGGGGGAGCAGCCGCGGCAGGTCAAGCCGCTGCCCCCATAATAGGGTGGCTGCTCGGACTCACCGCCACCCCTGAAGGGAGCTCGGCATGGGTGCAGAGTGCCCTCGGGTCTCCCCTTCTCGGCAGCCATGCTTCCGCGGCCACCCCTCCTCCCGGATGGCGCCACACGATGCCTGTGGGGCGGTACCCTTCTTCTTCTTTCTCCCTGCGCAGGCGCAGGGCGGAAAATTCCAGTCTGCCCTTTTCCCCTCCCCCGACAGCAGCAACAGCCAGGTGTGGGCGGAAAAATCCAGTCTGCCCTTTTCCCTTCCCCCGACAGCAGCAACAGCCAGGCGTGGGCGGGAAACTCAAGTCTGCCCTCTACCCCAGCAACAGCAGCCACCAATCCCTAAACCCTGCCCCTTCCCCCAGCAACAGCGACAGCCAATCCCTAATCACCACCCCTCCCCCATCCAGTACCGCCCACTGACCTTTCTCCGGCAACCAGTCAGAACAGGGCATGGCTTCAACCAATCATCCTTCCCCAGCCCCTATAAAACTGTTGCCTCTCCCTCAATAAAGTGGACTTGTGTGTTTACCTTGTCTCCGCGGTAGTTCTTCTGCCTTGCGCCCTCCAGTCCTGAGAGCCCCCGACAAGGGCCTGGCCTCCCTTGTCCCCAGTTCGTCGCCTGCTTCTCCAGGCAACCCCTTCGTCGCCGGCTTTGCCAGGTGACCCCGTCAGCTGAACCGCGCAACCCCTGTGAGACCGACCCCTCGTCTGCTGCTGGACCAACCACTCGTCCCAAGTGGGACCGACCCCTCGTCCTAAGCTGGACCGACCCCTCGTCCGCAGCCAGACCCCACCTCTACCGACCGAGCAAGCTGCCGCAATTAATGTAAGCTGGCAGCCTACTACCTCAGTCTCCCACTCCCAGATTAAGCAAGAACAAAGGAAACCAGCTTAAGCCAGTCCTATAGGCAGTGAAAAAGATGCTCAAGAAAGAGCTAAATCAATACCATTTCAGCACTAAATTCCGTTGCTTATTTGTCAAAGGGGAGCAGGTAAAAACTAAAATTGTTGGAATGTAATGGGGTAAGTGGTTAATCACAAACTTTCCCGTGGGAAAGTTAGATCTTCTCGGATAGGCTGTAACCTCTGAAGTATCCAATCTATGGAGAAATGGAGGAAGGGCTTGCGTATTAAGATTAGGGGTATAAATTGTGTCATTTTTCTTTCTTCAGCATGCCAGCCACATTTTCTGGTTGTGTGCCCCTTCTTGCAAAATTGAGAAGAAATTCTTTTCTTCTCCACAATCGGGTGAGCCTTATTCTCTTCCAGAAAAATATTTCTTTCTTACAGCTTTGGGGGCTCATCTGGGATTCTGAAGCTTCAGAGAGCAGACCCCTGGGGTGGACAATGGGGAGGCACCCTGCTGTTTAAGCTGTCTTGGACTCCACCAATGGGGGCCTCACCTCTGGCAGCCAAGAGACCCAAGAACAAATGCTTAGATCTGCTGATTGTGGATGAGAAAAAGGGAGGGGAATATCTGCCTCTCATTGACCAGGTGACTCCATGCATGGACCAAGGTAAGAACAAAGGCAAATATTAAGTATTACCTTGGTGGTTGGGAATTCTGATGAGTCTGAGGTTAATAGTGCATGCATGAGATGCATGATATATGGCATGAAGTGAATGCAGAGTCCCAATTCATGTTTCCCTTTTCCCATGAGGGAAAGGGCCAGAGACAGACAAAGCAAAAGATTCAAAAGAAAGAGACCCAGGCAAGATTCAGAATGGGAAGTAAAGTCAGTCAGTTGACAAGGAAAAAGGGGAAGGGGGTATCTGTAAGACCCCCTCGGAGACATTCCTGCAGATAGTCCATTGGGAGGGTGTTAAGGCATTGGACTGATAGTGATTGGATCAGGGGAAAAGACAAGAAAAAAATGATTAAATACTGCTGTTGTATCTAGCCCAAGGTAAGTATTTTATTGCCTGATGTATTCGGCCCAAAATACGGAGCAGATGAGAATTGGCTTTGTGCCAACTTTGTACAGTATGTTAATGGGAAAACATCCTTCTCCAAAGAAGAGTCTGACTATGCCATGTGCTGGTTAAAGAGAAAGGGGACCACTTTCTATCCTATGAAAGCTAAAAATCTAGACCCAGAGACTAAGCTTGCACGAACTAAGGCTGCAAAAAAAAAAGCTGTAGAAACTAAACCCTGGGACCCCTGTCTAAACTCCGTCCTCCTTATGTTCCCCCTCCCCTCCCAGGAGAAGGGCCATAAGACTTGGAGGGCCCAATAGAACCCATTGTAAACCCTGGGGAACCGGAGAATCAAGCGGGGCCAACAGCCCCACTGGTTACAACCCACCAATAGCTAAGGAAAGAATTGTAGCAGTGTAAGAAATAGAAAATTTTCCATTCCCCAGAGCATCTGAGGAGAAGAGAGTAAAAGAACAAAACTCCATTGAGCCTTTCTATCTACTGAGAGAAGTACCAATGGGGCCAGGGGAAATTGGCTATGTAAATGCCGCGCTTACAAGTACTGAAGTAACGACCTTCAAAAAGGAGATGAAATCACTAATGGGAGAACCAGTGGGGCTGGCAAACTAGTAGATCAATTCCTAGGTCCTAGTTTATACACCTGGCCTGAACTTATGTCCATACTGAATATCCTCTTTATGGGAGAAGAAAGAGGAATGGTATGGAGGGCAGCAATGAAGGAGTTGGAAAGGCAGCATTCACCTGAACATGGGGTAATGGCAGCAGAACAGAAGTTCCCAAACACAGCCCCAAATTGGGATAATAATGACCTGGGGAACAGAGCACAAATGAAACATCTTAGAGACCTCATTATACAGGGAATCAAATTGGCCATACCCAAATCTCAGAACTTGAATAAGGCCTTTAAAGTAGCCCAGGAGGATGAAACTCCCTCTACTTACCTGCAACAATTGAGGGGCCAAGTGAGGATATATTCAGGGATGGACCCTGATGATCCTGTGGCTCAGGATGTTAAAAGTCAGCTATATGAAAGAGTCTTGGCCTGACAGTCAGAAGAAGATTAAAAAAATAAAAGGATGGATGGATGAGCCATTGGAAGAGTTACTGAAAGAGTCACAGAAAGTGTTTGTAAGGAGAGAGGAGGAAAAGCAGAAACAAAAAGCAAAGGTTATGATAAGCACAGTTGATCAAATGGTTAAGAAAAGATTGGAAACAAGTCAGGGAGACAATAGGCAGAAGTGAGATAAAGATGCAAAATGGACTTATTTAAATAAGGGGGCAAGGAAAATGCAAGGCTCTGCAGGGTGCTATCACTGTAGGAGCCATGGTCATTTCAAAAGGGAATGCCCAAGTATAAAGAAAAAAAGTCAGGTAATACCCCTCATGAATTCTGAGGATTAGGGAGGTCTGAGACTTCTCACTTCTAAATCCCACTGGGAGCCTTTAGTAAATCTAACAGTGGGCCCATATCAAGAAGAAATTACATTTCTAGTGAACACTGGCACAACCCAATCCTCTGTGACTTCTCTTCCCAAAGAAACCAAGCCCTCTGGCAGTTCCCTAACAGTCTCAGGGATAAAAGGAGAAAGATTTGAGGTCCCCATTCTTTCTCCCACTAATATTTTTTAGAAAAACAATCAAATTGTAAGCTCTTTGTTGTACATCCCAGAAGCCAGGAGTAATTTGTTGAGAAGGGACTTAATAGTATTCATGGGTTTGGATTTGGAAGTAAGGGATAGGCAGATAGAAGTCTTAGCTGTGCTCACTGAAGAAGATGAAAAAGATATCAAAGAGGAAGTGTGGGTAAGAGAAGGAAATAGACAGTGTTTGCAGGTACCCCCTATTAAAATCAAATTGAAAAAGGAAGGGGAAATTATTTGTCGAAGACAATATCCCATTCCCCTAAAGGGGAGGCAGGGACTTCAACCTATCATCGAAGGCCTCCTTTGGGATGGATTCTTGAAACTCTGCATGTCCTCCTTCAATTCTCCTTTCTTGCTCATTCAGAAATTGGATGGTAGTTGGAGGATGATACAGAATCTAAGGGCCATTAATCAAAGCATTCAGGTTTGACACCCAGTAGTCCCAAATCCATACACTTCTTAGTAAAACCCCCTGCCATCATAAATGATTTACTGTAGGGTGGTGGACTTGGCCCAGTGGTTAGGGTGTCTGTCTACCATATGGGAGGTCTGCGGTTCAAACCCCGGGCCTCCTTGACCCATGTGGAGCTGGCCCACATGCAGTGCTGATGCACACCAGGAGTGCCATGCCACGCAGGGGTGTCCCCTGTGAAGGGGAGCCCCATGCTCAAGGAGTGCACCCCATAAGGAGAGCTGCCCAGCATGAAAGAAAGTGCAGCCTGCCCAGGAATGGTGCTGCACACACGGAGAGCTGACACAACAAGATCATGCAACAGAAAGAAACACAGATTCCTGTGCCGCTGACAACAACAGAAGCGGACAAAGTAGAACATGCAACAAATAAACACAGAGAACAGACAACCGGGGTGGGGGGGGGAGGGAAGAGAAATAAATAAATAAATCTTTAAAAAAATAAAATAAATGATTTAGTGTAATAGAGCTAAAGGATGCCTTTTGGGCCTGTCTCCTTGATCCAGAGAGTAGAGAATTGTTTGCCTTTGAGTGAGAGGAGCCCTCTATAGGAAAAAAACAGCAATATAGGTGGACAGTTTTACCCCAAAGCTTTACATAATTCCCCAACCTCTTTGGGCAGGAAGTGGAAAAAGTATTGAAGAAATTTGCAGTTCCATCTGATATTTCCCTTTTACAGTATGTAAATGGTATGCTATTATCAGGGGAAGAAAGGCAGATAGTGACCCAAACTACAAAGAGCTTATTAAATTTCCTGGGAGATCACAGGCTGAGTGTCAAAAAGTAAACTACAATTTGTAGAAAAGGAAGTCAAATACCTGGGTGATCTCATAAGTGAGGGAAGGAGGAAGATAAATCCAGGGGCCATTACTGAATTACCTCTTTCCTGGACAAAAAAAGAACTAAGAAGGTTTTTGAGATTGGTAGCATATCATAAATTATGGATAGATTCTTATGCATCCCAAATCAAAGGGTTATACCAAAAATTGTCAGAGGAGAAGCCTGACAATTAGACTGGAAGTAGGAGGAAGTAAAGGCATTAAAGGGGCTCAAATGGGCATTGTTGCAAGCCCCTGTTCTAGCCTTCCCCTGAATACCTTGGGAGTCCTAACCCAGATCTGGGGAGGCCAAAGGAAGCCTGTGGCCTTCCTTTCCAGAATCCTGGATCCTATCTCTAGAGGATGGCCAGGGTATGTTCAGTCCATGGAAGGAACTGCTCTCTTAGTAGAAGAAAGCAGGAAACTGACCTTTGGAGGGGCCTTAGTTGTTAGCACCCCTCATCAGGTCAAGACTATTTTGTCTCAAAAATCAGGAAGGTGGTTAATGGAGTCCCGAATTCTGAAATATGAGGTGATTCTAATGGAAAAACATGATTTAATATTGACAATTGATCATAGTCTGAACCCAGCTTCTTTCCTTTAGAAGGGTCCCAACCAGGTAGAAACTCCTGAACATGATTGTTTAGACTTAATTGAATACCAAACCTAAGTCCGGCCTGACCTAGGGGATCTTCCAATACATTCAGGGGAAAAATTGTTTATAGATGGGTCTTCTAGGGTCCTGGAAGGAAAAAGGCACAATGGCTCTGCTGTGGTTGATGGGCTAAATTGTGAGGTGAAAGAAGCTGGCTGATTGTGCAATGAGTGGTCAGCTCAAACTTGTGTGCTGTATGCATTAAATCAAGCCCTTAAATTGTTAGAGGAAAAAGATGGTACAGTCTACACAGATTCTAAATATGCCTTTGGCGTGTTCCACATCTTTGGAAAAATTTGGGAAGAAAGGGGATTGATCAATAGCAGAGGGAAGGAATTAGTCCATGTGGAACTGGTAAAACAAATGTTAGCCAGTCTGCTCTTACCAAGGGAAATATCCATGGTCCATATAAATGGACATCAGAAATGTCATACTTTTGAAGCAAAAGGCAACAGATTGGCTGATGCAGAAGGTCAAAGAGGTTGCCCTCTGTTCCCCTCTGGAACTGATGGTCCTGATACCCTACATCCCCAAAGTAATTGGAATCCCTGTATTCTCTAAAAAGGAAGTAAAAGAACTAGAACAATTGGGGCAACCTTAGCCAAGGGAAATGGTTCCTCCCAGATGACCAGCAGATGTTGAATAAGCAAATAATGAGGGAAGTACTAGTGGTTTTGCACCAAGGGAGTTACTGGGGAGTACAGGCCATGTGTGACCTGGTCCTCAAGCATTTCGGGTGTATGGGCCTTTATACTATAACCAAATAAATAAGTGAATGTTGCATAATCTGTCAGAAAGTTAATAAGAAAGTTTTAAGAAAGCAAGTGCCAGGCAGGAGGGAGCCCAGCCTCAGACCATTACAGAGCACTCAGGTTGATTACACTGAAATGCCCCCTGTAGGTTGACTAAAGTATGTTCTGCTTATTGTGGATCACCTGACAGGATGGGTAGAAGCATACCCTCTTGCTTCAGGTACAGGATCAGGGACTTCAAAAATTATCCTTGAACAAATCATTCCCTGATATGGGTTAGTAGAAAATATAGATTCAGGCAGTATTTACATCCAGAGGGTTACAAAATATTATGAAGGGTCTAGGTGTTACATAGAACTTCCAAACACCCTGGCACCCGCCATCCTCAGGGAAAGTGGAAAGAATGAACCAAACATTAAAAAAAAAAAAACACATCTAAGTTGGTCTTAGAAACCAAATTACCATGGGTTAAATGTTTACCTACAGCTGTTTTAAGAATCCAAACTGTCCCTAGGAGGGAACTGGGAATTTCTCCTTATGAAATGCTCTTTGGTCTGCCCTTCCCTGGGAAGCCTGGAGAACTCCCCTCCTTTGAGTCAAAGGACCTCTTTCTTCAAAATTATATACCGGCCTTATCTTCTACTTTGTCATCCCTCAGACATCGGGGTTTGCCGGCTCAGACTCTGCCATTTAAATTTGCAGTCCACCAACACCGACCTGGCAGCTGGGTCCTAATCAAGTCATGGAAAGAGTCCAAACTCCAACCGCGACCTGGGAAGGACCTTATCAAGTCTTCCTGACAACTGAAACAGCAGTCTGAATGGCAAAAAAGACTGAACTCATTACACTTGAGTAAAAAAATCCAGTACCTGAACCAGATGATAAAGTACTCAACAACTTCATCTGAGTCTTAGAAAATAATTCCAGCCCCAGATCCCTTAAAAATCACACTGAAAAAACAATAACTGGGGGGGGGGGGGGGGTCGGGGTTGAGCTATGTATCATCCTAGTCATCAGTGGCCTCAGTCCTATTGGGTTACCAAAGGAGAAATTAAAACCTTAAGATGCAGGTGAAAATAATCTTATTAGCCATGATGTTTCAAACCTGAGAAGCAACTAGCCACATCAAATTAGTTACAAATGTGACTGAAGGTCTGGGGTCCCAAACTCTGCCATTTGACACCTGCCAAGTAATAGACTGTGGGAATTTAGAGCACCTGGCTGAGTGGGAAAAAAAATACCTATGCCCAGAGCCAGTGGGGAATGGTTACAGTCAAGCACCCTTTACCCCTCCTGGGATGATGTATAGTGAACTACCCTATATAAGGAATGGACCATGAATATGGGATGGGTCTCACCAATTTGGAGGCCATTCAAGGGTAAGATAACCTTTTATAAAGGAAATACCCTGCCAGACTGCAAAAGTCATCAGTTCGATCCAGTAGTAATAACTATTAAGAAAGCAGACAAATTAGAAACTAGGAGTAGCACCAGGGACCAGGGAGTTGATAAAGTATATGAAATGGAAGCAGATATTACAGGTAAAGATCCTCTGGGGATGTTCTGTATCCAAGCCCTTCCTCCCCCTCTAAATGACATAAACATCACCCTCTCCAGCAACACTTCAGAAATACCACAGGAAAACCAACCAAAAGCCAGGTCCCCAATTCAAAATGATCCCAAAGCGGTCAAGATACTTAAGGCAGAAGATTTAAAGCAAACCACAGAAATAGAGACAGGCTATGGGGACACAAATGCCTGGGTAAAATGGATCAAATATACAGTCCAGAGTCTAATCAAAAGCAACTGTTATGTTTGTGCAACAGGCTGGCCCAAAGCTCATATTCTACCCTTTCTGCTAGGTATGGAAAAGCATGAAAGGAATTTAAGTGCATGATACTCCTCTTCCAAAATACTAATCCTTGTGAAAATTGTAGTACATTGTCCTCTCTCTTTCCACCAGTCAAAAATGGAAACATCAAGGCCATACCTGCTTCCCATCTGGGCCCAGGGAATCACTCTGCTTGTCTCTCTAGACAGGGGAAAGGATTCCAGGACCTTGGAACTTTGGCCTTGTGTACACAAGTGTGGAATGTAAGCAGTAATCATACTAACAATTTCTCCAGTTTGTTAAGACCTTGAGCAGAGTAGTGTTGTAGAAGTTGAGAGAGGTTCGATTATTTGCATATAGAAAGGCCAGGACTCAGGAATAATTTTGGGAAGGAAAATTGATTTATTTACAACCAGCTGAGCTCAGAGCTTCTCATTTGAAAATCCAAGCCCTGAACAAGATTTTCGAGTTCTTTTTATACAGAGGAAGGACCAAATGGTTCTTTGTTTCAGTGCTCAATAGGCTTGAAGTAACATATATCTTCCACATTGTAGGTAAGCTTTTATAATGGGCTTCATACATTCTAGATAAGCTTTAGCACATTTGGTTTGCATTTTCCCTGAATATTTAAAATTTATAGAGTTTGTATTGCTAAACTCTTTCTCCAGGACTGTAGTTTTTGTCGTGGTTACCAAGGACAGGGCTGCAGTTCTCACTGTCCCAAAGGCACAACTCAGTCAGGTTATTTATAGAGATGAACAGCCCCCCCCCCCAGGCCTACATCATTTCCCCCCCTTTATGACAGCTCATCTTGCTAAGCTTTGGCATAATTATTTTTGGAGTTATCAAGTGGGTGGTTGTTCATTGTTTTGATTGATTATCCCACTTATCAATTTCCCAGGGAAGGCCCAAAGACAAAGTTCCTGGGTAACACCCAGGTTTTATCCTGTTTTCAGAAGTTCTCATCCTGGACAGTAGAACCCTGGGGGTGAGGCCCCTCAGCAGTTATCCTGGGGATTATTGGTGCTTATGTGGATTTCCCATCAGGCTCCAGATCCATCTATTAATTTTATTTTACCCTTAAAGAGTTTACACTTTTAATCTTAAAGGGGTGCTGAAGGGAGATGATCTCTTTTCTGTAAGTACTTCCTGCTGGCCATGGGTGGTAGGCATTACCTAACAAGGTGTAAAAACTGTTACTTTATTTTGACTGGAGGAAGATGGATCTGGCATTCTGTATGAAGCTGGATGAAGTTTTCATATGGTTAATAAGATGTTCATTCTGAAAGAAACAATTAAAATTTTTGAACACCTGTTTTTAAAAGGATATTGTATTACAGAGGTAGACAAGGTTAGGTGCCTATAAAGATGGCACCCCTTCTAAAATTTAATGGAGAACAGTGTATATATATAAAGTTATTTATTTTCAGAGGGGAATTGTAACAGTATTAGGTACTTAGCTTTGTTCTGAAGATGCATTTTAGGCTTTTTAATGACTAGCACTCATGTACTCCATTAGGTGCTTCTGGTGATTTGGCACCTTTTGGGCAGTTGGTTTCATTCAGGATTAGTGCACCAAGTTGGAAATTTCCTTAGGTTTTTTAGCTGTGGGAGTGATCAGAACTACAGAATAAAGGTTTTTTTCATTTTGGTTTTAAATAGTTTTTGGTAATTTTGACTGCTCAATACGTGACCCATCACTAGCAAGCAAGCCTTGTTTTTGCTACACAGTAGAGTACAGTATAGTAGTAGGGTGGCTGGGTTTGGCACCAGTTAACTGACTGCAAGTCACTGGTGGCCCCATTGTTTTTAGCTAAGGAAACCACCTTATTTTATAGACATGTTTGTTAACTATTTAGAAAACGAAGTTACCAGGAATTTAACATGTTTAATGTACTTTGTACCTGATTCAGAGTAGGAAAGATAACATTATAATTATTAGGCACATATTTAAAACAGGATAAAAGTACAGCAATTAATATTAATTAATGCATTACTTAATGCATAAGGATTCTGAGTTGCAATTAATAATTTAAAGTTTCAGGTTTGTAATACCTTATATGTTATCTTTCCAGGGGATCAGGTTATAATGCCAATTGTGTTTAAGTTTTACTTACAGTACCTGGTAATCATGGTTCCACTTAGCATGTTCTTCACACAGTGAGCAAGTCACAGCACCATTGATCCTAGAGAGAGTTTCCAATATTTTACTGGCCTGGTACACAGTGCTCTCTGGCACTATGGAACAGTGCAAGTCTGGAGGTGATATCCATTGTAAGCTTGACTGTACTGAGCCATCATTGGCTGCTTCAGGAACTTGAAACTGTAATATAGTTTCTGTTAACTTCAGGAGCATAACCAGAGGCATGATATAGCAAACATTTTTATTTGAAGGGTCAGTGACCAGCCTAGCCAATAACTCACATGGAGAGGCAACCTATTGTAGAATTTGAGAGGTTTAATTATTTGTGTATAGAGAGGCCAGGACTCAGGAATGATTTTGAGAAGGAAAAATGGTTTATTGACATCCGGCATGGCTCGGGAGCTTTCTGTTTCAATCCCCAGCCCCTAACAAGATTTTTGAATCCCTTTTACACAGAGAGGAAAGGCCAAATGGTCCTTTTGTTTCAGTTCTCAATAGATTTGAATTAGCATATATTTTTCACATTCTAGGTAAGCTTTTAGCATGGACTTCATACATTCTAGATAAGCTTTTAGCATATTTGGTTTGCATTTCCCTTGAATACTTAAAGTTTATACACCTTGCATTGTTAAACTGTTTCCTGGGACTGGAGTCATTGCCATGGTCACCAAGGACAGGACTGCAGCCTCTTACCATCTCACACCCACAGGTTAGACAGCTTAGGTTATCTCTGAAGAGACAAAGAGCCTCCCACCCATAGCCCACATCATTTCCCCCCTTTGCCAAAGTTTAACTTGCTAAGCTTTGGCATAATTATTGTTAGAGCTATGAGGTGGATGGCTGTTTGTTGTTCTGATTGATTGTTTATCAATCTTCAGTGTAGCATTTAGGACTGTTTTTAAAAGTTTAGAAGTTTTTATTCTGGACAGCAGAATCCTGGGGCGGGGGCCTCCTGTAGTCATCCTGGGGCCACCAGTGCTCACGTGGATTTCCAGTCAGGTTCCAGATCCATCTATTAATTTTATTTTACCCTTAAAGATTTTACACCTTTAATTTAAAATGGGTGCTGAAAGGAGATGATTTCTTGTCTGTAACTGCATCCTGCTGGCCATGGGCTGTAGTCATTGCCTAACAAGGTGTAAAACTCTTATTTTATTTTAATTGGAGAAAGATGGATCTGGCATTCTGTACAAAGGTGGATGAAGTTTTCATATAGTTAATAAGATGTTTATTCTGAAAGAAACAAACTTAATTAAAAATTTGGAATACCCGTACTTAAAAAGGACATTAAATTATAGAGGTAGACAAGATTAGGTGCTTATAAAGATGGCACTCCTTTTTAAAAAATTGGTGGGAACAGTGTATATATATATATATATATATATATATATATATATACACACTTTTTCTGTGTTATTTATCTTTAGAGAGAAATTGCAATAAATACTTATCTTTGTTTGAAGACATATTTCAAGCTGTTTAATGATTGGCATTTATGTGCTCTGTTAGATGCTCCTGGTGAACTGGCACCCCTTGGGCAATTGGTTTCATTCAGGATTAGTACATTAAGTTGGAAATTTTTTTAGTTTTTAGCTGTGGGAGTGATCAAACTATACAATAAAGGTTTTTTTTTTACATTTTGGTTTTAATTGTACAATTTTTAGTAATTTTGACTTGTTTAATAGGTGACTCATTATTAGCAAACAAGCCTCATTTTTGCTACATAGTAGAGTACAGTAGAATATAGTAAATTGACTGAGTTTGGCTGAGACTGCCACCTTATTCTATAGACATGTTTATTAACTGTTTAGAAAAATGAATTTACTAGGAATTTAACATGTCTAATATATTTCTGCACTTGGCCTAAAATAGAAAAGATAATGTTATAATTATTAGGCATATATTTAGTACAGGATAAGAGTACAGCACTTAATATTAATTAATGTATTATTACTTAATGCAAAGGATTTAGAGTTGCAATTAATAGTTTTTAGTTTCAGGTTTGTAACACTGTACATGTTATCTCTCCATGAGAGCAGGCCATAATACCAATTGTGTTTAAGTTTTATTTACAGTATTCTGGTATCATGGCTCCCCTTAGCATGTTTTTCACGCAGTGAGCAAGTCGCAGCATCCTTGATCTTAGATTTTCCAGTGTTCTACTAGCCTGGTGCATAGTGCTTTCTGGCACTATGGAACAGTGCCAGTCTCGAGGCGATATCTATTGTACACTTGGCTGTACCGAGTTATTATTGACTGCTGCAGGAGCTTGAAACTGCAACATAGTTTCCATCGACTTTAGGAGCAGAACCAGAGGCTGATATAGCAAATATTTTTAATTGAGGGGTCAGTGACCAGCCTAGCCAATAACTCACATGGAGAGGCCACCTGTAATATATTCAAGGCTTGGTTTGAATGCACAAGAGTTTGACAATGTTAAAGTTTATTCCTTGTTTTTATGTATATTTTAAACAATTTAATGCAACACATATATTAAATGACTGTTTACTTACACAATTTTACTATGAAGATAACAGTAGGTACTTTAGTAATAGAGGAAAAAATTATTTTTCATTGTTAAAATGAAAACAGAAGATTTCCAATAGAATCAAGATAACTTTTTATTACCACTTAATTAAGTATGTACCTTGTGGTGGCCTTCAGACAGGTTTTATTATCATGAAGTTATTTTTGCTACCAATACCAATCTAAGTTTTTAGTTAACAATGACTTCTAGAACTAGAACTATTTAATCATTTTCAGTTTGGAAGATGTTTTACAAACTGTTTATAATTGACTCTAACCACATTGACTAGCCACCTCATGTTTAAATAAAGTTATTAAATTACAATTACCAAACAAAGAAATTTACTCTATTTATTTGAGAGCATATCTGTAATCTTTTTCTTTTAGGCTAATTTCACCAATGTCAACTTACAATTTTCATTACTCTAAAGATTTCATACATATAATGTTAATTTCGTTTATAAATTAACCATGGGAGATTACACTCAAGTTAAATAAAATTGAAACCATTATAGTTTATGCAAGGAATGTTTTCTTTTTCCCTTACAGGAAGCTAAAAACTTCTTTTTTTGTTGTTTAAGTTATGAAAATGAATAATTTAAAAGCATACTGACTACCAGGTTTTAAAACACATTACACAATTACTTAATTTGTTTAATTATAATCCAGGAAAGATCTCTCCACAGTTTTTATGGACTTTTCTTTACTTACTGAAATTTGTTAATAGAGCCACTAATTACTTTTATTTTGTTGGAAAAAAATCTTCTGAAAGAAAATAAGGCTCACTAGGATTGTGGAGAAGAAAAGAATTTATCAATCTTGCAAGAAGGGGTGCAGCCAGATATGGCTGGCGCCCCAATTAAAGAAAAATGACACAATTTATACCCTTAAGCCTAGCACACAAGCTCTTTCTGTTTCCTTATAGATTGGATACTTCAGAAGTTACAGCTTATTTGAGAAGATTTAACTTCCCCACGCAAAAGTTTATGATTTAACTGCTTCCTCTATCATATTCTAACCATTTTAGTTTTTATCTGCTCCCTTTTGTCAAATAAGGAATAGAATTTAGTGCTGAAATGGCACTGACCTAGCTCTTTTTTTGGGCATCCTTCCACTGTCCACAGGACTGGCCTAAGCTGGTCTCCTCCCCTGCTGTCCAACCTAGGAGTGGGAGACTGAGGCAGCAGGCCACCAGGTTACACTAATTAACATTTTTTTCTTTATGTGAAAACTAACCTAATCTTTGTTTTTTTTCACATTTTATGGCTGACAAAAGGTTTAAACTGGGAAATTACCGGGCAAACTGATTCTTAATTCCTTACCCTAGTAGATAGGTTTAATCTGCCACACTTAGTCTTGCCTTTAAAGCTCTTGCAAAGAGGAGGCCCTTTCCCAATTGTTTCTATAATCAGATTTTTATATGACTTTTTCATCCTGCTTAGTTTAATTTGGGCTTTAAGAATATTTATTTACATATATAACTGCATATTTAATTTTTAACAATTTGAATAGAGCTTTCTTAAGAATTTTCATTTGTTAATTTGATATTTTTATCCTGATATATGAAGACATACACTGAGCAAATGGGCAGACAGAGTTAGACACAGAAACACAACTCATTGATGTTACTTGTAATTTGCATTATTTTATATACTGTTTAGCTTAATTTGGGGTTCAGAAATGTTACTTATATAAGTGCATATTTAACCTCAACAATTTGAGCAAATAGGCAGACATGAATAGTTTGACACAAAAGCATAACATTAGTTACTTTAAACTTCTAATTTTTACAAAACAAGTGTGACTCCAAAACATTTCAAAGACTCCTGAAACTTTTCTTAATTTGCACTATGACTGTGCAGTTTTACACTATGACCATGCAGTTTTACACAAGAATTTTCTTTCTTAATTTATGGATTGTAACCAAAATGTTCTCAATGCTTTAGCACTATTTATTGTTTCAGAATTTTATATTTTACTTTGAATTTAGCAGAATTTTGGATAAGCAACAAGATTAATTTTATATATATTTACTGAGGCTATTTGAAGCCTCAGGGAGACAGACTGGTTTCTCTCATGAATTGTCACTCTCATGACCTTCAAGGCAGGAGACTTCTCCCCCTCCACCCCCCTTTTTGATTTTGGAGATAATAAAACTCCAGTGGTTGTTTAACTTTATTCCATCAGGCAGCAATTTATTTAGTTTACACTTGAATTGATGAGAGAAAGGGTTACTAATACCAGGACAGGAGACAGTGATGTCCCTACTCTTCTCTGGCCTGTAGGGGCAGAAGCTATTATGAAATAACCATAGGCAAAGGCAAGAGGTGAGGTTAGGCTTGAAGTAACCATAAACAAAGGAAAGGTTAGTTTAGAATTTACACTTAAATAATAGTTTCAGGCTAAATTCACTCAGCTATAATTTCAGTTATTATCTTTCCACTGTTTTATAATATAAATGCATTTATAAATGATTTTAACTCTTAGTTACAGTTTTTATTAATTTTTTGAAAACCTGTTAATTTTATAACACTTTTGAACACCTTTCATTTGACTTATAACATATTAAATGAACTTAACTATTACTTTAATTTTTCTTTTAAGGTAAAAGAATAAATCTCTTGCAGTTAGTTTGAAATAAAAAGCTACTTTTCAGGATTTGATTTATAGAACATTATGTTCTTTTAAAAGAGATAAGACCCTTTCTTCTTCAAACACTGAGGAAATGATGAAGTTAAAGCACAAGAAGCTATTTTGATAAAACAGATTTTCTTTGTATATTGATCTTACTCAATTTTAATCATAAAAATTTTCCTTCCACAAACCTACACTTTCAGTATTCATTCAGGTTTTGTCCCACACTCTACTCTTTCCGATAATCATTTTATCTTAGGACAAAATCATCTTCTGTTTCCTTAACAATAAAAACACATTCTATATATCCCACATACTAAGTTACCAGGCAAACTTCTTACAACATATAATTGCCATTAATACTAAACAAGCTTGTTAAAATAATGAACTTTTCTTCACTTTAAATACTTAGTAACATATAATACCAGAAACAGTTTTTTGGAAGCAAGTTGGCAGGGGAGGCTGGCTGCCAAAGAAAAGTTTTCTTGTTTTAAAATTGCCTTTTATTATTATTATTATCAATTCAGTTTTTATTTAATAATGACTTTCTGCAATTAGCCATTTAAATACTTTAATTTAAACAATGCTTTGTTAAACTTTTATAATTATTTATACCTTTAAGACAAATTTTACCTTCACAGAACACATTCTCTTATTTAAAGTTACTACAATACCTTCTAAGAAGGTGGGGAGAATGCAAATTTATTTTGGTTTTGACACCCTAGGGAGGGAACTTTACTGCATTTATTCTGATTCTGCTTTTCACCCCCTTCACTTCCCCCCCTTCCAGGCAGTGGGGTGCACAACAATCAAACAGGAATACAGCTTATGAATAGAACACGTGGGCTCACTGGAAAGGGGCAAGGTTTATGAATAGAAGGTGTGGACTCACTTGAAAGGAGCAAGCCACTCCCCCCTTTCCAACATTCAGCCAAAATAGGCAGACAGAACCTACTCAAATTCAGCACCTCTCCCAGGGACCCAGCCACCCTGACTGGGGCAGCCCCAACAAACTTGGGTGTGTGGCACGGACACAGATGGCCTCCAAGCCCTGGCAAAGGGGAAGGCCAGAGACAAGACAGCAGAGCATGCATAAACATCTAGACTCCACAAACATCCAGACTCTTTAGTTTTGCCCCATAATCATTTCACCCCCTTGCCAATGGCAAGGGATGGTTCCACCTCAACTGAATTCTACTTTACATAACCACACAACTTCAACACTAGCATTGAGCTGACACAGACAGAAGCACAAAGGTCACTAATCTGAACTACAAGTTCTATATATGTATTTTCAGCATGGCTGCCCCCATAGCCATCACAAACCTTAGAATACTTAACATTTGGTATAAAGTGAATTCATTCACAATTTAACACCATAACAAAAGATTTCAACTAGACTTTTCCCACTGTTAACTTTACACCCAGACCAAGTGCCACTAGAAAAGCTGATCCATTTTCCTGTAACTAAGTTTTTTTTTAATCCAGACCAATCTCCAGGACATTAGGACTCGAACCTATAAACAACCCTTCCTATTAAAATCAAGCCTCCATTCCTTCAGTGGATGTGAGACCAGTACCAGCTTTTAACATACAGTTAGACAAACCCAAAACACCAGGGCTTTTCCCGGTTTTTCTCCTTTTCCCAGGCCTAGAGAGAATGGCTTCCCCCCAATTTTCTGGGACTACTAGGGTTCTCTCGGGAGGTGATTAGCCTCCCTTCCTAGCAATTAAAGCTAGGGCTTTCCAGACTGTGCTCACCCAGGGAGTCTTACCTTCTTCCATGTTCGGAGTTCTTTTACATTCCCAGAATCTTTCTCTTCAGACATTCCATTGCCTTCGATTTTTGTTGGGAAGATTCCGGTGGAGCCCACATCTTTTCTGGATTAAATTTAATCCAGGGGTGCCCAGATTTGGGGTTCATCCAAGTCCTCCCGGCTTCCTTGCGAATTTGGAAGGGGCAGCAAAATGCTACCATCTCTGGCCTTTGTTTGCAGTCCTGGCAGAGTCACCAAAAATGTTGTAGAATTTGAGAGAGGTTCAATTATTTGCGTATAGAGAGGCCAGGACTCAGCAATGATTTTGAGAAGGAAAAATGGTTTATAGATGGCCGGCCCGACTCGGGAGTGTTCTGTTTCAATCCGGAGCCCGGAACAAGATTTTTGAATCCCTTTTATACAGAGAGGAAAGGCCAAATGGTCCTTTTGTTTCAGTTCTCAATAGACTTGAATTAGCATATATTTTTCACATTCTAGCTAAGCTTTTAGCATGGACTTCATACATTCTAGACAAGCTTTTAGCATATCTTGTTTGCATTTCCCTTGAATACTTAAAGTTTATACACCTTGCATTGTTAAACTATTTCCTGGGACTGGAGTCATTGCCATTGTCGCCAAGGACAGGATTGCAGCCTCTTACCATCTCACACTCACAAGTTAGACAGCTTAGGTTATCTCTGAAGAGACAAAGAGCCTCCTACCCATAGCCCACATCACTATAATGTATTCAAGTCCTGGTTTGAATGCACAAGAGAGTTTGACAATGTTAAAGTTTATCCCTTGTTTTTATATATTTTTTAACATTTTTAATGCAATATATTGTATATTAAATGACTTTTACACTTTTACCATGAAGACACTAGCAAGCGTTTTACCTTAGTAGAAGGAAAAAAAGCTATTTTTCATTGTTAAAATGAAAACTGGAGATTCTCAATAGTATTGAGGTAACTTTTCATTATTTACTTAAATATGCACCTTGCAGTGACATTCAGACAGGTTTTATTATCACGAAGTTATTCTTTGCCATCAATACCAATTCAGGTTCTTAGTTAACAATGGGTTCTAGAACTAGAACCGTTTAAAAGTTTCAGTTTGGAAGATGTTTTTACAAACTTTTTACAATTAGCCACAACCACATATACTAGTTACCTTATATTTAAATAAACTTATTAAATTACAATTACCAACCAAAGAAGTTTACTTTATTCATTTAAGAGAGTATATCTACAATTTTCTTTTTTAGCTTAACTTCAATAACATGAACTTACAACTTTCATTACTACAAAGATTTTGTACATATAATGTTAATTTATTTAATGGGTATTTTATAAAACAAGGGAGATTAAACCCAAGCTAAATAAAATTGAAACCATTACAGTTTATGCAAGGAATGTTCTCTTTCCATTCGTTGCAGGAGGCTAAAACCTCTTTTCTTTAAGTTCTGAAACTGAATAATTTTAAAAGCATACTGACTACTAGGTTCTGAAATATAATTGCATAATTTGTTTAATCATAATTTAGGAAAGAACGTTTCATAGCTTTTATGGACTTTTTTTTTACTTACTGAAATTTGGTAATAGAATTATTAACCACACTTATTTTAAGGCTGTTAAAAGGTTTAAACTGGGGAATTACAGGGCAAACTGATTCTTAATTCCCCAACCTAAAAGATTTGATCTGCCACATTTAGCTTTCCCTCAAAGCTCTCACAGAGAAGGCCCTTTCCCAATAGTTTCTATAATCAGATTTTTTTCTTTATTTTCTTTTAAATGTTACATTAAAAAAATATGAGGTCCCCATATCCCTCCCACCCCACCCCCCCTCCCACATCAACAATCTCTACCATCATCGCAGCCCATCCACTGCACCTGGTGAATACATTCTGTTGCACCACTGCACCACATGGACAGTGGTCCACATTGTAGCCCACACTCTCCCCCAGTCCACCCAGTGGGCCATGGAAGAACAAGCAGCATCCAGCATTTGTCCCTGCAGCACAACCCATGGCAACCCCAAATCCTGAAAATGCCCCCACACCATCTATAATCAGATGTTTATATGACCTTTTCATCCTGCTTAGTCTAATTTGGGCTCCAGGAATATATATTCACAAATATAACTGCATATTTAATTTTTAATAATTTGAATACAGCTCTTTTAAGAATTTTCATTTGTTAATTTGATATTATTATCCTGATGTATGAATATATACACTGAGCAAATAGGCAGACACAAATAGAGTTAGACACAAAAACACAACTCATTGATGTTACTTATAATTTGCATTATTTTATATACCGTTCACTTTAATTTGGGTTTTAGAAGTATATATTACTTATATAACTGCATATTTAACCCCAACAATTTGAGCAAATAGGCAGACATGAATAGTTTGACACAGAAACATAATTTATTTCCTTAAAACTTTCATTTTCTTTACAAAATAAGTGTGACTGCAAAACATTTGAATGATTCCTGAAAGGCTTTTTTTTTTCTTAATTTGCACCATGACCATGCAGTTTTGCACAAGAACTTTGTTTCTTTAACCAATGGCTTGTATAATGTTCCCAATGCTTTAATACAATTTTCTTTTGTTTCAGAACTTTATATTTTACTTTGACTTTCGTAGATTTTTTGGATGAGCAAGACTAATTCTTTGTATATTCACTGAGGCTATCAAAGCCTCAGGGACACTGATTTCTCTCATGAAGTGCCACTCTTAGGAACCCTGACAGGCAAGGCAGGAGGCCTCCTTTATTTTTTAGTCCTTGGAGATGAAAAAAACTCCAATGGGTTAAAAATTCCACCAGTCAGCAATTTAGTTCACACTTGGGATCATGAGAGAAAGCAGGGTTACCAATGCCAGTAGGACAGGACGCAGGGATGTCTCACATTTACTTTTCCCTGAGCTATAGGGGCAGAAGCTGTTATGAAACAACTATAAGCAAAGGCAAGGGGTGAGGCTAGGCTTGAAGTGATCATAAGCAGAGGTAAGTTTAGTTTAGAATTTATACTTACAATAATAGTTTTGGGCTAAATTTACCCAGTTATAGTTTCAAGTATTATCTTCTTGCTGTTTTATAATGTAAATTCATCTATAAATGATCTTAACTCTTAGTTACAATTTTCATTAGGTTTTAACCTTAACGTGAATTGGATACCTTTATTAAATTACAAGAATTTTATTAGTAACAATCTTGTGAAGTTCTACCTATTCCTGGTAACTGAACAAATTCTCCGTATGTGAGTTATGTATTTCATTTACCAGCAAGAGAGTATTGACATCTTAAGATTCATTTTTAAACTACCTTTTATCATGAATTCTTAGGCACAAGCAACTGACGAAAGCCAAACATATTTTAAAGTTGAGCTTTATCCTTTTTTCCTGCAGTTTTATGACCTTTACTGCTGATGTTCTCAGCCAGAGCATTAAAAAGGCTATCAAGTGATTAGAGGTCTATTGTTTTCAAGCAATAACCTCCTTCCTTTAGACAAGTTTACAGCTTTAAAACATTTTAAAGTGTTTCTACATAGACTCACAGAGAGATTCAGAAAAGCATCTGAATGCAAAATGCAAACTTATTTTGGCCTTTGACACCTTAGGGAGGGAACTTTATTGCATTTATTTTGATCTTGCTCTGCATCCCCTTCACTTCCCCCCTTCCAGGCAGTCAGGTGCACAGCTATTAAATAGGAATGTGACTTGTGAATAGAAGGCATGGACTCACTGGAAAGGGGCAAGCCACTCCCCCCTTTCCAGCTTTCTGCTAAAATGGCTTGAAAGAATTTTTTCAAATTTTGTGCCATTCCTGGGAACCCCTGCCCTGCCAGGGCTACAATTCAAGTTACTGGCTCCGCCAACCACCCTGACTGGACCAGCTCCAACAAATTCGGGAGTGACACAGATAGACAGACAATCCCTGAGTTCCCACAAATGGGGCTGACCCAGAGAGGCAAGGCAGCAGAGCATGTGCACACACATTCATGCAGTGGTTTTGCTTTACAAACTACAATCATTTCTTTGCCAATGGCAAGGGAGAGTTCCAGCTCAACCAAATTCCACCACTTTACATAACCACACAACTCCAACATCAGCATTGAGCTGACACAGACAGAAGCACAAAACTCATTAATCTGACCCACAAGTTTATATATATCTTCTTCAGCATGGCTGCCCACACAGCCATTACAAACTTTAGAAAGAGAGAACTCTTAAGGTTAACATCTGATATGAAGTGAATTTATTCACAATTCAGCACCATAACAAAAGATTCCATCTAGACCTTTTCACTGTCTACACACAGACCAAGCTCCATTGAAAAAAGGCTGATTCATTTTTCTATAACCAAGTTTTTCAAAATCCAGACCAATTTCCAGGATGTTAGGATTCAAACCTATAAACACCCCTTCCTATTATAATTAAGCCTTTATTACCTCAGTGGAGACAAGACCAGTACCAAATTCTAACTCCAAACACCAGGCTTTTTCCCTTTTTTTCTCTCCTTTTTTTCAGACCTAGAGAGAATGACTTCCCCCAAAATTTCTGGAGGTACTGGGGTTCTCTCAGGAGGTGATCAGCCTCCCTCCCTAGCAATTAAAGCTAGGGTTGTTCTCCAACCAATACTGCCTGTGAGTTGGGGCAGAACTGTGCTCTGGTCCAATTGGCTATCCCATTCACCTTATCATTTAAAAAAGAAGTGAAAATAACATCCCAGGGAGGGAGAGAGAAGAGAAGATTACTTAGTTCTTTTAATGAGCAGATCTATCTAGAAAATATAAGAGTTTCTCAAGGAGTCCCAGATAAATTTAAGGCTAGAAATCACTTAGCAGCTGGGTTTGAGTCATTCTTGTTCTGGTGGGTCACCATTAATAAAAATGTAGATTGGAGTAATTACATTTATTATAATCAACAGAGATTTATTAATTATACCAGAAATGCAGTTAGGGGAATTGTGAAACAATTAGATGCTACTAGCAGAATGGCATGGGGAAATAGAATGGCCTTAAATATGATGCTAGCTGAGAAAGGGGGAGTCTATCATATAATTGTAGGTAGTTGCTGTACATTCATCCCCAATAACACTGCCCCTGCTGGAACTATCATTAAAGCTAATGGCCCTATCTGAGAAATTAGCACAGAATTCTGGCATTAGCAATTCACTCACAGGATGGCTTGAAAATTTGTTTAGAAAATGGAAAGGGGTTACACTGTTCATCTTAACTTCCTTCATTATCTCACCTGGGGTGCTTATCACAGTTGGATGTTAAAATGTTGTAGAAGATGAGAGAGGTTCAATTTTTTGCATATAGAAAGGCCAGGACTCAGGAATGTTTTTGAGAAGGAAAAAATGATTTATTGATAGCCAGCCAGACTTGGGAGCTTTCTGTTTCAAACCCAAGCCCTGAACAAGATATTTTAGTTCCTTTTATACATAGGAAGGGCCAAATCACTCTTTGTTTCAGTACTCAATCAGTTTAAATTAGCATATACCTCCCAAATCCTAGGTAAGCTTTTAGCATGGACTTCATACATTCCAGATAAGCTTTTAGCACATTTGGTTTGCATTTTCCATGAATATTATAGAGTTTGCATTGCTAAACTGTTTCTCCAGGACTGGATTCATTGCTATGGTCACCAAGGGCAGGGCTGCAGTCTCTTACTGTCTCACACCCACAGGTCAGGACACATACAGCTTAGGTTATCTACAGAAGAGATGAACAGCCTCCCACCCATAGCCCACACCAATATCATTCTATGTGCCTGAGGGCTAATTCAAAAACTCATTGAAACCACTCTAACCAAACAAATGTTGGTACAGTATAGGTAAAACAATCTGTACCTCCTTAAAGAAGGAGATCCCTATGAAAGAGAGCTCAAAAAATTTGAAGACTGGAAAGGTGAAAACTAAAAAAAGTTTAAAAGAAAGAGGGGCAATTGTAAGAAAGGAAGATTAATTTAGTTTTCACATAAAGGAAGAAAAAATTTAATGTAAGCTGGCAGCCTACTACCTTGGTTTCCCACTCCTGGGTTAAGCGGGAGCAAAGGAAACTAGCTTAAATCAGTCCTATAGGCAATAAAAAGATGCCCAAGAAAGAGCTAAGTCAATACCAATTCAGCACTAAATTCCATTGCTTATTTGGCAAAGGGGAGCAGGTAAAAACTAAAATGGTTGGAATGTAAAGGGGGAAGTGGTTAATCACAAACTTTTGTGTGGGAAAGTTAGATCTTCTTGGATAGGCTGTAACCTCTGAAGTATCCAAGCTATGGAGAAACAGAGGAAGGGCTTGTATACTAGGCTTAGGGGTATAAATTGTGTCATTTTTCTTTGTTCAGTGTGCCAGCCATGTTTTCTGGTTGTGCGCCCCTTCTTGCAAAATTGAGAAGAAACTCTTTTCTTCTCCACAATTGGGTAAGCCTTATTTTCTTCCAGAAAAAGATTTCTTTCTTACACTTGTCATTTACACTGTTTTGCTCTGATGCTTATGTAAAAGACCATGCAGTTTGGTCATCTTGAACAAAAAGGGACTTTTAAGTAGAAGCAAGGCAAGTCCATAGGTTACATTTTGCCTGTTAATTAACATCTTGGTAAAAGTTTAAAAGTAAAATGGAACAAAACTCTTAATGGTCTGTATTTAATGATCTCTAGAAACAGCTTTATTTAAAGTGCTCATTAGGAAATTAGGGCCTAAATTTTAAGCTTTGCAGCAGTCATATTTATACATGACCTCTGATCTCTAATTGTTGTTTCTAAGTCCTAAGATGCTTCACTCTTTGTGTATAACCTAATAGCCCCCTAGAATTTTTAAAGGCCTGTATGATATCTAGAGCTCAGAACTAAAGTTAACCAGCTTTAAATGTGTTGAAAGAGTAGCATTAATTCTAAAAGACCACCCCAATTAAAGAAGGTAAAAAGAATCAGACTTCCCTTAAAATATAAATGGGGCTAACCTAAAGACCAAAGAGAATCAAGATACAAGGAAAAAGGTAATATTATCCATGTTTTAAAACTTTAAGTTCCATGGCGATCAGAAAGAAGAAATTTATTTTGTCAAGAAAATTCTTTAACTTTCTGTGGGTCACTATCTAATTTTACTTGACTAATCAGGTCATTTCAACAGTATACCTAAAATGGAATATAAAGTAGTGAATGAGATTCTGATACTCTGTATAGAATTGTTCTAGTACCCTGATGCATCTCAAATTGTTTTAGGCATAAAATAGAAAGGTATTTACAAAATCCCCTAAGGGAATGGGGAAAATGTAACTCTGCAAGATAAACCTGTGAAAAAGAAACATGCTAGTAAGCTCAGCACTTGGTCTCTAGACTTGCACTTTTGAAACTTATTTCTGTAATGATGAAGCTAAACCTAACTATAATACCTAAGAGTCACCTCTAGAGAACCTCTTTGTTACTCAAATGTGACCTGCCTTGCTAAGCCAAACTCTCACTACCTTCCCCTGCTACATGAAACACATGTTCAGGGGTAAAGTTTTCCCTGGCAATGTAGGACTTCCAGAGACTTTTCCTGGCAATGCAAGATTTAACAACTCCCTGGGATGGGTCTCCCAGACAACATGGGGTTAGATGAAATGGGGGGGAAGAAATAGAACAGAATGAAGTTTTAATGCCTGAGCCATTTCAAATGGAGTTGAGAGGTCATTCTGGAGGTTACCCTTCTGCAGTTTTCAGCCAGGTAGTACAAACTGCCATAGTAAGCAAAGCCCCCCAAAATACTCGTACTATATTTAAGATAAACTATAAAATTATTTCCCAAACATAACAAGCTTATTTTTACCTATAATTCTCAATTTGCATTTTACATTTATTTTCCAGAAAGTCTCTGAGTTATTCCTATGCAAGACCAGCCCTGGAACCCAGAGGGTAAAATAATAACCGGCTTCACTCCTCTACTCAATAACATCAATTCTTCTTTTAAGCATGAAGAAGCCAGAAAGATCCTACATCTAGATTATCCCCAAGATTGGGAATTTTACAGAGAGGGAGGAGTTGTAACCAAGGGTTAAGAATTAACAAATAATTATGATTATTATGTCAATATATAGATACCCTTATATTATAAAATAGCAAAAGGTTAATACCTGAAATTACTGAAGCTAACTAGAGTGGTCCCACCTGTTTATGATTACTCTATACTTAACCTCAGCCTTGTGTAAATTTACCTTTGTGATGGTAATTCTAGTGTGATCTTACTCTTGTTTATAGATTAGACTCACCTTTTTGTGTGCTTACTCTTGGGATTGTAATTCTAGATTGAATTTACCCTTAAGTATGCTTACCCATGGGATGGTAGCCACTCCACCCTCCTTTTTTTAATATTCATATGGAAAAACTAGTGACTGACCTCTACTCTGCCTTTTCCTATCTTGGAAACTTGATCTCTGAAAATGATTTTAACTTTGTAACTCTCCCTGGTTTGGACTCTTCCCCAGCTTGTTAAACCCCTTAATAAAACCAAAAAAATTTCTTGTCCTTGAAACCCCAGTGTCTCAGGAATTTGCTATAAGAAGTATTGGGAGAAAAGACCCACTATTGCTCATTATCAAAAATTTGAGGTGGATTGGCATTTTTTCCTTATCTAGATGCTTGGTAAATTTCACCAATGAAGTGATATGGAATGTTTGTGTTCCCTATGGGAATTCCCCCATTTTAAGTTTACAGGAGGGAAGCAGGACTTGGCCCATTGGTTAGGGCATCCCTCTACCACATGGAAGGTCCGCGGTTCAAACCCCGGGCCTCCTTGACCTGTGTGGAGCTGGCCCATGTGCCCTGCCACGCAGGGGAGCCCCCCATGCAAGGGAGCCCCCCACGCAAGGGAGCCCTCCACACAAGGAGGCCCCATGGGCAAGGAGTGCGCCCCATAAGGAGAGCCACCCAGCGCAAAGGAAAGTGCAGCCTGCCCAGGAATGGCACCACACACGGAGAGCTGACACAACAGGATGATGCAACAAAAAGAAACACAGATTCCCATGCTGCTGACAACATAAGTGGACAAAGAACACTCAGCAAATAGATAAATAAATAGATAAATAAATCTTGAAAAAAAAGTTTACAGGAGTTAGAATTTCACCCCTCCAAGGTGCTCTGCTGTGTGACTTAATACAGGTAGTCCTTTGCCCAAGGCCATGTAAACTTAATTGCTTCTTACACTGCTTTAGGTCTCTGTAAGCTGTTTCTCTGCCTTCAGAACAGATTGTGGCAGAGGGAGCCTGAGACAAATTTCCTGTTTCAGTCGTTTAGACTTTTACCAGTTAAACTGGCAGTGATATACAGGTACTGCAGTATGTGTATAAATAACGGTTACTGCTCCCTCTGTAACAGGCCAGGGACCTACAACAGGAGTACAGGTTGACTCCACACCTTTCTGGGATTGTGTGTAGTAGAGGCCAGAGAGGATGACAGGGGTTTCTCCTATGGCTTTCTGAAGCATTGTTCTCTTGATTTGGCCCTTGCCCAGTTACTGCAGCCCTTTAACTATTTTCTGTAGACCTGCTGCTTTTGTCTGAGGGAAGTTGGAACAATGGCAGCACTCACATCAGGCCCCCTGGGATCTGAAGTAGGGGATCAAAAGCAGAGTTCAGTAATCATACCTCACACTCCTGAAGTTTGGAGGATTAGGACTTTATATCCCACCCTGGCATTAATAATTTGCACCCGAAACCTAGGCTGCAGTCCCCACTGCTGCCTGCCACAAGACTGGGGGATGTGAGATGGTAGCCACTGCTGGGAAGGTGAAATTCATCAATATTTACTCATTTTGCCAGCCTGTAAACCAGTACTTCCTTGAATGCTGCATAGTATTCCACTTGACCCCAGGGTCTCAAAATAATTGATTTAGACCAGAGGTTCTTCACAAGGCGTCATTGAGCTTGAACAGAAATTCAAATAAACATTATTCTTGTGGGTATGTGTTGGTGTGGGCATAATATATTTATTAAATAATACACAGTATAGTGTGGATTTAGTAAGGGATCTGTGGTTTTCACCTGACTGGCAAAGGGGTCCATGGAACAAAATAAGTTAAGAACCCCTGATTTAGAAAGTTCTTTTCAGTTGTGGTGGAGGGACTGATTCCTGGAGCTCCTTACTCTGCTGTCTTCTCACAATCCTTGGGTTTGCTCATGTCTGGTAATTTTTGAATGAATGCCAAATGTAGCAGATTTTACCCTGACAGGTGCTACATTATTTTGTACTCTTATATTCTTGTGCTTTATTTTTGGTTGCCATTAAATTACTGGAAAAAGTCTGATCCTTTTGTGTCTTGTTTTTAAAATTTGTTAGGTTGGGCCAGACCAGTATTTAGTCTAGGTCTACACATTACTCAGGCAAGATGACTTCTGCGGACTCTACCCATTAACTCATCAATTATAAGGTTTTGCAGTCTGATAGGAAAAGACAATATTCCTCATCCTGTGTGAGCTCTGGTTTCCCTCTAATCCTTTTACATCTTTCAGTGGCCTTTGGTAGTTACCTAACATATATGTGATTATCAGTAAGCTACTGAGTACTTGAGAGAGACACTTGACATATATTAATATTTCTCTCTTTTTCTTTCTCTGTCCTCTCTCCTTTCTGGGGCACTGTCATGCTATCTTTTTCTGTCTTGGTCTCCCCTGACTCTCAGTTCTTTATTCTCATCTCAAGGAGTCTGACTGCTCTTCCTTTATTTCTCTTACCTGCATGCAGGGGCCTAAAAACTCTCTCAAGATGGTATGCTGGAGCAATCATAAGATTCACTTGATTTGTTACTTAACCATCTCTCAGGAATCACTGTCAATTTATAAGCATCTAGTTTCTTGAAAACTTGTTTCATGTACTTCATCCTGGGTTTCTTTTCGGTTGTTTCAGGTGGGTGGGTAAATCCAGTCCCTATTGCTTCATCTTTGACAGAAGCAGAAGTATTTGGGACTGTTCAAAATTTTTATTTTTATGATTACCATTTATTCTTGTTTAATTGAAATAATTCAATGTTTCCTTTTTATATTAATTTCCCATTTTTTTATGCACATATGTTCTTTTATAATTGGTTGTCCTGTTCCTTTACATAGTTTCAACCAATTACATTATTCTTCAAAATCTGATATTACTACATAGTCTTAGTCTAGATCCACTGCTTCTGTTATTGGTGAAGTTTGTAAATGATTTTCTTTCTATATTAGAAGATGCTTATTAAGGAGCGTTCTTTTGTTTGGAAGAAATAGCTTATTTTAAAAAGATTATAGATTTTTATATTTAAATTTTATTTTACTATAAAGTTATGTTACATTAAAAAATTTTAATAAAACAGAGATAAAATAAATGTATTTACAGTTACTCTGATGAAAAACTTATGATTCTCTGATCATAGCTCTGTTAGCAGTTAGCTGCTAACATTGAATTGCTTTCTTTAGTGTTTTATACAGTAAACCCCTACTTGCTGAGTGGGTTAACCACATGGAATCCTCCTTTGAGGTGTATCCTTACACCTCAAACCCCACTTCCCAAGAAAGTTCTATAGCTCCTTTTTCTTCTTGACCACTTAGTATATTCCAGGATAACTTCTGCTACGTTACATTTTTTTCCTCATCCACTAACCACTGTTTTGTCATCAGCTGGTATAAAAAGAAGGAATTTTCTATATTTTGAAAAATTTGTGTTCCAGGTTCTCTTTTGAAAGGTAACTATTTGTTTTCCTTAGGTATATGTCAAATACACTGCAAAGCTACTGATGCTTTTATAATCCAGAAAATATGGATTGATATATTTTACTGAAACCTTTATTGATATATAGTTTTATATATATATATATTTTTTTTCATTTTGATTTAGGATTTGCTTTCTTGTATGCTTCATATGGATCCACATCAGCGATACACTACGGAACAAGTATTAAAACACTCATGGATAACCCACAGAGACCAGTTGCCAGTTCATCAGCCAAATCAAAATGATGCATCACATATTCTTAAAGTAAAACAATCAAACATACTTTAATGTTCCATCTAAACACTTGATGCCTAATAAAGCCCTTATATGTCATTTGCTAATGACTTTTAGATACTTTAAAAATCTTTGTGTTTTTAAAGGTGGATTTGTAGTTACTTTTGCTTCTTACATAGCAATAATGGATTCTTAATATATACTACTTCCTTTTGGATGATAAAATAAAAGTTTCTTGAGTGGATTAACCATCAAGTAGGATTAAGATGGAGCAAAAGTTATAATCATTTTTAAAAAGTCATTTCCTTTCTCTTTTTAATTTGCTTGAATAGCAAAGTCAAACTCCAGGTACCTTGTAACCTGATATTTGTCAGGTGTCAGTCACTGTACTCTGGAGAGACTCTGGGGCTAGGAGAGAACCAAATGCAAGTTTTCATATGGAAGCAAAGATTGCTACTAGCTCCTGAATTAATAATCACTACTGCAAGTTCTTATACATTTATAGACATTGAAACTAGAATTTCAATTTTTGTGTTTTAAATTTTTTTGTAAGAAGCATAGTTATTGAAATGAAAAAAATACAAGTAATCAGTTATTAACACATCAAAGGAATTCAATGCTCAGGCCAAGCATGCTCAATATACTTTATTTTCCTCTTTAAAATTGTTTCATTCCAATTAAACACCTCAATAAAATGTGTTTTTTTTTTTACCTCAAGAGATTATTCATCAATTTGTGATTTTTTTTTATTGTTTTAGGGAACAGTAGTTGCCACATATTCTGCTCTGACTCACAAGACCTTTCAGCCAGTCCTAGAGCCTGTTGCTGCTTCAAGTTTAGCTCAGCGACGGAGCATGAAAAAGCGAACATCAACTGGCCTGTAAGAGTTCCAGTGTTCCTCAACAAAACTAGATGAAGAGAAAATTTAATGTGTGACTTTTTGCTTAATTTTTAAATCAAAGGCATAGTTTTCTGCTATGTTACCTGAATATTCTGTTTAAGCCCCCATTTTAGTGGGGAGTGAGATTAGGAAAAAAAAAACATAGTTGGGTCCATAGTATTCATAATGTGTTGTTTTTGCAGTGGTGTCCAAATGTTATTTAAGTATATATTTGCTATGACCTCTCTGCACACTATTAAAATTCCTTTCCAATAAAGATGCTTTAGTAGTTTTTCTGTTTTCACACAATAATGTTTTGGGAAACTGTTGACAACAATCAAGATACATATTTAATCATATAATGCCAAACAATGTCAATATTTTAATACCAGATCCTGATGAACAGGCTTTTTTATAAAGAAAACCAAACAAAAAGATACTGTTGAAGTTTGTTATTGTGCACAACTAATGTACTCTATTCATGTCCATTTCTGTAGTTACTAAAATATATTTTGGTGCCAGAGTAAAAGACATTTGTACTAATATATGCAAACACCTGGTATGGTTGGTGCCAAAGATTTTACAGAAGAATTAGAGCAGAAATAATGCCTGTAGACAGACCTTTATATTCTCCATAAGTGGCCTCATCTAGAAAGATAAGTTTCCCAAAAGTTTCTCTAAGTTTTACATCTAATGGAGTTGTAATGAAAGAGAAGACTTTTTTACCCAAAAGCCTTTTTATTGGTGTTGCAGTCTACAAAATAGGTCATAATTAAGCCTTTGAAAATAAAGTACATTTTATTGACATCTTTGTGTTATGTAAGCTGACTTTCAAGTTAAACAGTTGGATTTAATCACATCTATCCACTTTATAATGAAATACACTATTGTTTTTATGACTTCCATATGCTTTGAACTACAGTATATCATATTAATCTTTCTTGAATCCTATGGTAATATATAGTTGAAATTTTACTGTAGTGGACTTGTGTGCTTAGCACACATGATATAGCATAGTGTATTTTAGTAAACTTTAGACAAGTTATATAATTATTATTAAAAAAACAAAACCTTTTAAATAGGAAGTAATATTAATGATCTGTATACAATATGCACACATTTTAAAATATCTTTATAAAAAAAGATCTGATCTGGCCAAATTGGTCTTATCATTGAATTCATAATTCTGAATAACTCTGTAGTATGCATTGTTTTCTCTAAATGATTAAATCGTAAAGAATCTTATTGTGTTGTTGAAGAAAATACCATTACTACTACTAATACTACTACAGGCAGAAAGAACTCATGCATATAAACTGAAGAATATCACAGCTTTTCTTAGTGATTATAAGTTGCACTGCTTGTGCATGCTAGGTATACTGTTTTCTGTGTATTTCATTTTCCTTGTTTCAGAGAGGTAGTTGATTGCTAAGTACTGAAGTATACAATTTAGGCTGGGAGACTTTGTAAATATGATATTTAATAAAAGAAAATATACATATTCTCTTTAAATGTAAGTGATATATATTCCATGTAAAATTATCTTTTTCTTGGGTGTGATGTGTAAAAGTATGTATCTTTATTTTTGAGGTATCTTTTTTAAATAATTGAAAAGCATTAAAGAACATTTACTGCTACATGGAAAAGTTTACTTAGAAATCATTATACTGGTATAACATCTTGTTGCTTTCTATGTCCCAACTTGGCTTTTTCTTTCCTCGTTTTTTCTTCATTACTGTAAGTACTTGCATGTAACAATTTGTGTCCATATACTCTGACTTATTTTTCTCCTGTCATTATCGTGTTTGTACTGTTATGCTTTCTTCCTATCGGAATTGACATAACAAAATCTGAAGTATGACTTTAGTGTTGAACTTTTTAGAACAGAGATACTATTTCTATGTTTGCTTTTCTAGTAATAGAATTAGGGGAAGTGAAGTTGGGAAATGAAGTGATAATTGATCCCAAAATAACTTTCAAGCTTTCCAAATTCAGTGGATTTAAAAAGTAGATATCTTAATTTTTCAATTTCATATTCCTATCATGCAAGTAACATGATCAGAAATCAGTTGAGGTTTGACAATATGTAAAAGATACACAGGTATGCTAGTGAATGTCCCCAGTCATTATGTGAGTTTTCTGCTGGAAAATTAAAACCTGTTACATGTTAGATTAACAACAATAGCAAGGAATAACGAAAAACTTCAAACTATACCTTCATTTTGTGGTATGAACCATGTCTAATCATGTTCATTTTGGCTAGAAATCTATAGCCAAAATGTAACTTTGAATGTGACATTTTTTAATTGAACTTCTGTAAACAAATCCTTTGTAGAAGGCTTTAGGAAACAGTGTTTTCTAATGGATTCATACAAAAAAATATTTTGCATTGCTTTTCTTTCAAGTTAATGGTTCTTGATAATAACTAATGCTAGTGTAATTGAGGTTTATATTGTTCTGGGAAGGAGAGAATATTGAACTTACTTTCTCAAAGGGAAAACACCAGGTTTGCTCAGATAGACTAACAAGCACGTTACCATGAATGAACTCAGGAAACCATTTGCAAGAAAATTAGAATGTGATGCTGGTAATTTGTGGAAAAAAATGGTTTTAGTACTTTCATGAAGATAAAATGTTAACCTATTTTGAAAAATCCAGAGATGCTTAAACATCATTTTTTTATAATGTATTGCCATTCATCATAAAACATAATAAAACATTTTTGATAGCACCTCTGTTTAGTTCAAAGACATTTCATATGCTTATACAACCTGCAAATGTAAGAACAGTGTTTTATGTTTATAACTCATCTCCCCATTGAAACATCATTTTAACATAGGATTCCTCACAGAAACTTAAATGTGCTGACTGAATAGTATTTTCTGGATAATATGAACACTTTACCTTTAAATTAAACAAAGGTTGGCTTTGGCATTCTCTACATTTTCCTGGCTTTGCAGCCCCCTCATGATATCCTTCCTAAGCTCTTCACAGTGGTAAATCATTCAGGCTTACTCTATTCCCAGGATTCTTTTTTCCAAATGAACCTAACACCTGCTCCTTCCTGAAATCACAACTTTGATTCTCTTAGCTATTTTCAGCTTAAAAAGTTCAAAGGAAAACTGTCTGAGTTAATTCACACTTTCTGTCAGTGACTCATAAGCAACTGTCATTTTTCAAGGAAAATGCCCATTAATGAAATGATTTTCTAGTTGTTGGAATTTCAAACAATCTAAAAGAATGAGAATAATTTTAAATTAGGTTTATTGTCAGGAAAAGATACTTTTGAACAAGGAATTTACATAGTATGCACCAGGATAAGGTTATACAGTAAACTGTTTTCTTTTTGCCCAGCTTCTTCCTTTCTACTCCTCAATCGCATATTTCCTCCTAAGAACATCTAAACTTTTTAATCATAATGAACTCCTATGACAAAGTGGTAGTGGAGGGAGGCAGGCAGGGATTGGTGGAAATTTGTGTATATGTTGTTTTTAAATTCATATTTATCTGTATTATTTCTCATGGTACATGATCTATAGCATACATAGTTTTACCTCCCGGTCCCTAATCCTATTATATAGATAAGCAGGAACACAGAAATATTGAAATCAGTAGAGTCCAGTGTTTCCAGATCTTTTGTCTAGATTTCAGGATATGGAGTTTCTATTTATCACAATGTTATTTCTCAGCAATATTGCAAGCCATATTCCATATAGAATGGCCAACTGCAATTAAATTTCTTTAGAACAATGTCTTACATTCCAAAGTTGTTTTTTCCAGGCATTTTTGCTGTGTACCTCAAGATCAGTGATTGCTGAAATTAACAGAGCATATCATTAATAGTTCTTGCTGTCTGCTTTTCTATGGAAGAATGCAGTGGCATTATAGTTATTATTATCACAGCATACTTTATACTCCAGTGGATGCACTATTCCTGGTTTTAGTCTTATAGTGAAGTCCATCATATGGTTTGACTAAAATTATAATGCTTAATGATCACATAAAATTCAATTTGGTTGCTAATACATGAGTAACCTACACTTGAAGGCATAGTAAGTCCTAAATTATAGGTATACATATCTTTGAAATATGAAGAAAAATATAAAGGAAAAATACTTTTAGAATAGAAAATCAAGTTTAACTTACATTATTTTGGCAATTTATGTACCTTTCAGTTTTTTGAATTAGCAAAAATTTTAGCAAAAATTAGAGTTTGCTCTATATTCAAATTTCTAAACCTTGAACAGTATAGCTTCTTTAGATGACTGTTTTATTTCATTCTATTTGTCTAATTACATGAACTATTATACTCCTCCAATGATATTAATTTATTTTTAAAATATTTATTTTTTAAGATTTATTTATCTCCCCTTCCCCACCCCCACCCTAGTTGTCTGTTCTCTGTGTCTATTTGCTGAGTGTTCTTTCCACTTCTGTTGTTGTCAGTGGCATGGGAATCTGTGTTTCTTTTTGTTGCATCATCTTGTTGTGTCAGCTCTCCATGTGTGTGGCACCATTCTTGGGCAGGCTGAACTTTCTTTTCCGCTGGGCAGCTCTCCTTATTGGGCTCACTCCTTGCGCGTGGGTCTCCCCTACACCGGGGACACCCCTGCATGGCATGGCACTCCTTGCATGCATCAGCACTGTGTGTGGGCCAGCTCTACACAGGTCAAGGAAGCCCAGGGTTTGAGCCACGGACCTCCCATGTGGTAGACGGATGCCCTAACCACTGGGCCAAGTCCGCTTCCCAAAAGATTTATTTTTAAATTTATTTCTCTCCCCTTCCACCCCCATTGTCTGCTCTCTGTGTCCATCTGCTGTGTGTTCTTCGTCTGATTACATTCTTGTCAGTGGCACCAGGAATCTGTGTTTCTTTGTTTCATTATCTTGCTGCATCAGCTCTGTGTGTGTGTGGTGCTACTCCTGGGCAGGCTGCACTTTATTTTGTGTGGGGTGGCTCTCCTTGAGCAGTGTACTCCTTGCATGTGGGGCTCCCCTATGCAGGGGACACCCCTGTGTGGCGTGGCACTCCTTGCACATATCAGTACTACACCATCAGCCAGCTCACCACATGGGTCAGAAAGCCCTGGGTTTGAACCCTGGACCTCCTATGTGGTAGGTGGATGCTCTATCAGTTGAGCCAAATCCACTTACTTCCCTCTGGTGATATTTATTAAGCATCTCATTTTATGTGGTACAGTTATAAAGAATGTACTAAGTGCATTATTTTCTTAATAAATTGTCTTAATGCGAGCAATCACATTTATTTGCTTTTTTCTTTCCTATCTACTAATATTGATCAGGTCACATTTAATAGAAATGATTGCCTTATTTTTCTAATTTGTTTTCTGAAATTGGTATTAAATAGCAAAAATTGTAAATTTAATTTTTAATATAAAATTTGTATTAATATCAGGAAAGCAGTCTAGCAAGAGACAGCTTTTTTAAAAGTTATAAATGAAACCTTAATTAAATACCCAAATGCTAGTATGGTTTGGAAAGAGAATTTATCTTTCATTAAAATCCAAAGTACAAAAAAAAGGAGAATGTGTTTTTTCCGTTTGAGTTTTTAAACAGGAAGTAGTGTAGTATGGTTAGTCATGAGTTACATAGACAATGCAGAGAGATCATAGTTTGGTATAGCCATATTTTAAAAAATGTTTTGCCAACATTTTCCAAGAACTTTTGGAATTTTACACTTATTTTCTGATACAGAAAATATCATATTTACTGGCATTTTATTGCAGTTCTCATGAGAGAAATGCCATTAAATAGAAGTTGTTTGTAAATTTGATTCACATACCCTCTAAAACTTTAAAAGCTACAATGAAAGAAAAGGTCAATGGTATTCAGATAATTGTCTTTTATTTTTTCTGACTATATTATAGATTTTATATTATTATCATTTTATAAGTGTTTTCTTTAAAGCACTGTTTGTTTTGACATTAAAGTTTTCATTGTACATTTTTCATCATGTAAGACAAAATGCAATAGTGCATTTTACATTGTTTCTTCCCTCACAGTGATGCTAAAGAAATGGCTATTGTTTTGAGTTTATAACATGCCAAAGATGACATAGAATTTATATTTATTTTTGGTTTTGTTAAAATTCTATGAGCAACAATTTCAAGATATGTTAAATAACTGGATTCTCTATGTACTAAATAAAAACGCTGCAACTTTCTAACATATTAAAATAGACCTTGCTTTATCATTTATGAATATGAGAGTTTGCCTGCTTTTATTGAACAGCTACAGATAATTGCACAATTAATTGAATGTCTCTATAAATTATTTTCCCTTTATTTTTTAAAATGTTACACTAAAAAAATATGAGGTCCCCATAAACCCCCCACACCCCTTACACATCAACAACCTCTTTCATCATCGTGGCACATTCATTGCATTTGGTGAATATATTTTGGAGCACTGCTGCACCACATGGATAGTGGTTTACATTGTAGTTTACACTCTCTCCCAGTCCATCCAGTGGGCCATGGCAGGATATACAATGTCCACCATCTGTCCCTGCAGTGCCACCCAGGACAACTCCAAGTCCTGAAAATGCCCCCACATCATATTTCTTCTTCCCTTTCCCTACCCTCAGCAGCTACTGTGGCCACTTTCTCCACATCAATGCCACAATTTCTTCCATTACTAATCACAATAATTCCAAAGCAGAATATCAGTAAGTCAACTCTAATCCATATTCTATTCCTCCAACCTGTGGAACCTGGGATGGATATGTCCACTCCTCTGTATTGAGAGGGAGCTTAGATTCCACATGGATGATGGATGCAATTCTCCTGTTTGCAGTTGTAGGTACTCTTGGCTCCCTGGTGTGGTGGTTGACCTTCATCACATCCCTGTTAGCTGGCCAGGGTAAGTCCAATAAACCAGAGGGTGGGAGTTACAAGTCTGCTGAGGCTCAGGGCCTGAATGTCACATGGACAGTCCAGAGTCAGGAGCCAGCTGTAAAAGTGTTTCATGATATTTGTTCATGTATATACCTCAATATTCCTTTAACTGTTAGATTTTTCCCACTTTAGGATTATCCTTTTAATGTACTTAAAAGGCAAGGAAATTTAAGAAAATGAGGATGAAAATTTTATTTTTAGGACATATTAAGAGAATGTATTTGTCCACATGTTAGTTAAGGTAGAACTTAAGCTTTTCTGCAGTGGTTACAAATTAAAATCTTAGACTTTAAGCTTTGGAAAAAATCATTTAAGCTAGGAAATTTATCTAAAAAGAAGTCATACATAGTAAGCCAATTAAATTATTATAGCTGCTATACATTTACACACAGAACATGATTTCACATGAAGGTCATAAATATGTTTGGAGCCCAGTGATAAAAAATGTCCATATACATTTTCTGTTTTTCTCAATTTTTTACAGCATGGGTTCTTGAGGGGTCTATGAGACTGAATTTTAAAAACATTATTCTTGTTTATTAAATGTGTTAAGCACATAAGTATATATCATATGTCTGTGTCAACTGACTTTGGTGAGAAAGCAGCTGCAAGTTGGACTCTTTAGAGTACAGGTTCTTAACCAGGGTTCCACAGAAAGATTTCAGGGAGTCTGTGAGCTAGAATTGAAAAAAAATCAACTAGACTAGATGCCCAATATGATATGCATGTAGTTTTGTCAAATACTACACCACAGTTTAGTGTTCTTATTCAAGATAAAAAACAACAGTCTGCATATTGACATGTCTTTTAAAAGTAAAATTTAACTTTCAAATGTTTTTGATGCATTGGATTATTATTTAATATGTTAAGAAGCACATATATATAATAGTATATCATGTTTTTTTAGTTTAGTAACTATTTCAATATATGTAACTGATTTCCATTGTAATTTTATTTTATGCATTTATAAACATTTTTCTTTTGGGGATATGTTGGTGTGGGTGTGATATATTTGTTAAATAATACACAGTATAGTGTGGACTTAATATGATTTTCATTTTGATGTAGTGTCTTCTGAGTACAGTGGATAACTGCCTGCAAAAAAGATTGGTAAGGATGGCAGAGATGGTTTTATGATGCCATGGGAAAATGGAAATTTCTAAATGTTTGCCAAAAATGACTGTTTGAACAGATGTTGAAACATGTTAGGTTATTAGGTATTGAAATTATGGGAAAGTTGTAAAATGTAATTTTGAATAATCCTAAAATTTAAAGAAATGCCAATGTTGAGGGTCATAATACTATCTGCCACTACATTCTAAGGGGCCGTGGTTTTCACCTGACTGACAAAGGGGTTTGTGGAATAAAAAAGGTTAAGAACCCCAGCTTTAGGGCCTCATAACTGTAAGCTTTTACCCCAAATAAATACACCTTATAAAAGCCAACAGATTTCTGGTGCTTTGCATCAGCACCCCTTTGGCTGACGAATACAGAAAGCATGAAAGGAGCTAGAACAAAAGGTCATCTGAGAGATAACACTTATGCATGTCGTAGCAGGAACTCATAGACAGCCAAAGTAGATACTACCCCAAATAGTGGGGTTCCTGAGGGCTACAGAGACACCCATGTCTTACACTCATGGCAGATAGCTCCTGAGTTTGGTGCCTTGCCAGTGGACCTAACACTGGTGTTTGTACTCCCAAGTGTGACAGAGTAGGACTCAGATGTGATGTCTCTACACATGCCTCTTCTGTCCCTTTTATTGAACCTATAATTGGCGCTGGAGTTGGTAAGTTATGTCCAAGAAACTTGAATCTCTGGGCTGTCCATGAGCCAGCTGGGTCCTGAACCTCAGTAGAGTTACAACACCTATTCTCCAGTTCATTGGACTCATCCAGGACAACTAACAAGGAGGTGAGGTTGGACAACTACCACACACATGAACTGAGAGAGTCTACAACTGCAAGCAAGAGCATCCCATCCATCAGTCATATGGGATCGAAGTCCCTTCTCAGTTAGAGGTGGAATGGGCATCACCATCCCAGAATCCCAGGATTGGGGAATAGAATGTGGACTACAGTGGAATTACTGGTATTCTACTGTAGACTTACTGGCATTCTAGCAATGGAAGAAATTATGTCATTGATGTGTTGACAGTGGCCATTGGAGTTGCTGAAGGCAGGGAGAGGGAAAAAAAAGGTGTAATATGGGGGCATTTTTTGGGTCTTGGAATTGTCCTGCATGACATTGCAAAGACAGATACAGAACTTTATATACCCTGCCATAACCTACAAAATGGAGAGTGTAAACTACAATTTAAACTATAATCCATGCTGTGTGACAATTCTCTGAAATGTGTTCATCAATTGCAATAAATATACCATACTAATGAAAGAAGTTGTTAATGTGGGAAAAGTGAGAGGTGTGGGGAGTGGGGCATTTGGGAATCCCCTATATTATTTCATGTAACATTTTATGTAATCTGTGTATCTTTTAAAAATAAAAAAAACACTAAGAAAAAAATTGTAAGTGGAAAAGCAATTTTTGCAAACTTCCTGAAGTTGGTATTGGGTAGATCATGTTTACCTTTAAAATAGGGGTTCTTAACCTTTTTTTGTTCCACAGACCCCTTTGCCAGTCAGGTGAAAATCATGGACCCTTTACTAAGCCCACACTATGTATTATTTAATAAATATATCACACCCACACCAATACATCCCCACAAGAATAATGTTTGTAAGTGAATAAAATAAAATTACAAAGTAAATCAGTTACATATATTGAAGTACAGTCAGTAAAATTTAAAAACATGATATAATACTATACATATGTACTTCTTATCACATTAAATAATAATCCAAAGCATCAAAAACATAGGAAAGTTAAAGTTAAATTTTATTTTTAAAGGCATGTCAATGTGCAGACTACTGTTTTTTATCTTGAATAAGAACATTAAAGTATGGTGTAGTATTTGAGAAGGCAACATGCATATCATATTGGACATCTAATCTAGTTGATTTTTTTCAATTATAGTTCACAGAACCCCTGAAATCTTTCCATGGAACCCTGTTAAGAGTCCAACTTGCAGCTGCTTTCTCCCCAAACTCTGTTACCATGTGTTGAAACAAGATGGTGGACAATCTCTGACTGGCCTCTCAGGCCTTGTCAGATGCTCAGTTGCTCTTTTCTCTTTGGCTGCAAATTATCAGGCAAATGACTCATCTCTCTTCCCAGGGCATTAACTGTTTGAGCCTTCTCCTTTCTGTCACACGGCAGGACTGAAATGACCAAGTTCTCTCCCTTCTGTTTGTCTTCTTGAGTGAATGTCCATTTATATCAGCCCACCAAGGGAGCAAGGACTCAACCCTGAGTCATGCCCTACTGACTTGGTCAAAGCTAAACCCTAACCTTAATGGTTAATTTAATCAGACATCTCAGGTGAATCTAATACAATCAAAGGAACTCACCCCCAGAGGAACAGACCAGTTTACAATTATAATCCTTTTCTTGAAATTCATAAATAATCTCAAACTGCCACACCTCCCATCCTCTAACCCCTTATAAAATATCTAATCACCATTTGTACATCATAATACTTTGAGAAACTTATTGCCATTAACTATTACTGTGTTAATTCAAGCCTCCCTGGAATGTGGGGGATATGTGTTAATTCAAGACCTATCTGATATTCAAACACCTAAAACTCTCAGAAACTAACAAAGAAAGTCCTTTTGCATAAAAGCACCATTTGACTCCCTATCCTTACATCTTCTGTATAAAAGGGACCCAAAGATCTTATTTGGGGCTTGGGTTTTTGGACAGGAATCCCCAAGCCCAGCTGGTCATTAATACATTTTTCTTTTCAAGAATATTCCTGAGTCCTGGCCTTCAATATGTGATCATTAAATCTCTTTGCTTCCACAACTTTTCCTGCGGGCTTATCCAGGATTGCAACAAAGGCCAGAGATGGCAGCTTTCCACTGCCCCTTGCAGACACCTCTGAGGAAGCAAGAAGTGCTTGGGTGAACCCCAAATCTAGGTGCCCCTCGACCACTTTCAGTCCAGAAAGAGGATGTGGGCTTTGCAAGAATCCTCCTGGGGAAAAATCAGACACACTGGAGGGTTTTAAAGGGAAATCCTGAGAATGAAAATGAAACTTTGCACGCCAGACAGGTAAGATGTCCCCCAGGAGGCATAGTGTCAGGAAAGCCTAACTTTAAACATTAGAAGGGGAGCTTGATCAGCTCCCAAAGAAGACCCCAGTACCTCCAAAAGTTTGGTGGGAAGATGTCTTCTCCAGATCTGAAAAGAAAAAGGGAAAAAGCCTGATCTTTGGTTTAGCTAACTGCAGGTTGGCCTCTGGTTCTGCCTTCACTAAGTTAGTGAAGGTTTGCTTACAGTGGAAGAGGTATTGATGGGTTTAAGTCCTGCTTGTTACCTCACTTAAAAAGGGGGGGGGGGGAGGGGGAAATGGCCTGCTGCCACTTGTACCTTTAGTTTGGCTGCTCTCTCTCTCTCTGCTGCCATAGAAAATAAGGCATCAGTATCCCAGTGCTTTCCAATGGAATGCATCCTGAAAAATTGGTCTGGATTTGGAAAACCTTGGTTACAGACATGTGGATTGGTTCTTGTAATAAAGCTTGGTCTGAAAATGAATCAAGTGATGGAAAGGTTTAGCCAGAAAAAGGTCTTTGTTTTGGTGCTGGATTGCAAATGAGCTCATTTTGTAAACAGCAAGGATAGGCAAGGAATCCTGTTAGAAGTTCCCCCTCACTAAGGTCTCAATAATTAACAAGCCATAGCTCAAAAATGGCCATACCAGAAAAATGAAAATTATAAGTCAAACTGATGGTCTTTGTGTTTCTGTCTGTGTGCCATGGCTCTTTAGTGTTTGTCTGTTTATTCAATGCCAGTCTATGTTTGCATGTCTCCAGATGGTAGTACTAAATTGTGTGAAATAGTGAATTTTAGTTAAGCTGGAACCCCTCCCCTGCCATTAACAAGGGAGTGGAATAAATGGTGGATTATAGAGTAGATAGTGAGGTCTGAGCGTGTGCATGCTCCAATCTTTTGCCTCTGAACCCATTCCTGCCATTTGTGTGCTGCTCTCACCATTTTTCCTCTGCCACATGGCCATGTAAATAAACCTAGGGATTTATAATCTATAATAGGGAATTATAATTTATAAATCAGACTTCCTTATCCCTTTTCATCCCCTTCCTCTCTACCTGGGACCCCTGATCTGTTATTTCCTCCCATTTCTCTTCCCTCACTACATGAATAAATTACTGGCCTAACTCACCTGATGTGCTCTTGAAATCTATTTCTCCAACATAGTCAAAGAATCTAAACAAAATCAAGTAATATATTTGGTGAGCCAGTCAAGGAGTTTAATGGTGAATGAAACTATGGCCTATAGTTTATTTAGCACCTTCCTTTGGTTCTCTATTTCGAATGGGTTTGTGTTGTGGGAAACTGGCTTACCTGTTCCCTATTTGTTGCACTTGCCCCCAGTTGTTGTAAACGTTGCCGTGCTGACGAGGAACAGCTGCTTTGTAGTTCCTAATAAATATGATGTGGAAACTAGGGTTGAGGCTCTCAGTTCCAGAAATTGCGAGCCTCCTGGTTCCATCCTTGGTTCCTCTCTCATATTTCTCTTTGCTCATTATTTCTGTAAGTTCTATGTTGCCTTCCCTTCAAGCAAACCTATTGCTGAGCTCATTCTCAGCAACTGGCACCCAACGTGGGGCCCGAAGGGAAGAAATCTTGCTTGGAGTGAAACTAAAAGGTGGTGTAATGGTGTAAAGTCCCGAGTGGTACAGAAAAACTTCCAAGTCCTCAGTAAGTATGGACAATCTCAGGTGATTTTGAAGGGTTATGATGGGAAAACAGAGACAGTTCAACAAAACATCACCCATATGTCTGTCTCTTGAAACAATTTCTTAAAGCAAGAGGAGCTATGGTCACTGAGCCTTGTATTTTGGAACTCTTACAGGTTATAGAACAATATTGCCCATGGTTCCTAGTAATAGGAAGTTTAGAATTAAGAGACTGGGAAAAAGTGGGAAAAGTGTTAGAAAAATTACTTGTACGAGGTGTTCTGCTCCCCATTACTATTTGGCCCACTTTGATTATAATTCAATCTGTTTTAGAACCCTTGCAAACAGAAGAGGATAAAGATAGAGAATGTGAGGAAATTTCTCCCATTGTCTTGCCTTCAGCCCCTTCATTAATGGACTTTAGAAAATGTTTGCCCTCCACCGACTCCCTCTCCCCCTCACCCTCCCGTATATGGAGATGCTCAGCCAAAGTTGAGCAAGCTAAGGACATTGTTCACACTTGTCCATCCTGTCAAATTCTCAGTAACCCAGAACAATCAGAATCTGGAGTAAATCCCCATGGTTTAACTGTTTACTCTCTGTGGCAAATGGATGTAACTCCTATCTCCTCCTTTGGAAAATTGTTATTTTCATGTCTCTATAGATACTTGTTCAGGATTCATTTGGGCTACAGCTCAGACAGGAGAAACTATTCGACATGTAAGACAGCATTTATTAGCTTGATTTGCTGTAATGGGTCTTCCTCAGTCTCTAAAATCAGACAATGCTCCTGCTTATACCAGTGTCTCCCTTAAAAGTTTTCTAGAGTATTTCACACACTACAGGACTTCCTTATAACCCCCAAGGACAAGCTATTGTCGAGCAAACAAATCAAACCCTTAAACTCACGTTACAAAAACAAAAAGGGATGGGGCAGGGAAACACCGTAGGTGCAGTTACACAAAGCATTATTCACTCTTAATTTACTTAACTGTGGAACAACCCTGGAAGGGACATCAGCTGAAAGGCATTTCCAAACTAATTCTAAAACTGAAACTCAAACTCTGTCTGAAAAACCTTTAATTTGGTGGAATGAACCACTGACCAATGAATGGTCAATAGGGAAGCTCTTAACTTGGAGAAGAGGGTTTGCTCGCATTTTCCCAGGAGACAGAATTTCCTGTGTGGGTACCAGCTTGTCAGGTAAAGCCATACCATGAATGCCAAAAGATGAGGAAAGTTCCTGTGGAACCCAGAACCTCCAGTCATACAGATGGAGAAACAGACGCTGAAAACTACATGGCTGGGTCTCATTCTGAAGACTAGAATGGCTTTACATCAAAGTATCTAAACTACAGAACTTGTGCAAGCATGGTATCATAAAGCAAGTATGGTTTGGGGACAGAAAGATTAAAAAGGAAATTGAGAGGAAGAAAACTGGAAACGAAATGTTGGATTATAAAGAAAGCAAAAAGAAGAATTAACAAAAATGTTATAGGAAAGAGAAAAGGCAGCAGACAGGGCAGCTCAAGAGCATATAAAAAGTCAATTTAAAATCAACGGAGAAATTCTAAGTAGATTTGGAACTGCTTTTCTTTGTTCAATGTCAGTGTGTATGTTGTAATTGTTTCAGTGTATGTTGTAACTGTTTTTGTGATTGTTCATTTTCAGTGTATATTCTGATACCTCTGGATGGTGATTTAATTTGATTAAAAAAAAACTGAAAGGGCTCTATACAAATGGCCAAAAAATTAAATAAGCACTTATTACTTAAGTTTAAAATGTTAATGAGATCTCTATAATAATAAAAAGTGTAAGTCTTAATTAATAGAATTACTATCATCTCTTCATAAATAATTCTTGCTTAAATTGAAAGGAATAACTTATTTTTCTTAGGATAAAATGAGAAATGAAAAAGTGAATATTGAAAAGAGTAAAAACTTTGTGGGAATGCTAACTGAAATGTTATAAGGTTTATTTTTTCCTAATATGAGATGTAAAAGTTAAGTGAATATTGAAAAAGGTAAACAATTTGTGGTAATGCTAACTAAAATTTAAGGTGTATTTTGTCTTAAAATGGTTAGTTTTATAAAATCAGAAAATGGAGATATTGCAGGACAGAATTAGTATGCATATAGCAAGTTGTAAAGGCATCGTGGTAGTATTCAGTGAGTTAATGTGTTTTGTAAAAGTAAAATGAACCTGAATGAATACAAAAAGTACAAAAACTGTGTGAAAAGGTCAGCAATGGACTTTTGCAGTTCTTCCTCAAGGCTTTCTGCCCTCGTCTGATGGCAATAAATCTGGCTGCATGACTGTGGCAGCAACCCTACTAAGAAACATCATAGACAGTGGTATCTTAAGGGCCTGGAATAGGCAAACAATTGGGACAAAACGTAAGGTCCCTGCTACTCTCCTAAATGTTTGGTTGGGTAAGACAAAACTGTATCATCCACTGTATTTGAGAAAGTACAGTGTTTTCTCATGTTAATAGAATTAGTAATATTGTTGGAATACTAAAAATCTTTTATCTTTCACTAAGATGTGTTAATTAGGAAAGGTCCTTCATGGGAGTAGGAGGACCTCCAGCAAGCTGCTTAAAAAAAAAAAATTGGGGAAGGTGGATATTGACTTAGCCTGTGAATCGTTTGTGGCCAACACCAATATTGGTTTTGGGTGGGGTTTGTGGCAAAGGCAGTTTTCTGACTGAGTACTCCTTGGGTTTTAGTTGCTAATGTTGGAAAAGGCCAAAAGTGCAATATAAAAAAGCAATTGCATGCAGCATAGCAAGTCCTGCTGAAAATGAAAGATCTAACCCAATAGTGTCTCTTCACTCTGAAGACTGCCATCCCTATTGAGAGGTGGACTGCAAATACTAAAAGCAAAACAGAAACAATGGACTGTTGTGAATCACCCTCTATGGAGGAGAGATCTGTGGAAGAACATTTGGGACACCTGCCAGCAATGACAGGTAAATGTCTGTCATGTTCCTGCCCACTCCTCTAACATCCCTCTCAGGACTATTGAGGAGATGCCCCATGAAGATCCAGAGTCATACAATTGACACCTGAGAATAAGGCAGAGTAGCTCCAACAGAAAAGTGAACATCATGAATACCAGATATTGTGGTGCCTAGTGCAGCATTTCCTACTGCCTGCTATTCACCAACAGCTTGTGGCCTTAATGCTCACTTCAATGACTGTGACATCAGCACCCTCTTGGCTCTTGGAAGGGGCAAGATATGCTTTCACTACTACAGACAGTGCAACAGGACTCTTATAACAGGTCAGCTCTTGTTTTCTGCCTGAAAAATCACAATGATGGACTAAGTTTAAATTCAGCCCTGAGTTGTGGCCCTAGGTCCAGTGAAGATGCTAAGAGCAGGACCACAGAAGGCATTGAAATTATGTGATAAACTACCAGGTGACCCACAGCCCAAAATTGGGAAGTAACAATGAGTTGTCATTGCCTATGCCTCAAACTATACAAATTGGGGAAAATGAGGTCATTTTTGATCAAGCACTGGTCTATACAGCTTTGTTGGTAGGAAATATTAAGCCCATGAGAAATAAGTCATCATTAATTGGAAGCTTCTATAATCTGCTGTAGTTAGGGATTATGTATAAAATACTGTTCTAAACTTGGAAGAAAAATTACAAAATATAACGATGGCTGGAATTGCCGATGGATTACAGTCACTAAACCCCATGACTTGGGAGGGAAAGTCGGGGAGGAGGTATTTGGGGAGAAATGTTCCTTGTTTGTCTTTGTTTCTTTTGAATTTAGTCCTCAGAAGCACACAACAAGCCCTTCGGGGTATGAAGCAGCAAGAAACCACTGAAACTGCCTTCCTCGCTTTACAAAAACAAAAAGGGGAAAATGTTGTGGGAAACTGGCTTACCTGTTCCTTATTTGTTGCACTTGCCCCCAATTATTGTAAATGTGGCTGTGCTGATGAGAAACAGCTGCTTTGGAGTTTCTAAAAAATATCATGCAGAAACTAGGGTCGAGGTTCTCAGTTCCAGAAGCTGTGAGACCCCTGGTTCCATCCTTGGTTCCTCTCTATTTCTCTTTGTTATTTCTGTAAGTTCTATATCACCTTCCCTTTGAGCAAACCTATTGCTGAGCTCGTTCTTGGCAGGTTTGCCTATGAGCCCCAAAGGTTGTGGTCCCAGGAGGGAAGGAGCTGGGGCTCAGGAATTCTCCATATCTGCATCTGTGCCACATGCCTAGGCTTGTGAACTCTGGCCCCAGTCAGGATGGCTGGGTCTTAAGGGCAGTGGCCTGGATCATGGCCCTGGCAAGACAGAGGTCCCCCGGGAGAATGCTGGGCCCTGCAAAGCTTCTTCAAGCCATTTTAGCAGCCAGTCTTTGTCCTTGGGCTTGCCTGCCATTGCCTTCTCGCATCCTCTCCCCTAAGGGGGTACATGGCAATGGCAGAGAGCCTAGGACTTACCCCTCCTATTGGATACACACCTTTGCAAGCAACATTCCTATCTAACCACACTCAGCTACCTGGAAGAATGAAGTAAGGAGGCTGCAGGCAAAGCCAAAATGGATGCTGACACAGTTCCTTTCCCAGGGTGATCACAGACCAGGATACCCTCGCATAATTTACTTTTACCCATGTTTTACCTTTCTACTTCTTGCTACTGAATTTCTCTTTGCAGCATTTTGTCAGAATACTTTGGAATGTTTTTAAAACTGAAAATTGAAAAAGTGCCTTTATCTAGCAAAAAAGCTATTGCTTCAAACTGCTAGAGCAGTTAACTTTTACTCACTTAAGGACCTCTTGATGACTGGTTTAACTGGGAAACTATCAGACAGTAAAGTCATAAAATTAAGATTGTGTCTAAAACTTCTAAAAGGATAGGAGGAGGGAAAAAACATGATTCAGCTGGGCAGCTTCAGGTTAAAATCTACTCAGCCTGTCTCCCAAGTCTAAAACTGCCCCAGGAATGCCTGGAGGCAGGGGCTTTATGATTCCCTGGGGGTAGTGGAAACCAGAGAGCAGCCAAACATTTCCTGAGATTTAACTCAGGAACTTCTATTTGGGTCAGTCAGTTTCAGGCCCTGTAATGATCAGGGGTGCCAAGAACCAGAGCAGGAAACTAAATCACCCCCATTCCTCAGACCCATCCATTAAGAGAGTGGTTGGATTTCTCCTGGAAGAAACTTCTCAGATGCTTTTATTTGGGGCCACTGTTCAAGCCTCCCACAAAGTCAGCTTGGGGTCATTAACCTGATATCCAGAATCAGATACCCCCAAGAAAAACCTTATGTGCCATCAATTAAAATCAAAGGTTCCTTAAAATACTAAAGGAATAAAATTCTTTTGTTTTAATCTGTGCTAAAATTTGTGTTCAACCTTTAAATCTATTTAACTTTGCCAGTTTGCTTGTGCCCAGGAAATCAGGTTTAGTGTTCAACTGTTACAAGATGGATGATGGTGAAAGGTAACCTGGAAATGAATCTTTGAATGCCAATACTGTCTTGCTAGTAAATTTAATGCATAACTCATGAATGAAATTAATTGCTGGAAAAGTCAGAAGAACTGCATAGAGTTTTTATTAATAAAATTGTTTTAATTGCATAATTAATAAATATACCAGATTAATTTTAAGTAAAAATTTTCTAGATACTGAGTTGAAAACATTGTATAAGTACCTTTATATATGTATATATATATATATATAAATTAATAACTGAAATTGTTACAGGGGAGTAGATGTAGCTTAGATTTCAGCTATTGTAAGAGTAATCTTAAACTAATTTACTTTTCTTTATGACTACTTCAAGTTTATTTAGTGGTTACTATAGTAATAGTAATTACAACTTAAATTTACCTTTAATTATAGTAATTTTATAACTATACCTATCCCTAGACTTCAATTATTGTGATAGTAATCATAAACTGAGTTTGCATTTGCTTATGATTACTGCCAGTCTGGGCTCACTACTTGCCTTTGCCTATGGTTCTAAAACAAAGAAAAATTCTATCATAGCATTGGAAACATTTTAATTATAAGCCATTAATTAAGAAGGCCAGAAAGGGAGGAAACCGTGAACACCTTGTCTGAAAGAAACAGCAAAGAAACAGGGAAATCTTTCAAATGTTGTTTTTCAGTTAAACTTGTTTTGTAAAAAGAAAAAAAAAGTTTTAAGTGACTAAGTTGTATTTCCATGTTAAACTATTCATGTCTGCCGATTTGCTCAAATTGTTAAAAATTAAATATGCAGTTGTATGTTTAATCAATATTCCTGGAACCCAAATTGGGCTAAGTGGTATGAAGGGGTCATATAGAAATCTGAATATAAAAACTATTGAGAAAGCTAAGGAAAAAATCCTTGCTGAATTAGGGTTAAGGCAAATTAAATGATTGTATTATGTTCCAAAGCCTAGAGGTCTTATGCTTTTAAGAGTGTTCAGTTTTAAAGTATTATCAAAAACAAGAGGTTTTAAGCCCTTGTAAAGAAAATAAAAGACAACATTCTTTGTTTAAATGATAACAATTTCAACTTGTTTGGCTTGAGTGTTGACTCTTTGGTTTTTAAGATACCAGGTTAATAGGTTAGCATTGTATATATTGGACCCTTAAAATGGTAAAGGCTGCATTTTTAGCCATTTGTATTTCTTCTTTGGAGAAGTGTCTGTTTAAATCTTTTTCCCATTTTTTAAATGGATTGTTTATCTTTTTATTTTCAAGATACAGGAGTTCTTTATATATGCAGGTTATAAGTCTCCTATCCGATATATGGTTACCAATTATTTTCTCCCATTGTGTAGGCTCTCTTTTCACTTTCTTGACAAACTCCTTTGAGATGCAGAATGCTTTAATTTTGAGAAGGTCCCGTTTATCTATTTATTCTTTTGCTGCTTGTGCTTTGGGTGTGATGTTCATGAAGCCATTTCCTATTCCAAGGTCCTGTAGATGGTTCCCTACTTACTTCCCAAAGTCTTAATGGTCTTGGCTCTTATATTTAATTCTTTGATTCATCTTGAGTTGATTTTTGTATAAGGTGTGAGTTGGTAATCCTCTTTCATTTTTCTACCTATGGATATCCAGTTCTCCAGGCAGTATTTGTTGAATAGGCCACTAATATGTAGTGTCCATCTTTGTCTCTCGTAACTGTTTTGCATTTGAAGTCTATTTTGTCTGATATTAATAATAGCTACTTTTGCCCTTTTTTGGTTATTGTTTGCTTGTAAGATTGTTTTCCACCCATTCACTTTCAACCTCTTTGAAACCCTGGGTCTAAGATGTGTTTCTTGTAGACAGCATATGGATGGGCCATATTTCCTTATCCAATCTTCCAGTCTTAATCTTTTGACAGGTGAGTTTAATCCACTGACATTCAGTGTTATTACTTTCAATAAATTATTTATGTTAGCCATATTTTCCTTTGACTGGTGTTTGTCATATTTTGTTTTTCTTTTTTGTCTCTTTAGTTGCTCTTACACTCTCCTCCAGCTCTACCTTTCCTGTTTTATTTTTCTTCTTGCAGAACTCCCTTTAGTATTTCTTGAAATGCAGGGTTCTTGTTGGCATATTCTCTTAGTTTCTGTTTATCTGTGGATCGTTTGAACTCTTCATCATTTTTGAATGCTAGCTTAGCTGGAGAGAGTATTCTCTGTTGGAATTTTTTTTTTAAATACCTTTACTATGTCATACCACTATCTTCTTGCCTCCATGATTTCAGATGAGAAATCAGCACTTAATCTTATGGAGCCTCCTTTGTATGTGATGGTTCTCTTTTCTCTTGCTTTTAGCATTTTCTCTTTGTCTTGAGCATTGGATAATTTGACAAGTATATGTTTTGTGGTAGGCCTGTTGGGATTTATGCTGCTTGCAGTATATTTTGCTTCCTGGACATGTACATCCATCTCCCTCAGTAGATTTTTGATGTTTTCAGCCATTATTTCTTCCAACACCCCTTCTGTCCACTTTCCCTTCTCTTCTCCTTCTGGGATGCCTATGTGTATGTTTGTGCATTTTGAACTGTCATTCAGGTCCCTAAGTCCCAGCTCAATTTTTTTCTATCTTTTTATTGATGAGTTCTACTATCTGTTTGATTTTAGATGTACTGTCTTCCAGATCACTAATTCTTTCCTCTGCCTCTTCAAATCTGCTGTTATTTGCTGAGAGTGTAGTTTTGATTTCTTGAATTGTGCTGTTCATCACCATCATATCTATTATCTTTTTGCATATGATTGCAATTTCTTCTTTATTCAAGTGTTTTCTTCATATTCTTAATCTCTTCCTTTATTTCATTAAATTGGTCACTAATATATGTTTTGAGAGCTTTAATTACATGTTGGATGTTCTGCTCCTCTTACTGGATTTTAGTTTGTTCATTGAATTGGATCATGTTTTACTGATTTTTGGTTTGGTTTGTAGGTTTTTGTGGCTGTCTGGTCATCATTTTATCTTGATTAATTTAATCAGTTCCTTAGCTTCTTTTTCTAGACTTGGTGTTTATTTATTTATTCTTTTTGCATACATGTTATGTCTTCTGTTTGTCACTTTGTTCTTACTCTAGTTTCTTGTTGCTAACTAAGTTCACTTTGAAGGAAAATATTAGGGCCAGGGAAAGAAAAATGACTAAGAAAAGAAAATGTATAAAGTAGTATTGATATTAAATGTTGACAGAGGACCCATGTGAGATCTAGGAGAATGGATATTAGAATCATATAAGCTGTGTAGATTTATAACAGTTATAACAGTAAGTAGAGTACCTATAATGAGACAGTCAACTGAATATAGTGAGTAATATAGTATGGATTAAAAGGACAGTGCTTTCATGAGAGAGGGAAAGAGAAAATAAAGACAATAATATAAACAGTGGATAAAAGGCAGAAAACAGAACAAAGGTATTAGAAGGAAAAATCATAAAAATATGAGGCCAAACAAAGGGAGGTGGAATGTAAGAGAAACAATAGATGATGGAGGATAGAAAGATGTAGAGGAAAGGGGATAGTGTTGGTGGCCAAAATCAATACACACAGAAAAGAGGGAATGGAGGATGAGGAAACACAGCAAATGTGAAGCACTCCCTGCAGCACCTATTTTATATATATATATATATATATATATATATATATATATATAAATAAAATAAAATAAAAGTGAAGAGAAAGGAAGAAAAAGAGAAAAAAGGGGGGAGGGGAAGCAAGCAAGAAAAAGAAAAAGCGAAAAAAATAAAAAGGGCCTTGGAGGGATAAAGAGGAAGTAAAAACCAGGAAACAGTGCAGCAATAACAACAACAACAAAATACCCAAAGTTTCAAGCTAGGAATCCTCTTTGCAGTTCAGTAAAATGCTTAGGGATCTGATGTTCCCCCTTTCTCTCTCTCTGCCTTCCTCACTTCCCTCTCTCCCAAGGCAGCAGGAAAGCTGCATGAGGGGTCCAGTAGGAGATTCAAGTGGGTCTTTGGTGAACCAACACAACACAGAAGACAGTGACCCTTTATTTCCAGTGAGAGAGCACCTACACCTCACCAGAAACCCCAAATATGCTATTGGAAGCTTGGAAAGCATGTCCTACAGTCCTTCCCCTTAGGTGTGCTAGGGGAGGGCTAATTGGATTTTCTGACTCCTCCTTCTCCCAGACCAAGTTTCCTATCCCAGGTCATTTAGGTAAATTGGGCTTTCTCAGGCTCTCCCCAAGCCAGCTTGTATGCTCCTCCAAGCTCAAAAAAAAAAAGCCGAGGGCTAGGGTAATCACAGACCTCAGATGGACCTCAGGGTGACTGGATTTGGCAATGAGAAGTCTGGGATATTGCAGACTCAATGTATGTGAGTCTGTGAAGCATGGGGTATGGGAGTTTAGGGGATACAGACCTGGGAACCATGCATCTGGTAAACACAGGTTTTGGTAACCCTGCAGCACAACCAAGAGTTTTCAGGAATTGCCCCAGCCACCAGCACTAGGGGGAAGGATCCTGCCATCAACTTCTGACCTCTGTTTCAGAAACCTAAAATTCTACCTCTTGCAAGAACCTCTTCTGTCACTGTCTCACCAAATCGACGTCCGGGCACCTCCTTCCATGCAAGCCCCCAAAACAGCCTGCTCTTGCAGGACTCTGACCCTATTCAGCCACTTCTTTACAGGAGAGATTAGGAGGTGCACTCAGATGCAATCTTGCCCCACCTATCTCTCATATTTTTTAATGTAACATTTTGTGTGATACATAATCTTTAAAAAAAAATATTAAAAAGATGAAAAACATTTATTTCCAAAAAAAACACCGAAAAATAAAAAGATAATCTTATTTAAATGTTCCAGCCTTGAGAGATAAATCACAATGGTTATGTCATGACTACTTCAGATTTAAAGGGGAACAGTCTCTCTAAGAGCAAATTAAGGGGAGCATGCAGATCAAAATTTAGAGGTCTAGCAGCCCCATTTCAGTGGAGAGTCTTCCACTGCCTAATGTGACGAATACAGGATTTATTTTGTCAAGATAGACGTTTAACACAGAATTTCCCAAAGAATGGTTCTTTGGCCACATACCTAGAAACCACTTGAGATTAAAAATGCTGAGATCTGGGACCCACCCCAAATCTAATCAATCAGAAAGTGTGTAGCAGATAGCAGGAACAGGCATTTTTGAAAAGCTTCTCAAGTGATTCTTATGCTAAGTCTTACAAAACCAATGTTTTATAACACTGGTTCTATGGTGTGATCTGGGGACCTGAGACACTTGCAGGGGGTCTATGAGGTCCTAAGCTATTTTCATGATCACATTAAGATGTTATTTGTACTCTCTCATGAGTATGCAGTGGCATTTGCCAGAAACTAATGATTTGTGATAAAGCAGCATATTGAAGAGAAGCCGATACTGAGACTTCATCTGTTTTCTTTAAGCCAGACATAAAGCTATTTCCAAAACTGAAAGGCAATGCTGCTTTTCTCAAAAACTCTTTTTTTATATTTTATATATATTTATATATATAATATATCGATGACTATAACCCACAAAAACAAAAGGTCTTGAGACCAAAAGTTTGAGAAGTGCTACTTTAAGTGGACATACCCAGTGCCCTGTGAACACTGCTGTCCCTCGGCCTGAGCCCCTTAGTTCCCTAGCACACTGAATGTGTACTTTAATTGAAATCTGATTCAATAGACCATCTGCACAAAAGCTACTTAAGCTTATCATTCTTAAGCAAAGGAATTTAATCTGACAGGGAGATACTGAAGTCTAACTGGTTTTGTTAAAATTCAAAGGAAAAAAAGACCAAAAAAAAGCAAAAAGAAAAATAAACAGCATGATTTCCTTGGTGACATCAGAATGTAATAAATAATCTAATGCAGGGGTTCTTAACAAGGTGTCTGTGAGCTTGAACTGAAATTCAAAAAAAGTATTATACTTGTGGGGATGTTTTGGTGTGGGTGTCATATATTTATTAAAAATAAACAGCATAGTGTGGACTTAGTAAGGGGTCCATGGTTTTCATCTGACCGGCAAAGGGGTCCATGGAACAAAAAAGTTTAAGAACCCTTTATTTAATGTATACATGGGTAGACTCTAATGTGTGAAATGGAAAACCATATATTATGTGATAAAATTTTTAAAATGGTCATTAATTAGTAATGTGGCAACACAAACATTAGCATCTAAGTTGTGGCAAATGAATGGCTAACAACAAATTTAAGTGAAAAACAAAGCCATAATTTTCCAAAGAATATTTTTAAAAAAGGAATGGGCTGGTGTTCTGGGGAAAAATAATTTTTAAAAAATTAATATTTTTAAAAATGTAGAAAGGTATAGAGGAAGAATAATATTGAATTTTACTAAATTAGAAAATTGTATTCTTATATGAGAATACTTCTTAGATACTGTTGCCAAATTATTGAGTATATCCTGCCATTAGAGAATGAAGACTGAGAACACTGTGTGGTTTGGGCATAGCTGGGGTGAAAACTGTATCATCCAGCACTCTGATTTTATCTCTTAATTGATTCTTTTAACCTACAAATGTGTAATTTTTAAATTTACTGCCATTGTTTTATCTGAAAAAGCTAATATGTTAATACATCATTGCTGTTTGGGAAGATAATAGATATGGAATTGAATGAGAAGGATACTGTGAATGTATTTGGTAATATATATCATATTAAGATTCTAAATGTTTCAGTTATTATAATATACTTTATATTGATTAATTAATTGGAACTTGAAAGTAAGTGCATTTTTCTCTCTGTGCAGCCTTTTGGAAAAAGTACATTGAATACAGTTTCCAGTCATATTTTACTTTGCTAACATGTACTTATTTGAAAAATCTCCCTGGGAGAGAGTTAAGTAGTACTTGAATCAAAAGTCCAGTGAATCTGATTTTTCCTTTCCCTCACGTTGTTTTGCAAGACCATTTGCAACCATCATTTCTCTGCAAGTTTTCCACTTAGATTATCAAAAATCAATGCTATGAAAGTCCTCTAAAAGGCTTACCTGTTTCGTGGAGTTCTGAATTAGTACAGCATTCTGTAAATCTACTTCTTCCAAAGTGAGTGTTTCATCTAGCAATTTGAGGAAAGTAGGAGCTTTGGTCAGACAAAAGGGAGGGCTTCTTTGAGATATTTGGTATTTTTCAATGAAGGATTTAATATGGCTTACCCTATTAGAAATGTTAAATTTCTTCATGATCCTTTTCCCATTGACTAACCAGATCTTTGTATTAGTGATAGGTTCCAAGTTGTTTAGCGGAACAGCAGACATATTTTTATTCTCAGCTTCAATACTATTTACTTTAGAAATAATTTTCTAAAATTATTTCTAGTCTGTGAACCTGTCTTGAGAAGGGCTGGAAGACAGGCTTTGTTGACATGCAAACTTCATTTTTCTTATCTTCAACTTTAACATCCAAGTCTTTATAAAAAATTCCCTGTAATTTTAAGGTAATCCCCCCTTTTTTGTTGAATTCAGAAACTGTTGACTTGCATCATCAGAATAACTTCTGAAATCATTGACTGTAAACCCATTTTTCCATAACATTATGCTAACATCTACCGTTTCTTTTTTTCATTGGGTGACAGGCATTTAGCACCAAACTTCTGTGCTTCCTTAAACAGGATGCCAACAAAATATTCACAGTTCATTTGCTGGTTATCAGTAAGGTTGGCTGTCAGATCATGTTTCAGAAACCCATTCTTCTTTTATACTATCAAGACTATCTACTTCTTTCATTCCCTTTTGCCTTATTCTCGGTATGGCTGCTGTAGGGGGCTGCAGCACCAAACATCTAGGTCGCCTCACGGGTTAGTCCACAGTTCCCTCAGGGGACATGAGAACCTGCCACCACCAGCTTTGCTGGAGCCTCTCAGACCAGGAGCACAGCGATCCCCAGACCTTCTCTGGCTCTGCGGGCACCGCCGCTGGGCACAGCACATGCTAGGGCAGAATCCGTCCTTTTTTTTTTTTTTTTTTCTGATTCAACCTTCCTGTTTCTGTATGAAAAGAAAAGCAGATATGTGTATGCTTTCTTATTTTTACTTTTTTTCTTTCACAAATAGTCTATGTGCTTTTGTGTACTTTGTTTTTACACTTAAAATATTTTGAAAATCCATATCAGTTCATAGAAATCCTCCATATTGTCTTTTACAGCTAGCTCCACATTGTCATTGTGTGCATGTGCTATAATTTATCCAACCAATTCCTCTGCTTCAAAATTTAAGTAGTTTCTAATATTTTACAGTTACAAATAATGCTGTAGTCAATAACTATTTCATATATATTTTCATACTTTTGGAGTTGTAACTTCAGGGTTAATTTCTAGAAGTGGGTTCACTGGGTTGAAGGGTAAATGCATATGTACTTTTGTTAGATACTGCCAAATTCTTTCCCATGGCCATTGTGCCATTTTTTATTCCCACTGTTACGGATTTTGTCTAGGTTCTTGACTAAACTGGAAGAAATGAATTTCAAGAGCAAGTCACATTAATTAGGCCAGTATTTTATTAAGGTAGGGAGGGAAGAGAAATGGGAGAAAATAACAGACCATAGGTCCCAGGTAGAGAGGAAGAGGCTGAAGAGTGATAGAGGACTGATTAATAGAATAAAATTCCCCATTATAAATTATAAATCTTCAGGTTTACTCATTTATTGATCCAGGTGGGGGCAAAGAAGGCCAGAATAAGGGTCAAAAGGCAAGAGAGAGCAAAAGGCCTTTGCATTTGCTTTTTAAACCATTAATCATTCCACTCCTTTGCTAATGGCATTGGAGGAGTTCCAGCTGTTTGTTGTTTTGTTTTATTACCCAACTCATCAATTCCCCATGAGGGCTCAATTATAAGGCCTTTGGATAATATTCAGGGTTTCTCCTGGCTTCCAGAGGAAATCTCATTCCAAATGGGATTTCTTGTGAGCGTCTTCCAGTAGCCATCTTGGGGTACGGAAGAATACATGTAAATGGCAATGATTTTTCTGCCGCATTCCAGGTCTGTCTATTGATTCCCTATCTAGCCTGTTTCATTCCCTGTGAAGCTGGATGAAGTCCCCATATGGCTAATTAGATGTTGATTCTGGAAGACATAAACCTGACTATAATTTTGAGAATATATGATCCCACTAAGACGATACTGTACACAAATGTAGAAAAGGCTAGTTGTATATAAAGGCTACATCTCCCCAAATTTGGTGGGAAATAGTATTCTTCTTTCAGTTATTTTATGCTATTGATTAACTCTAGGGATAGACTGCAATAGATGATGGCATTAGGTATAAATTGCTAATTCCAGATCTTATGGTTGGAAGAGAGGAATGAGAAAAGGCACTGACTTTTTAGTTAAGCTATAGGAGATGAAAAGAGAAAAGTTTTTTTATGGGGTGTCTGGTTTGCCCTCTGCCTAGCAATAGGCATTTGGGCTAGAGTTAGAGGGAACAGCTGACTTTGACACAGACCCTACTTAGCTTTTTCCCTTGAAGAGGGATTTCAGGCCATCCAATGACTGGCACTCATGCATTTCATTAGATGCTTCTGGTGAGCTGGCACTTCCACTCAACATAAGTGCACCCAGCTGGAAATTCCTTTCACCACTTTAATAGCCATGGGAGTGATCAGAACTACAGAGTAAAATTCTTTACATTTTGGCTTTAATTGAGAGTGAGACTTGTTTTCTTGCCAAGTTTTGATTGGAACCTGATTTCTAGTTCCTAGGTGAAGAAAGGATGTCCATGGACCATCTCAAAGGGGCTAAACTGAAGTGGGTCCTAGCCAACTTATTTGCTGTTTCCCTTCTGGTGGAAATGCTTAGCCCTGGTAGGATGGCATGTTGGTCTGCCAGTCTCCCCCAGAGTATAAATGGGACAGGTTCTGGAATAAGGGCTTGGAGGGAGACCTGGATTAAGCATGTCTTTCACCTGGTGTGGGGTGAAGACAGTGAGAGATTACTCCCAATTTAATTTGGTGGTTTTTTTTGACCAACAGTAGGCAGAAATTTCCTGATATCAGAGAAGACACTCCTATGGGGACCATGCCCAATATTCATGGGAGAATGAAGAAGCCCTTTTTATTTCACTGACCTGACTTTCCAGAGTCCAAATCTGACTAAAACGTTTATCATTTGAAATAACTTGGAACTGATGCTCTCGTCTCAGCATCCTGAGAATGTAATCCAGATCCTTGCCAAAGGGCATTCCTGTGGCCATCCTAGGTCTTAGGGGATGTCTGAAAACTCTGAAGTTCAGGCCAAATCACCCAAGACAGATTGGTGGGAGATATTCAGAACATTTACCCAAATCAAAACACCTGAGAGAGATCTCAGGGGACATTTGGCTGCCCTCTGAACAGAAGGGCCCAAAGCATGAGGGCCATTCTGAGTTTACTGCTCTGGTTCTCACCATCCCTTCTTTCCAGGGTCTGAGACTGAATGCACTGTTATCCAAATTGAAGCTCCTGAGATAAATCTCAGGGAACATTTGGCTGTTCTCTGAATCAAAGTGCCAAAGCCTTAAGTCTTGAAGGACATTCAGAGTTACTTTTCTGGTTCCCACCATCCTGGGTATCACAGAGCCCCTGCCACCAGGCATTTCCATGGGCATTCTGGACTTCGGAGACAGACGGAATTGATCAGGTTCTTTCCAAACTGAACATTGCTCCTTTTTGGAGAAGGGGCAGGAAAAAAAAAACAAAAAACAAAAAACATCTTCCTATTCTTACAGAGATCTTTTATTTTTAAATTTACTTCTCCCCTCCCCCAACTGTCTGTCCTCTGTGTTCATTCGCTGTGTGCTCTCCATGTACGGTGCCATTCTTGGGCAGGCTGCACTTTCTTTCACACTGGGTGGCTCTCCTTTTGGGGTGCACTCCTTGCACATGGGACACCCCTATGTGGGGGACACCCCTGCGTGCCATGGCACTCCTTGTGTGCATCAGCACAGTGCATGGGTCAGCTCCACAGGGGTCAAGGAGGCCTGGGGTTTGAACCACAGACCTCCCATGTGGTAGGCAGATGCCCTATCCATTGGGCCAAGTCCACTTCCCCTTACAGAGATCTTAAAAGCTGTCCTACTTTTATGACTTTACTGTCTGGTAGTTTCCCAGTTGGACCACCCATCAAAGGGCCATTAAATGATAAGAGATCAATTGTTCTAGCTAACAGGCCTTGGAGCCCTGAGGAAAATCTTCCTCACTAGCAAAAGCATTTTCAGTTTTACAGTTTATGAGACATTCTGCGGTCACCCCTCGGGTTGAAGAGTGGTTTGCTGGCCCGGCGGGGGAGCAGCCGCGGCAGGCCAAGCTGCTGCCCCCATAATAGGGTGGCTGGTCGGACCCACCACCACCCCTGAAGGAAGCTCGGCATGGGCGCAGAGTGCCCTCGGGTCTCCCCTTCTCGGCAGCCATGCTTCCGCGGCCACCCCTCCTCCTGGATGGCGCCACACGATGCCTGTGGGGTGGCACCCTTCTTCTTCTTTCTCCCTGCGCAGGCGCAGGGTGGAAAATTCCAGTCTGCCCTTTTCCCCTCCCCTGACAGCAGCAACAGCCAGGTGTGGGTGGAAAAATCCAGTCTGCCCTTTTCCCTTCCCCCGACAGCAGCAACAGCCAGGCGTGGGCGGGAAACTCAAGTCTGCCCTCCACCCCAGCAACAGCAGCCACCAATCCCTAAACCCTGCCCCTTCCCCCAGCAACAGCAACAGCCAATCCCTAACCACCACCCCTCCCCCGTCCAGCACCGCCCACTGACCTTTCGCCGGCAACCAATCAGAACAGGGCGTGGCTTCGACCAATCAGCCTTCCCCAGCCCCTATAAAACTGTTGCCTCTCCCTCAATAAAGTGGACTTGCATGTTTACCTTGTCTCCGCGGTAGTTCTTCTGCCGTGCGCCTTCCAGTCCTAAGAGCCCCCAACAAGGGCCTGGCCTCCTTTGTCCCCAGTTCGTCGCCTGCTTCTCCGGGTGACCCCTTCATCACCTGCTTCTCCGGGCGACCCCTTCGTCGCCTGCTTCTCCGGGCGACCCCTTCGTCGCCAGCTTCGCCGGGCGACCCCGTCAGCCGAACCGCGCAACCCCTGTGAGACTGATCCCTCGTCTGCTGCCGGACCGACCCCTCATCCCAAGCGGGACCGACCCCTCATCCCAAGCGGGACCGACCCCTCGTCCAGAGCTGGACCAACCCCTCGTCCGCAGCCAGACCCCACCTCTACCGACCGAGCAAGCCGCCGCAGCTGGCGCCCAACGTGGGGCAAAGCAACCCCACCACAGCACAACGTGGGGCAAGGCAACTCCACCACAGCCTCACTCCATAACCTGGCGGCCCCCCCCCTCCTTTCTTCTCACCTTGGGACTTCTCTCATGCAACATTGCTGCTACCTGAGCCTTGGCTACCTCATATGATCCATGGCGGTCTGGGAGAATCGCTGGATGGCTTTCTCCTTCCATGTCGGGGGCTTATACCGACCCGCTATGATTAAGAGGAGCCTTGGATTTCTCGGGAGCGCACGCTTGCATGTCTGAAGTAACCCTACCACACCCCTATGCTCTCCTCTGTTCTCACCCCTATCTTTTCGCTCTGCATTGTTGCTCCTGAACCTTGGTGACCTCATACGATCCACGGCGGTCTGGGAGAATCGCTGGATGGCTTTCTCCTTCCATGTCGGGGGTTTATACCGACCCGCTATGATTAAGAGGCGCCAATAAAACTCTCAGGAGCGCGTGCCTGAGCACCTCCACCCCTGCCTTCACCTCTGCCTCCTCCCCTCCGTGCTTGCTCCCCTTTGCCTTGCTCCACTGCTCATCGTTCCGCCCTCCCCTCGTCGGGGCCCTTCTCTTGGCCCGCGACCACCGTCAGAGTCCCATCAGCTCCGACCCCTCGTCTCACCACGCACCTCGGCTCCCATCGCCGCGCTCTCAAGGTAAGGGCCCCTTTTCTTATCGGCCCCAAAAGGCCATTAGCAATGGGTAACATCCTATCTGCTAAGCAAGCCCCGCAAGTTCGGGCTCTCGCCAGTCTCCTAGACACTCACCGGTGTAAGATCTCTTTGAAACAGCTCCAAGTGTATTGGGACCTTCTTCTCCCCTTTAATCCGTGGCTTACCACGTGTCAGCTTTGGGACCTGGACACCTATACTTGCCTTATAGATAGGGTCACTTTTGCTGTGGAGCAGGAAGGTAAAAGATTCCCTCCTGGCTTATTACAGGCAACATGAAGTCCAGAAGAAATCTTGAAGGGTATAATCTATGATATGCTATATAAAAAAGGATTTAAAAGCAGCTATACCAAGAAAGTAAGAATTATGAGTCAACTGTAAATAAATTATATATTTCTGTTAATGTGTTGTAATTGTTCTGTGTTTGTCTGTCTGTTCGTTCAATGTCAACGTATATTGTGATACCTCCAGATGGTAAATATAAATTACTAGAAATCTTTAAAAGAGCTCTGTTCAATTGGCCAAAAATTAAATAATCGCTTATATTAATACTTAAGTTTATTATATTAATACATAAGTTTAAATGTTAATAAGATATCTACAATTTAAAAAAAATTGTAAGTCTTAATTAACAAAATTAACTGTACGTCTTCATAAAAAGTTGTTCTTGTCTAGATTAAAATGAATAACTTATTTTTCTTCACAGGATAATATAAAGAATGTAAAACTTATATGAATATTAAAAAGGTTAAAAGTTTGTAAAAATGCTAACTGAAATGTAATAAGTTTTGCAAAAAGACGTATTTTGTCCTAAATTAGGATGGCTAATTTTTCATAAACTCTTGAAACTTAATTTGCATGCGTCAAGTGTAAAAGGTATTGTGATAACTTTACATAAGGGAATGTGTTCTGTAAAGATAAAATTTATCTTCAATAGTTTACATTAAGGTATTAAATGGCTAATTCCAAAAGGTCATTCTTAAATATATATATATATAACTGAATTGATGATAATAATAATAAAAGGTAATTTTATAACAGGAAAGATTAACAGCAACCAAGCTCCCCTGCCAACTTGCTTTTAGGAAACGGTTTCTAATATTGCATGCTACTAAGTATTTAAAGGAAAGTTATTCTTAAGGAAACAGAAGATGATTTTGTCTTTGCAGCCATTGTCTATTTAGCAACACCCCTCACTATCGGCCTAGCCACTGTTGTGCCGGACGATTGGAACCTTAAACAAAGACTCCTCCTCACTGTCATCTTCCTATCTATCGTTACTATATTTACTGCCCTCATTCTCCTTCGTTTATAAAGCAGTCTCCTACAAACCACAAAGCTTCTGTCTTAAACATACCATTCTCAACCCTATCCTCTAAATGATCTTCTCACTTCCCCCACAGCCTTTAATACTTTATTTCTTCCTCATAACCTTTGCTTTCTTGATAATATTTTCCGCCATCTGTCTAGCCGCTACTGCCCCAGAAGATTGGAACCTCGGCCAACGAATTCTACTCTCCATCGCCTTTCTGTTTATTATCCTCTTTTATGCTTTACTCCTTATCTTCCTCCCATAATGACTTCACCAAGCCTCCTCTTGTCCAAAACCGTCACCCTTCTTTTCCTCACACTCCCCATTGCACTCACCAACCCCAGCCATCAGCCTTTTAATTGGACAGTAAGCCTCTGGCAGGAAAAAGTAATCCTCTCCTACACTGTCTTCGCTGCCAAGGAGAGATCAACTACCTGCAACGCGCTGTCATCCTGGACTTTTAACAACAGATGGATCTTATAGCCACCGAGATCAACAAGAATTGGACATTGGCCACCCTTGCTTGCAATGGCAAGATACCGCCCCCTAAATTGTACATTTATATCCCCGTCATAGTCACCTCCCTCTTCAGCCCCGCTTCCCTCATTGCTTACTGCCTCTTGGGCCTCGGCTACTTGTTGCTGCTGCCATCCTGGCCCTTAGTTGAAAAGAAGGGGGAAATGCGGTCACCCCTCGGTTTGAAGAGTGGTTTGCTGGCCCGGCGGGGGAGCAGCCGCGGCAGGCCAAGCTGCTGCCCCCATAATAGGGTGGCTGGTCGGACCCACCACCACCCCAGAAGGAAGCTCGGCATGGGCGCAGAGTGCCCTCGGGTCTCCCCTTCTCGGCAGCCATGCTTCCGCGGCCACCCCTCCTCCCGGATGGTGCCACATGATGCCTGTGGGGCGGCACCCTTCTTCTTCTTTCTCCCTGCGCAGGCGCAGGGTGGAAAATTCCAGTCTGCCCTTTTCCCCTCCCCCGACAGCAGCAACAGCCAGGTGTGGGTGGAAAAATCCAGTCTGCCCTTTTCCCTTCCCCCGACAGCAGCAACAGCCAGGCGTGGGCGGGAAACTCAAGTCTGCCCTCCACCCCAGCAACAGCAGCCACCAATCCCTAAACCCTGCCCCTTCCCCCAGCAACAGCAACAGCCAATCCCTAACCACCACCCCTCCCCCGTCCAGCACCGCCCACTGACCTTTCGCCGGCAACCAATCAGAACAGGGCGTGGCTTCGACCAATCAGCCTTCCCCAGCCCCTATAAAACTGTTGCCTCTCCCTCAATAAAGTGGACTTGCGTGTTTACCTTGTCTCCGCGGTAGTTCTTCTGCCGTGCGCCCTCCAGTCCTGAGAGCCCCCAACAAGGGCCTGGCCTCCCTTGTCCCCAGTTCGTCGCCTGCTTCTCCGGGCGACCCCTTCGTCGCCAGCTTTGCTGGGCGACCCCGTCAGCTGAACCTCGCAACCCCTGTGAGACCAATCCCTCGTCTGCTGCCGGACCGACCCCTTGTCCCAAGTGGGACCGACCCCTTGTCCCAAGTGGGACCGACCCCTTGTCCCAAGTGGGACCGACCCCTTGTCCCAAGTGGGACCGACCCCTCGTCCCAAGCGGGACCGACCCCTCGTCCAGAGCTGGACCAACCCCTCGTCCGCAGCCAGACCCCACCTCTACTGACCGAGCAAGCCGCCGCAACATTCCAGAACACTAATACAAACCTGTAATGAGAAATTCTGTGGTAGGTAGTAGGAAGACAAAACATGGATAAATATTAGTTATGAAGGGAGCCTTGGCCTGTGATCCCTGCAGGGGGAGGGAACTCCCATAGCATACATCTTTGGCACTGCCTGCTGCCACTTTCACATCCCATTCCAGAGCATGTCACTAGGTGTGGTAGATAGGCAGGTGGGGTTGCAAAGACCTGGACCCAAGGGAAGGCACAAGCCCCTGGCTTTCCCTCATTGCCTTGCTGCCACCTAGGGGAGAGGGTGGGAGAAGGCAAAGGCAGCCGGGCCTGAGGGCAAAGCCAGCAGCTGCTAAAAAGGGCTTGAAAAAGCAGCTTCACAGCACATGGTACTTGGTCAGGGAAACTGTCTTAGCAGAGCCCTGTTTTGGGCCTCTGCACTGTGCCCTAGCCCTTTTGGCCAGGGTAGGGTCTCACAAGCCTGGGTGCATGGCATGACCACAGAGAGTTCCTGCACCCCTGCTAACTCCCTCCTGGAATTATGTCCTGTGGGGTCTCATAGGTGAACCTGTTTAAAATGGATAACCAGAAGAAGGAATCAAGCAGGTGGTAGGCCATAGTTTCACTCACCAATAATGTCCTGGATGGCAGCATAAAAATATGTTACTGGGTTTTGTCTAGGATCTTGACTGAACTGCAAGAAATGAATTTCAAGGACAAGTCACATTAATTAGGCCAGTAATTTATTAAGGTAGGGGGGGAAGAGAAATGGGAGAAAATAACAGATCATAGGTCCCAGGTAGAGAGAGGGGGCTGAAGAGTAATGAAGTGGGCTGATTCATAGAATACAATACTCCATTATATATTATAAATTTCCAGTTTTGTGTATTGATCCAGGCAGGGGCAAAGAAGTCCAGAATAAGGGTCAAAAGGTAAGAGAGATCAAAAGGCCTTTGTACTTGCTTTATAAACCATTAAGTATTCCAGTCCTTTGCTAATGGCATGGGAGGAGTCCCAGCTGTTTGTTGTTTTGATTTATTACTCAACCCATCAATCCCCCACAAGGACTCAATTATAAGGTACCTGGATAATATCCAGTGCTTCTCCTTAAAAAGTACTTTATAAATTAGGGCTGTTAATCAGTTAACAGTGATATAGGTTGCAACTATGTTCTCCCAGGTTGTCATTGGTGTTTGGCTTTGCTTATGGTATTTTTTAATACAAACTTTCTAAAAATTTTATTTAATCAAAATTATCATGTTTTTCTTTTATTGCATCAGGATTTTTGGTTGGAGTTAGAAAGGCTTTCCCAGTACCCAGGGGTAAGTTTATAAACTTACATATGTTTTCTTCTATTATTTTTATAGTCCAATGTTTTTACATTTAGCTCTCTGATCCATTTGGGGTTTATTTTTATGAATGTTAAGAATGTATCTAATTTTAGCCTTTTCCAAATGGCTATGTATTTTTTCCAATACCAGCTGTAAAAATACTGACTTTGCCATAGTGATTTCTTTATCATATTCTTTATCATACACTACATTTTCATTTACATATGGGTCTTTATCTGTATCTGGGTTTTCTATCGATCCCATTGGTTTGTCTATTCATGCAGCAAAGCCACAATGTTTCACATATAGAGGTTGTATAGTAGAATGTTTAAATATCTGGTGGGGTTATTTCTACCTTTGTCTAAGCTCTTCCTTTTCAATGTGTTCCTAACCATTTTCACGTGCTTATTTTTCTATATGAATATTAGGATCAAACTAAGCTTCACTAAAAAAATGAATTTTAACTACCCAGCCTATAATTGTGGAAATTGAAGTGAATTATTGTGATAAAAATTCCCATTTGGATTTTGGGAGAATGAGAAGTAACACACAGTGATTATCAGCCCATTGAACATAACATACTTCTGGACTGGAATAGGATTTCCTGTCTTAGTAGTAGAGTAAGGCCCTCCGTCCCATATCTGTGAGCCCTTGGCTTTGTGCTCTTATATAATGTCCATTATCCTCCATAGTTACATCTGAGGTAAGCATTTAGATGACCTTAATGAAGGCGCTCTCTTTAGCAGTCTACTTTGTCTCAGCGCCCCTAGGCAATGGAATTTGATTTAGGATAAATTATCAAAGTGGGACACCTGGATATGCCACATCAGTCTCACCTGGGATCTTGTTAGAAACAAAAATTTCAGGGCCTACTTCAGACCTCTGAATGAGAAACTCTGGGACTGGGACCCAGCAACCTGTGTTTCATTAAGCCTTCCAGGTGGTTCTGATGCATGCTCAAATTTTACAACTACTGGTGTTGTGGCAGTTGAGAGGATTCAGTAATTACAGTATTGAAGACCAGGACATGAGACTTCTCTGAGAGGGAAGGTTTATTAACAGCCAGCCAGGACCAGTGGACTTGCATCCAAAAGCTGAGCCCCGAGGTGGGTTTGCAGGTTGCTTTTATACAAAGGACACATGGGGTGGGACCAGGAGAAGTTTTAGCACAAAAATACTTTTTTTGTTGGATCAGGTTTCAGTTTCTTTGGGCCTAGGGAGTTTTAGGAAACTAGGTAAGCTTGAATAAACACACAGCCCATATTATTCTTGAATGCACACATTGTCCATATTATTCCTGAATACACACAGAGCTCACATACACAGCCCATACATTCCCCCCTTTGATGCTTCCTTAAATTCGTTAAGCTTCAGCATCATTATTGTTGGAGTCATGAAGTGGGTGGCTGTTTGTGTTTTATTGTATTATTTATCAAAGCATGTACCCTAGCTATTATTAAGGGGAGGAAGTAAGGAAGTATAATGAGAGTATGGGAGGATTTTCAGCTGCTCACTGCTTTGACTGCTTATTTATTTTATTAATCTCTTAGGAGGGCCCAATGATAAAGTCCTTGGCGAATATCCAGGGTTCCTCCAGGCTTCAAGAAGCAGTATTTTTCCAAGTGGTAGAATCTTGGGGAGGGTCTTCCAGCAGCCATTTTAGGGGTTATTGATATTCACATGGACTTTCTGCCAGGTTCCAGATCCATCTATTGATTTCTTATTTTACTAGCCTGCTTTATTTTCCCCTTAGAGAGTTTACACCTTTAAACATAAAGGGGGAGGTAAAGGGAGATGATCTTTCTTTTTTGTAGCTACTTCCTGTTGGTTAAGGGCAGTAGGCCCTATCTGATGCGGTGTGAACTCTCTTGCTATTTTATCTCAGTAGGAGGAATACAGATCTGACATTCTAGGTGAAGCTGGATGAAGTTTCCATGTGGCTAACAAGATGTTGATTCTGGAAGAAATAAACTTGATTAGAATTTTGAGAACATATGGTCCCACTAAGGGAACACAGCACCACAGAAGTAGAAAACATCAGGTATCTGCAAAGGTTGCATTTTCCCAAAGTTGTTGGGAAATAGTATTCTTTCTTCAGTAGAATGGGAAGAAGAATTGATTTTTTTAGATGAAAACAGACACGATTTCTTAAAGGGATGTTTCGTTTGTTTTCCCTTTAGCAATAGGCATTTGGGCTAGTGTTAAAGGGAACAACTGACTTTGAATTAGACACTACCTAGCTTTTTTCTTGAAGAGGTATTTCAGGTCATCCAGTGACTGGCATTTGTACATTTCATCAGGTGCTTCTTGTGAACTGGCACTTTTTTGGGCGGCTGGATTCACTCAGGTTTAGTGCACCAAGTTGAAAAATTTTTTTGACATTAGTAGCTGTGGGAGAGATTAGAACTACAGAGTAAATTTGTTACATTTTGACGGTTTTTACCAGGCTTTGTTTTTTGAAAACCCATTTGGCTAAGCTGGTTAGGGTATTTTTCCCCAGATAAGTGGCTTGGTGAAGTCTGTGAAGGACTTTTCACTGCACTGCTCCTGGCAGGTAGACTTGAGTATCTTAACAAGTCACCCATCAGTTTTCAGGGTGAATCCCAGGCTAGTTGCTCTGGTCAGTTCATTCTGGGTATACTGTAGAACTTTAAGTACTGGTACTCATGCTGGAATAAGGGGTAGGAGGGAAATTTGGGTTTGTGCTGTCATTTTAGCAGCTGTGTTAGCACAAACATTTCCCTTTTATATAGCAGAGTTTTCTGATGCTTTGGACAATGCAAAACAATATAGCTTTTAATAAGTCTAGGATTCCTTGCCTGTGCTTACTAGTTAACCAACCATTAGCAAGCAAACTTCATTCTTGCCACACAGCAGAGTGAGCATGAAGGACGAGGAAAGCATGCTTAGAGTATGTATAAATATTAGCCCATTACTCAGCTGCTGGTTTTAAACTTCAGGTAAGGGAAATCACCTTTCCCTTTTGGACTGAAGTTTCAGAGGGTCAAACTTTGGCCTCTATGGTTTTAAATTGTGAAATCATGCACAGCCAACCTTTTTAATTCCTTCTTTAATAAAACTGCATCCATCTGTGAATCATTTAATGTTTGGGTTTACAAGAGGCTTATCTTTTAAATCTGGCCTGCTTGAATAGATTTGATTAAGGGTTTTAAGGAATGAGTGAAGGGGCCCCTCAGGATTTGACTTTGGGCCCTTTACTGGTAATAGGGTGGCTGAGTTGAGAGTCTGACACTCCCTTATCTTGTCCTTGGGGGTCTGTGGTAATTGATCCTGGTATTAATTAACTGACTACCTTTAAGCCACTGGTGGCCCTGACCTTAAGCACATCCTTCACCTGGTGTGGGGTGAAGACAGTGAGAGGTTGCCCCCAAGTTAATAAGGCATTTTTTTTCAATTAAAAGGGTTGTAAGCTCCACTGCTCTCAGGCAAGGTGGCCATTCCTTTATCTTGGAGACATAGTTCATTAACTACTCAGAAAATGAATTCTACCAGGACTTTTAACATGTTCAATGTTATTCTGCATATGGTCTAATAAAAATATCTCTATAATCATTCGGTATATATTTAGATAGGATATAGGTACAGTAGTTAATGCTAATTAATGTGCTACTCGATGTATAAGATTCTCTTTGAGCTGTAATTAATGGATATAAGTTTTAGGTTTTCAATACTTTACATGTTATCTTTCCATGGGAGCAGGCAATAATGACAATTGTGTTTAAGTTCTACTCACAGTACTCTGATGATCATTGCTCCACTTAGTATTTTTCTCACACAGTGAGCAAGCCACAGTACCCATGACCCTAGAGAGAGACTAGGAAAGTAGTTTTCAGTATTCTACTCCTCTGGTGCATAGCACTCTTTGGCATTATGAAACAGTGCCAGTCTGGAGATGAAATCCATTGTATATTTGGCTGCACCAAGCCATCATTGGCTGCTGCAGGAGTTTGAAACTGTAACGTAGTTTCCATTGACTTCAGGAGCACAACCAGAGATGTAGTAGACACATTTATCATTTTAGGGGTCAGTGACTAACCTAGAAAATAACTCAAATGGAGAGGCAACCTGCAGTGTATTGAAGGCCTGGTTTGAATGCACAAGAGAGTTTGAAAATGCTGAAGTTAATCTCTTGATGTTTACATACTTTTTAAACATTTCCAATGCAACATGTGGCATTTAAAATGAACTTAGAGAGGTGGGGCAAGATGGCATCTGAGTGAGTGCACCTCATAATCTCTCCTGCAAAGAAGTGGCTGAGTAGGGTCAGAGTCCTGCTGGACTGGGCTGTTTTGAGTGCTTGCAGGACAGGAGGTGTCTGGACGTCGATTTGGTGAGACAGTGACAGAAGAGATTCTTGCAATGGGTAGAATTTTGGGTCTCTTACACAGAGGTCAGAAGTTGTGGGTGGGACCCCTCCCCCTAGGGCTGGCCACCTGGCTGCAGTGATCCCTGAAGGCTTTGTTGTGCTGCAATGTTTCCAAACCCAGTGTTAACTGGATAAGTTGTTCCCAGGTCTGTATCCCCTAAACCCTGGCAGCACACGCTCCAGAAACTAACACACCTTGAGTCTGCAATATTACGGACATCCCATTCCCAAATCCACCAAGCCCTGAAGTCCGTCTGAGGCCCCTGATTACCCTAGCACTCCAAGTTTTGTGTTTTTTTTTTTTCTTCATGAGTTTGGAGGAGTATAACAGCTGACCTGGGGAGAGTCTGGGAAGAAAGGAGAGGTGAATCTGCTGAGGAAGCCCAATTTACCTAAATGTCCTGGGATAGAAAAATTGGTCTGGGAGAAGGTGGAGTCAGAAAATCAATTAGACCTCCCTTAAGACACCTAATGGGGAGGGAGTGTAGGAGGTGCTATCCAAGTTTCCAATAGCATATTTGGAGTTTCTGGTGAGGTGTAGGTGCTCTCACACTGGAAATAGTCACAGTCTTCTGTGTTGAGCTGGATCAACAAGGACCCACTTGAATCTCCTACTGGACCTCTCAGGCAGCTTTCCTGCTGCCCTGAGAGAGAGAAATGAGGAAGGGAGAAAGGGGGAAGGTCAGATCCTAAGCATTTTATTTAACTGCAAAGAGGATTCCTACTTTGAAACATTGTTTTTTGTGTTTTTTTTTTGTCATGGTTGCTAATATTGCATTGTCTCCTGGTCTTTTCTCCCATTTTATCCCCCAAGGTCCTGTTTCATTTATTTAGTTTTTTTCTCTTTTTCTTTTTCTTGCTTGTTTCCCTTCCTTTTCTTTGCCCCCCTTTTGCTCTTCTCTTTTTATTCTTTTCTCTTTTTATTCTTTTTTCTTTTCTTTTCTTTATATAATAGGTGCCGCAGAGAACGCTTCATATTTGCTGTTTCCTCATCCTCCATTCCCTCTTTTCTGTGTGTATTGATTTGGCCACCTATATTATCCCCTTTCCCCTACATCTTTCTATTCTCCATCTGCTGTTTCTATTACATTCCACCTCCCTTTCTTTGGCCCCCAAATTGTCTGACTTTTTATTTTAATACCTTTGTTCTTTTACTGTCTTTTATGTACTCTTGATATTATTGTCTTTCTTTTCTCTTTCCCTCTCTCATGAAAACACTGGCCTTTTAATTCATACTATATTCCTCCTCATATTAGTTGACTATCTCATTATAGATACTCTACTTACTGCTATAACTCTACACAAAGTACATGAGTCTAAAATCCATTCTCCTAGATCTCACATTGTTGCTATGTTAACATTTATTACCAATACTACTTTACACATTTTCTTTTCTTACTCATTTTGCTTTCCCTGGCCCTAATATTTTCCTTCAAAGTGAACTTAGCCAGCAACAAGAAAATAGAGTAAGAGGAACAAAGTGACAAAGAGAAGACATAAAACATATGCACGAACAACAACTAATTAATCCCAAAGAAGATACAAAGAAGCTAAGAAACTGATTAAGCCCATCAAGAAAAAATGATGACCAGACAGCAAAAAACAACAACAACAACAACAACAAACCAAACAAATAATAAAAAAAACATGGCTGAATGAAATGAACAAATAAAAACCAGGAAGAGGAGCAGAATATCAGACAAGTAATTAAAGATCTAAAAACATACATTAGAGATGAACTTAATGAAGTAAAGGAAAAGATTAACAATATGAAGAAAACACTTGGAGAGAATACAGAAGAAATTGCAGACATATGCAAAAAGATAACAGGATGGTGATGAAAACCACAGTTCAAGAAATCAAAAATAAACTCTCAGCAAATAGCAGCATATTAGAAGAGGGAGAGGAGAGAATTAGCAACGTGGAAGACAGTACATCTGAAATCAAACAGATAGTAGAACTGACCAATAAAAAGATAGAAAAAATCCAGCTAGGACTTAGGGACATGAATGACAATGCAAAATGCACAAAAATATGTATTACAGGCATCCCAGAAGGAGAAGGGAAAGGGGACATAAGGGGTGTTGGAGGAAATAATGGCTGAAAACTTCCAAAATCTACTGAGAGAGATGGATGTACATGTCCAGGAAGCACAATGCACCCCAAACAACATAAATCCAAACAGGTCCACCCCAAGACATATACATGTCAAATTATCCAATGCTCAAGACAAAGAGAAAATTCTAAAAGCAGCAAGAGAAAAGAAAACCATCACATACAAGGGAGGATCCATAAGATTAAGTTCTGATTTCTCATCTGAAACTGTGGAGGCAATAAGGCATTGGTATGTTATAGTCAAGATATTAAAAGAAAAAAATTTCCAACCAAGAATACTCTACCCACCTAAAGTAGCATTTAAAAATGATGGATAATTCAAAATATTCACAAATAAACAGAAATTAAAAGAGTATGCCAACAAGAACCCTGCCCTTCAAGAAATACTAACGGGAGTTCTGCAATAAGAAAGAAAACAGGAGAGGCAGAATTGGAGGAGAGTGTAAGAGCAACAAAAAAGACAAAAAGAGAAAGGAAACAAACAAAATATGGCTAACAAATAATTCCTTGAAAGTAGTAACACTGAATGTCAATGGATTAAACTGACCTGTCAAAAGATTCAGACTGGGAGATTGGATAAGGATATATGACCCATCTCTATGATGTCTACAAGAAACACATCTTAGACCCAGGGATTCATGGAGGTTGAAACTGTATCACTGGAAAACGATCTTACAAGCAAACAATAACCAAAAAAAGGCAGGAGTAACTATATTAATATCAGACAAAATAGACTTTAAATGCAAAACATTTGTGAGAGACAAGGAAAGATACTACATATTAGTGAAAGGGATAATCTTTCAAGAAGAAAGAACAATCATAAATATTTATGCTCCTAACAAGGGCGCCTCTAAATACATGAGGAAAACACTGGAAAAACTAAGTGAAAGAATAGATGCCTCTACAATTATAGTGGGAGAATTTAATATACTGCTATCAACTTTGGACTGAACATCTCAAAAGAGAATCAATAAAAGAAACAAAAACTTTTAACAGTATATTAGAGGAGCTAGATTTAATAGACATGTTGATCATTACACCTGAATACAGCAGGATATACTTTTTTCTCAAGTGCACATGGATCATTCTCCAAGATAGACCATATGCTAGGCCACAAAGAAAGACTCAATGAATTCAGAAAGATTGAAATCATACAAAATAATATCTCTGACCACAGTGGAGTAAAACTGGAAATCTCCAAGGGCCAGAGGCACAGATTTCACACCAAAATATGGACATTAAACAGCACACTCTTAGAAAAACTGTGGGTCAAAGAGGAAATCTCAAAAGAAATTAATAACTACCTTTGAACTAATGAAAATGATAACACAACATTCCAAAGCTAATGGGATGCAGCAGAAGCAGTACTGAGAGGGAAATTTATAGCCATAAATTCATACATCAAAAAAGAAGAACAAGCAAAAATTGAAGAACTAACTGCACATTTGCAGGAGTTAGTAAAAAAACAACAAAGTATCCCCACAGGAAAAAGAAAGATAGGAATAACAAAGATAAGAGGAGTATTAAATGAAATAGAGAATAATAAAGCACTTGAAAAGATAAACAAAACAAAGAGCTGGTTCTTCAAGAATATCAATAAAATTGACAAACCCTTAGTGAGACCAATAAAGGAAAAAAGAGAGAAGATGCAAATACACAAAATAAGAAATGAGAAAGGAGATATCACCACTGACCCCACAGAAATAAAGACTATCATAAGAGGTTACTTTGAAAAACTATATTACAGCAAAAATGACAATTCAGAGAAAATGGACAAATTCCTAGAAACACATAAGCAGCCTATATTGATGAAAGAAGAAATTGATGATCTCAACAAACCAATCACAAGTGAAGAAATAGAATCAGTCATTAGAAACCTCACAACTAAGAAGAGCCCAGGGCCAGACAGCTTCACAGGTGGATTCAACAAAACATTCCCGAAAGAACTAACACCAATCCTGCTGAAACTCTTCCAAAAAATCAAAACAGAAGAAACATTACCCAACTCCTTCTATGATGCCAACATTAGTCTAGTACCAAAGCCAAATAAAGACACCACAAGAAAGGAAAAGTACAGACAAATTTTTCTAATGAACCTAGATGCAAAAATCCTCAACAAAATACTTTCTAACAGTATTCAACAACACATTAAATGAATTATACACCATGACCAAGTGGGATTTTTTCTGGTTATGCAAGGATGTTTCAATATAAGAAAATCAATCAATGCAATACACCATATATACATACTGAAGGAAAAAAATCACATGATAATATATATAGATGCAGAAAAAGAATTTGACAAAATACAGCATGATTTCTTGATAAAAACACTGCAAAAGATCAGAATACAAGGAAATTTTCTGAACATGATAAAGAGTGTATATGAAAACCCCACAGCCAACATTGTTAACAATGGTGAAATCCTAAAATCCTTCCCTCTAAGATCAGGAACAAGACAAGGATGTTCACTATCACCTCTTCTATTTAACATTTTCTTAGAAGTACTTGCTCGAGCACTGAGGCAAGAACCAGATATAAAACGCACTCAAATTGGAAAGGAAGAAGTCAAAATTTCATTATTTTCAGATAACATGATCCTATACATAGAAAACCCTGAGAGGTCTACAACAAAACTTATAGAACTCATAAATGAGTTTAGTAATGTCACAGGTTATAAGATCAATGCGCAAAAATCAGTAGCATTTCTGTACACTAATAATGAGCAAGCTGACGAGTAAATCAAAAAACAAATACCATTTACAATAGTCAATAAAAAAATCAAATACCTAGGAATAAATTTAAAGATATAAAAAAAACATCTTCATAGAGAACTACACAAGACTATGCAAGGAAATCAAGACGTAAAAAATGGAAGAATATTCCCTGTTCATGGATAGGAAGACTAAATATTATTAAGATGTCTATGCTACCAAAACTGATCTACACATTCAATGCAATCCCAATAAAAATCAACACAGCATTCTTTAGGGAACTAGAAAAACTAGCTATGAAATTTATTTGGAAAGGAAAGAGGTCCCGAATAGCCAAAGACATATTGAAAAAGAAAAAGGAAATTGGAGGAATCACACTACCTGACTTCAAAACATACTACAAAGCTACAGTAGTGAAAACAGCATGATATTGGCACAAGGAGAGACACACAGACAAATGGAACTGAATTGAGAGTTCTGATATAGATCCTCATATATATAGACATATATTATTTGATAAAGCCACCAAAACCTCTCAAGTGGGACAGAATGGCCTATTCAACAAATGGTGATAGAGAAGTGTAGAAACATATGTAAATGAATGAAAGAGGATTACCATCTGACACCTTATACAAAAATCAGCTCAGGATGAATGAAAGACCTAAATATAAGAGCCAAGACCATAAAGACTTTGGAAAGCAGTGTAGGGAAACATATACAAGATCTTTTAATAGGAAATGGCTTCATGATCTTCACACCAAAAGCACAAGCAGCAAAAGAAGTAATAGATAAATGGGACTTACTCAAAATTAAAGCCTGCACCTCAAAGGAGTTTGTCAAGGAAGTGAAATGAGAGACTACACAATGGTAGAAAATATTTGATAACCATATATCTGATAGGAGACTTATAACCTGCATTTATAAAGAACTCCTATATCTTGAAAATAAGACCAACAACCCATTTAAAAACTGGGAAAATGATTTAAACAGACACTTCTCCAAAGAAGAAATACAAATGGCTAAAAAGAACATGAAAAAATGCTCCAAATCTCTAGCTATCAGGGAAATGCAAGTCAAAACTACAATGAGATACCATCTTACTCACATAAGATTGGCAGTTGTGAAAAAAACAGAAGACTCTGTTGGAGAGGATGTGGAGGAATGGGAACACTCATCCACTGCTGGTGGCAATGCAGAAGGATCTAGTCATTCTGGATGACAGTTTGGCAGTTTCTCAAAAAACTAGCCATAAATTTGCCATATGACTCAGCAATTCAACTGCTGGGTATATACCCAGCAGTACTGAAAACAAGGACACAAACCGATGTATGCACACCAATGTTCAGAGCAGCATTGTTCACTATTGCCAAAAGTTGGAAACATTGCAAATGCCCATCAACAGATGAATGGAGAAATAAAATGTGGTATATACATACATGGAATACTACTCAGCTTTAAGAACGAATACACTACAAACACACGTGATAACATGGATGAATCTTGAGAACCTTATGTTGAGTGAAGCAACCCAGGCATTGAAGGACAAATACTACATGACCTCAATGATATGAAATAAGTAAACCAAGCTGCCTCAGAGAGCTAGAGACTGGATGTTAGGCATAAAGGAAATTAGGGGGTAGAGGAAGGATTTAAGCTGACACCTACATGGGTGAAATCTATGATAAGCTGGAGGTAAGTATTTGTACAAGGAAGGGATAAAATGGGGGCATAGGGTTACCTTTGGGTGGGGCTTTTTGGGCTAGAGGCGGGCTAGAGATGAGCAGAGGTGTAATATTGCCCAAGAAATTGGGGGGAGGGTGGAGCAGCCTACGAACATAGGAGATTTTTAAGTATTTGTTTGAGAGAATAATGCTGAGAAAACTTTTTCAAAAATATAATAAGTAAGGTTACCTGTTTAAGATACTTAAAGGGGATAATCTGATGCAGAACAGGCTCCTAGGGAATATGTGAATGCTCATTTTGCCATAGTGGGTTATATCATTGGATAGAGACCCATATAATGAAAGTGAAGTTATACCCACATCCTGGGGAGGACTGATGCCCTCAAATAGAGGGAATTGTATCTCTCAAGAGAAATAGTGGCTCCCAGTGCATTAGGGCAGTTGAGCTTGTCTAACCCTCAACCCTGTTGCAAGTATGTCTGAACATGGCCCTTCAGGCAATGAAGATTGACTGTCACTGTGGGCCCAAAGGGGAGGGGAAAGAGGTATTGAATAGGATGGAGCCAATGTAAGTGGGTGGGCAATAGAAGTGTTCCACAAGAATATGCAAGGATGGATATAAGACATGTAAAATTACACCAAAAATATATAGGGGCTGATAGGCTAAAATGTAAATCATAATGTAAAACATAAGATAACTAAAAATTTAGAAAATTGTATAGTCTAAAATATAAACCACAATGTAAGCACAAATGTTACCTTGTTTGAAAGCTATTGTCTAAATATCTGTACATCACTTTCAGTAAATATAGTATGAATACATAAAAAGATTATTGCTATGGAAGGGAAATGTTTTATGTTGGATATGTGGGAGTACTGTATATTGTATATATGAATTACTGTGGTCTAAAACTTTTGTGAAGATAAGCTTAATAATTAAAAAAAAGAAAAGAAAAAGATATGATGTAGACACTGAGGAATAGACGGAAGTAGTTTCTTGCCAATTTGCATACAGGGCAACATTTATTGCAGTGATGGAAGGCAAAACATCAAAAACAAACCTTTTTCATTTTTTAAGTTTTTGATACCCCAATTTATTTTTACCTTAAATTTCCTAAATTAATATGTATTATATATCCTTTTAACTCATCACTATATTCCATTTTACTAATAATGGAACCTGGCAATATATTGGGCTTCACTTTTCAAGAAATTTTGGATCACAGAGAGGTTCAACAATGGCAGGGGAGGAATACTGGCATGGGATGTTATTGACAGGGGACACATGGTTGGCAGGGAGTTCTCCAGGGCATATATCCAGGGTACACAAAAATGTTTGGATATTTTTCTAGTGGATATAATTAAAAACAACAATTGAGGGATTGCCGAGTTCCCAGGCAGGGGAGCTCTATCACAGCCCCTAAAGGAACACCAACAATCCACCAAGTGCAACAGCAAAGACCAAAAAAAAAGGAAGGTCCAACAATGAGCCCTTGATACTAATGAGTATGCTCGTGAGCCTGTGCACCTGAAATAAGAACACAGCCTAGAGCTGCAGGGTGCCTAAGAGTTACCTGCTGAGAGCCTCTGTGTTGCTCAAATGTGGCCAGTCTCAAATCCAAACTCAGCATGTAAATGTGTTGCCTTCCCTTCAGTGTGGGACATGACTCCTGGGGATGAGCCTCCCTGGCGCCGAGGGATTACTACCAAGTACCAGCTGATGATGCAACTCGAAAATTACCTTGAATAAAAGGGTCAATTCGGACCAGCAGAATATCTCAATCTACATATAATACCAGGAGTTAAAAATGTTTTTTGACCTGAATCAAAGGGGGAAATGGAAAGGACAAATGAGTTTATATAGCTATGAGTCTCCAAAAAAGCCAGGACTTTATCAGAGGGGTTGCCCTTATTCACACCTCAGCAGAGTCCCAGAGACAGATAAAGTAGATACAAACCTGGGTATTGGTTCTTCTGAGGGCTACAGAGACCCACAGGTTCTATGGTCATGGCAGATGTAGTTCAGTGCCATGTCAGTTGGCCCTACTTTGGAGTTTGTGTTCCTGTGTGATGGAGGTGGACTCAGATGTGATCTTTGTTCACAAACCTCTCCTGTTTGTTTTACCGGAACTGTAGTTGGCCTGGGGTTTAATGTATACCCAGGGGAGTTGAATCTCTGGACTGACCATGTGATAACCAGGCCCTAAGGCTCAACAGATTTCAGCTCCTACACTCTGGTTTATTGTACTTACCCAACTCAGCGAACATGGAGTTGAAGAAGGTCAACCACACACCAGGGAGCTAAGAGTGCCTACAGATGAAAGCAGGAAGATTTCATCCAGCATCCATGTGGAATCTAAGCCCCCTCTTGATATAGATGTGGAGTGGACACAACCATTCCAGGTCCACAGGATGGAGGATTAGAATATGGATTAGAGTGGACTTACTGATATTCTATTCATGAACTATTGTGATTAGTAATTGAAGAAAATGTGGCATTGGTGTGGAGAAAGTGGCCACGGTGGATGCTGGGCTATGGAATGGGAGGCACAGATGAGATGGGGTCTTTTCACGACTTGTAGTTGTCCTGGGTGGTGCTGCAGGGACAGTGACCAGACATTGTATATCCTCCCATGGCCCACTGGTTGGAATGTGGGAGAGTGTGGGCTATGATGTGGACCATTGATCATGAGGTGCAGTGGTGCTCAGAGATGTATTCACCAAATGCAATGAATGTCTCATGATGTTGAAGGAGATTGTTGTTATGGGGGGAGGAGTGGGGTGAGGGAGGTAGGGGTATATGGGGACCTCATATTTTTTGAATGTTATATTAAAAAAAATAAAGAAAAAAACAGAAAATAACACATAAAAAAACAATCTTTAACTCTTTCCTTTGCCATACATTTATCTGTGACTCCCCACCCACCAAATGTTGGGGACACCTCAAGATTCACCCTCCTGGCACAAGAATTTTACATAATTACTTAATCAATTAAACCTATGAATCCAATATAATGTAATATGCCCAGAGGAAAAAATCATTACAACCATAATCATGTTTCTTTTTGGAATTCATTAATAATATGAAACTGGTACACTCCACCTCCTGAATTCCAAAAAGACATTAAAATATTTAAAACAAAACAAAACAAAAAACAATGCAAGTACTAAATCATATCACAATCCCTTTAAATAAATACAGCTTTTCTTGGGGCAAAGCCCCTTCTGCTATAGACCTCTGAAACTTACAAAAAAAATGATCTCTTTATTGTAATGAAAATGCTTACACAAATGGACAGAAAAAGGAAAAGCATGCTCATTACAATAAGGAGAAATTGGGAGGGAGATATGAATCACGGTCTCTCTCCAGTTCTGTAGAAATGCAGGGAATCCTCTGTTCAATGTCTAAGTCTGAGTCATTCTTAATGAGATGCTTTTTTTCTCCTGGGGAACTTTTGGGAACCCATTCTTTCCACAGCCTTGCCCAATGGCCATTTTCTTGGTTCCACCTTCATCAGGCATCTGGGTGTTGGCCAAGTTCCAGCCCATTCCCTCCAAGAGTGTTGGGGTGATTGCCACACCTCATTCAATCTTTGGATTAGAGTCTTAAGCCCCTCTTACAGTTACATGAATACAACATTCCCCTAACCTGTGGCATACAGGCTCAACTCTCTTACAGCAATGAGTTGATCACCTGTCCTTCCCTGCCATTTGGTATACAGGCTCAATCCTCTCAGAGCAACGAGTTGACCACCTGGCCTTCCCTAACTGTTTGGGGACAGGTCCAACTCTCTCAGAACTGTGGGGTGCTGACCTTAACTGCCGTAATCCTTGGGGAATGTTCTCCACCCTCTCTGTACCCTGGGGCAGCAAAACTCTCCCTGAATATTAGACAGGAGCATCCACCTCTTCAACTATGGGGGCAAACTCACCCTCTCTATACACGTGGGTATGGTTCTTCTCTTGGCCTAATGTGATGTCCTAATTCCAGATCTCTGCTTCCATGGTTTTCCTCTTGAAGTCATTTCCCCTTCAATCTCTCCTTTCCATTTCCCTTTTATTCCAGGCTGATAGTGGTTTTGTTCATATAGCTCTCTCTCAAAATCTATTGGTTTAGCATGCAGGAAGCTGGGGTCCAAGCCATCAGACAGTAAGACTTCTCACAAGTCTTTCTGACATAACTGCATGTTCAATCCTGATTTACAAGTTCCAAGTTTAGTTAAGTTCCCCAATGGGGCACTTTCATCTGGGAGCTTGATTTCCAGAGGCTTGGAATTTCCAGAATCAGTTTCTGTTTTCTTTATGCCCAAATGTTCAGTCCTCAGTGTATCTCTCTCATCTAGCATTTTGCTATAAGCTGCAAACAAAAGCCAAGCCACATACTCCAGATTTACTTTGGACATTTCTTCAGACAAATGCCCAGTCTGACCATTTTAAATTTCTGCCTTCCATAAAACATCAGGAGTTAATCTTCCTAAGTTCTCTGCAACTTTAAAACACGGATCACATTTCCTCCAGTTTCCAATAATAGTTTCATCATTTACTTCTAAGGCACCATAAAAAGTCTCTTTAACCTTCATATTGTTATCACCAGTCTCTTCAAAGCAATGTAGGTCTTTTCAGTCAAACACCTCACAATTCCTCTAAAAATTCCCCTTACCCATTTATAAAACCATTCCGGCATTTCAGTAATTCAAAAAACACTTCCCCACTCCTTGGTACCAAATTCTGTGTTAGTCAGCAAAAGGAGTGCTGATGAAAAATACCAGAAATTGATTGGTTTTTATAAAGGGTATTTACTTGTGGTAGGGCCTTACAGATACCTGATCATAATGTGTTAAGTTACTTCCCTCTCCAAAGTCTATTTTCACGTGTTGGAGCAAAATGGCTGCTGATGTCTGTGAGGGTTCAGACTTCCTGGGTTCCTCCCTTCCTGGGATTTGCTTCTCTTTCCTCTGTGTACTTACTTCCTGGGGCTCCAGCTTAAGGCTTCAGCATCAAACTCCAACATCAAAAACTCCAACCTCAAAAACCCTTAACTGTGTCCTTTGCCATATATTTATGGCACCCTTTGGTGGGTGGGAACTCAATCCCCTACTGTTACAAGAGGTTTACTTAATTACTTAATCAAGTAAACCTATGGCTTAAATAAAATCTCATATGCACAGAATTGTAGATCATTATAAAGAATCAAATATTTCTTTTTGGAATTCATCAATAATATCAAACTTCTACAGCAGGCTTCTAGGGAGTGTGTGAGTGCTCATCATGTCATAGTGTATTATATCAGTGGGTGAATACCCATACAATGAGCAAGAAGGTGTTACGTCCCCATCCTGGGGTGGCCTGATGTTCTCAAACAAAGTTGTGGCTATCTTTGAAGAATATGGATGGCCCCTAATGGAGAATGACAGACTAGTGGGTCAAGCCCTCAGCATTGTTGCAAGTATTTATGAATCTTGTTTTTTGAGCACTGAAGCTTGGTTGTCACTGTGGGGCCTAAGGGGAAGGGAGAGTGGAATAGAATAATTGGAAGAGGGTGTAACTGGTGGGTAATTGAATTTTTCTGCATGGTCCTGCAATGATTGATACAGACCATTTTAAATATCACCGAAATTAATAAAAGGTGTATAGTCTAAAATGTCAACTATAATGTAAATCATAATGTAACCAAATATTTATAAAAGTGCACAGTCTAAAATGGAAACCATAATGGAACCATGTTTGGTAGCTATGTTTCAATATTTGTACATGAGTTGCAGCAAATTTATCATCCACATGTAAAAATATTGCTGGGGAAGGGGGAAAAGGGTTTGATGGTGGGTATATGGGAGTATGTATAAAGTCATTTTATACATGACTTTACTATGATCTAAAACTTTTTTGAAGGCATAATAAAAAAAGAGCTTTTAGACCCTGAGAAAGATATGGAAGAGATTGCCCTACCTCTGTACAAACAGAGCAATATCCATTACAGTGATCAAAGGCAAAACAACAAAAAAAATTATGATGTTTTTGTTTTTTTAATGACACAATTTATTTTTTACTTTAGTTTTTCTGAATTATTATGTATTCAATTTCTAATCTTTAAACATATCATTACTATTTCATTTTTCCTATTAATTGAATTTGGCAATATATTAGACTTCATTTTTGAAGAAATTTTGGATCACAGACAGGTGCAGCTATGGCAGGGGGCAATGATGTGGTGTGTCATTGATAGGGGATGCCTGGGGGGGGGGGGAGGGAGTTTTCCAGGGCATGCATATTGGTCATATAGACATGTTTGTATGTTCATAGGGTATTGACATAGAGGGTAGAGTATCACATGACAACTGAGGGTGTGCTGAGTTCCCATTCCAGGAAACTCTGTTACACTCCCTAATGGAGCACCAACAATCTCCCAAGTACAGGGGCAAAATTCAGAGGATGGTCCAATCATAGGCCCTTGATACTGATGATTATGCTTATGAGCCTGTTTGTTTGAAATTTCATCTTGGCCTAGAGCTGCAGAGTGCCTAGCAGTCGCCTCCTAAGAGCCTCCATGTTGCTCAAATGTGGTCACTCTCTAAGCAAAATTCAGTATTGCCCTCAACAGGGATCATGACTCCCCATATGATCCTCCCTGGTGCCATCACCTGCTGAACTGGTGATGTGGCTTGAAAAGAAATTTGAATAAAGGGAGAAATGGTAAAGGCTGGTGAGTTTATATGGATAAGAGATGACAAAATAAGTTGAGAGTTTATCAGAGGGATGGTGCTTATACACATCTCAACAATGTCTCAGAGATGGCCAAAGTAGATACAACAAAAGGTAGTGGTGGTCCTGAGAGCTACAGAGACACCCAGGTCCTATGGTCATGACAGATGGCTCTGGAGTTCGGTGCCTTGCCAGTGTGTCCCACTTTGGAATTTGTGCTCCTGAGTGTGATGGAGTTGGACTCAGATATGACTTCTCTATGTATGCATCTTCTGTCACTTTTCATGAACCTGTGGCTGGTGCTGAGGTTTGTGCATGCTCCGGAGACTTGCATACCTTGGCTGTCTATGTGCCAAGTGAGCCCTGAGCCTCATCAGATTTGCAACACCTACTCTGTGGTTCATTACTCTTACCAAGGTCAGCTAACAGGGAGATGAGGATGGTCAACCACTGCACCAGAGAACCGATGGAGTCTATGGCCTGCAGGCAGGAGAATTCCATCCATCAGCCATGTGGGATCTAAGCCTTCTCTTGATTCAGAGGTGGAGTGGACATCACCATTCCTAGGGTCCTCAGGATGGAGGAATGAAATATGGATTAGAGTGGTCTTACTGATATTCTACTATAGAATTAATGTGACTCTAGGAATGGAAGAAATTATATCATTGATGTGGAGACAGTGGCCACGGGAGTTGCTGAAGGCAGGGAGAGGGAAATATATGTGTGATATTGGGCATTTTTGGGACTTATATTTTGGGACTTGGAGTGTGGGGCATATGGGAACCTCATTTTTTAATATAACATTTTTTTGTGATCTATGTATCTTAAAAAAAAACAATAAAAAAAGAAGAGCCCAGGACCCAGGCTTTGCAGGTGAATTCTACCAAACATTCCAGAAAGAACTAACACCTTAGTTCTCTTCCAAAATATAGAAGTTGAGGAAACATTGCCTAACTCTTTCTATGATGCCAACATCACCATAATACCAAAGACGAACAAAAACACCACAAGAAAGAAAACTACAGTCTAATCTCTCTAATGAACCTAGATGGTAAAATGCTCAACAAAATATTTGCTAATCTTATTCAACAACAAATCAAGCAAGTTGTACACCATGAACAAATTGGTTTATCCCTTGTATGCAAGGATGTTTCAACATAAGATAATCAATCAATTTAATACACCACATAAACAGATTAAAAGAAAAAATCACAAGATCATCTCTATAGATGGAAAAAAAGGGTTTGACAAAATACAGCACCCATTCCTGATAAAGACCCGCAAAAGAGAGGGAAAAAAAACCTTCCTTAATATGATAAGGGAAATATATGAAAAACCCACAGCTAACATCATATTCAATGGAGAAATCCTAAAATCTTTTGCTCAAGATTGGGAAGAAGTAAAGGATGCCCACTTTCACTGCTCTAATTTAACATTTAGTTAGAAGTACTTTCTTGAGTACTTCGGCAAGAAGTGGATCCAAAATGGAAAGGAAGAAGTAAAATTTCAGTATTTGCTGATGACATACATAGAATGCCCTGAGAAATATATGACAAAGCTTCTAGAGCTTATAAATTAGTTCAGTAAAGTACAGATTTTAAGATTAATGTAAAATAGCAGTAACAATTCTGCACACCAATAATTAGTAATTTCAGGAGGAAATTTTAAAAATCCCATTTACAATATCAACTAAAAGAATCAAATACCTAGGAATAATTTTTTAATCAATTTTATTGATGCCTATTAATAAGTCATACAATTCTGCAAGGTGTACAATGGTATTTGCTATAATCACATTGTTGTGCATTCATCACTTCAATCGTTATAACAGACTTTCATTATTTCAATAATAATGTAAACAAAAAAGTTTCAAACAAGAAAATCACTCACCTCTAAATCTCTCTCTGCTTCTCCCACTGTACATAGCTGCTGTTTCTGGCTATTCTATCCAAAGTATATAATCAATGGCTTTTAGTATCATCACAATGTTGTATATTCATTTTCTTAAAAATTAAAGAACAGTTTCATTACTCCTAAAAGGGTGACTCCAAACCCCTTAACATTCCTACCTCAGAGTACATATTAACTAAACTTTCATCTTTATGAAATGATATTTACATTTTATATAAATGTATATTTACATTTATTTAAATGTAATCATATGTGTTATATAAATGTATATTTACATTTTATATACATTTTATATAAATGTAATCATACAATATGTAGTACTCCTTATCTAGTTTCATACACTTAGAATAATGTTTTTTTCACTGATATTATCATTGTGTAGTATTAACTTACATTTGTTCAGCATTGAGGAAAAATTATATATACAATTTTACCCTTATAAATATTTCACATAATATATTTATATTGAACATAATATATTTAGTTCATAGTAGGGCAATCATATAGTATTTTTCCCTTTTTTGTCTCGCTTGCTTCAGTCATCATAATGTCCTCCATGTTCATAAATGTTGTCGTATGTTTCACGACTTCATTTCTTGTTATTACTGCTTAATATTCCATCACATGTATACTCCACGATTTTTTGATCCATCCATCAGCTGAAGGACACATGGGTTTTTTCCAACTTTTGGCTGTCATAAATAACACTGCTGTCAAAATCAGTGTGCAGATATCTATGCATGTCACTGCTCTCATTTCTTTTGGGTATATACTTAGAAATATTATTGCCATGTCCCATGGCAAGTCTATATTCAACTTCATTAGAAACTGCCAAACAGTGTTCCACAGTGGCTCTACCATTCTACATTCCCTCCAACAGTGAATAAGCATTCCTATCCCCCCACATCCTCTCCAACATTTATAGTTTTCTGACTTTTCAATAGTGGCCAGTCGAATAGATGTGAAATGATGTCTCAATGTAGTTTTGATTTGCATTCCCCTAATCTCTAGTGACATTGAACATTTTTTAAAATATGTTTATTCATTATTGGCATTTCTTCTTTGGATGCATCTCTTTTCAATTTTTCCCCCTTTTTAAATTGCATACTTTGTCTTTTTCTTGTTGAGTTTTATGTCCTCCTTATAGCTCATGGGAATTAAATGCTTATTAGATATGTGATAGCCAAATATTTTCTCATGTTGAGTTGGTTGTCTTCACATCCTTTTGACAAAGTCCTTTGAAGTGCAAAAGAGTTGAAGTTTGAGGAGGTCCCTTTTATCTATTTTCATTTTTGTTGCTCAAGTTTTCACCATAAGGTTTAAGAAACAACTGCCTAGTACATCTTGAAGATGTTTTCTGATATTTTCTACTAGAAGTTTTGTGGTTGGTATTTTTAAATTTAAATCCTTGATAAATTTTGAGTTGATTTTTGTGTAAGTTGTGAGATAGGGATGGCCATTTTTACTTTTGGATATGGCTATCGAGTCCTCCCAGTACTTTTTGTTGAATAGACACTTCAGGCCCAGCTGGGTGGGCTGAACAACGTTGTCAAATATTGCTTGCTTGTGAGGGTCAATTTCTGAGTTCTTGATTCCATTCCATTGGTCAATCTGTCTGTCCTTATGCAAGTACCATGCTGTTTTCACCACTATAACTAGGTAATAGTCTTTAAAGTCAGGAAGTGAGAGTACTCCAACTTCATTCCTCCTTTTAAAGACATTTCTGCTATTTGGGTTTCCTTATCTTTTCAAATAAATTTGATTATTGGCTTTCTGTTTTCTGCCAAAAAGGCTGTTGGGATTTTTATTGGGATTGCATTGAATCTGTATATCAGTTTTGGTAGAATTGACATCTTAACAATATTTAGTCTACAAGGAATAAATTTAACTATAGATGTAAATAGCTTATATGCAGAAAAGTACACAATACTGTTAAAGGAAATCAAAGAAGATTTAAATAAATGGAAGGATATTCCCTGTTCTTCAATAGGAAAACTAGCAATCATTAACATGTCTATCCTAACAAGACTCATTTACAGATTTAACATAATTCCAACATCAATCAACAGCAGTTTTTACTTAATTCAAAAAATTAATTATGAAATTCATTTGGAAGGGAAAGGGGCCCTGAATAGCCTAAGATATATTGAAAAAGACAAGTGAAATTGGAGGAATCATACTATCTGACTTCAAAACATACTACAAAGCTACAGTAGTGAAAGCAGCATGGTATTGACAAAGGGATAGACTCACTGACCAATGGAACTGAATTGGGAGTTCTGATATAGATCCCCATATATACAGCCATATGGTATTTGACAAGGCCACCAAACCCTTTGAACTGGGAGAGAATGGCCTCTTCAACAAATGATGCTTGGAGAACTGGATATTGATATCCAAAAGAATGAGAGAGGACTACCTCCTCACATCTATACAAAAATTAAATCAAGATGCTCAAAGATATAAATATGAGGGCCAAGACCCTAAACCTCCTGGAAGATAATGTTGGGAAGTATGTACAATATTCTGTATTAGGAAATGTGTTCATGAACTTAACATCCAAAGCATGAGCAATGAAAGAAAAAATATATAAATGGGACTGCCTCAAAATTAAAAACTTTTGCACTTCAAAGGAGTTTGTCAAGAAAGTGAAAAGGCAGCCTACTGAATGGGAGAAACTATTTGGTAACCATGTATCTCATAAGAGACAACTATCCAGAATTTATGAAGAAATTCTTCACCTTGAAAATAAAAAAAACAAACAGCCCTTTTAAATAATGAGCAAGACATTTGTATAAACACTTCTCCAAAGAAGAAATACAAATGGCTAAAAAGCACATGAAAAGATGCTCAACATCACTAGCTATTTAGGGAAATGTAAATCAAAACTACAATGACTGATATTCTACTATGGAACTATTGTGATTAGTAATGGAAGTAATTGTAGCACTGATGTGACTAAAGTGGCCGTGGTAGCTGCTGAGGGTAGGGAGAGAGAAGGAGAGATATGATGTGGAGGCATTTTCAGAACTTGGAATTATCCTGCATGGTAATGCAGGGACAGAAGCTTGGCATTGTATGTCCTGTGATGGCCCACTGGGTGGACTGGGGAATAGTGTAAACTACAAGGTAAACCATTATCCATGTGGTGCAGCAGTGCTCCAAAATGTATTCATGAAATGCAAAGAATGTGCCACGATGATGAAAGAGGTTGTTGATGTGGAAGAAGTGAGGTGATGGAGTGGGGGTATATGTGAACCTCTTATATTTTTTGAATGTAACATTTAAAAATAACTAAAGAGAAAAAAAGAAATTATGAATGCATAAAGAAATGAATGAATTAAAAAAAACACAATAAAAAAAACAAAGAAAAAGAAACAGAGGATTACAAGTGTTGGAGAGGATGTGGAAAAATAGGAACTCTTACCCAGTGCTGGTGGAAATGTTGAATGGTGCAGCCATTTTGGAGGACAGTTCAAATTTCCTCAGGAAGCTAACTAAAGAACTGCCATATGATCCAGTAATCCCCCTGCTGGTTATATACCCAGAAGAACTGAAATCAGAGACACAGATATATGCACACCAATGTTCATAACTTCATAATTCACTATTGCCAAAAGTTGGAAACAACTTAAACGACCATCAGCAGATGAATGGATAAACAAATTGCAGCACATACATAAAATGGATTACTCAGCTGTAAGAAGGAATGCAGTATTAACAAGTAGGATAACATGGATGAATTTTGAGGACAATCTTGAATGAAGCAAGCCAGGCACTGAAGGAAAAATTTTACCTGAACTCACTGAATGAATTAAACAAATTGAGTTAGTTTATAGAGCTAGAGTGTGGAAGATAGGTTTAGAGGAGAGAGAAAAGTAGAAGTTTGTGAGTAAATGCTCATTTGGGCAAAATTTATTATAAGTTGGAGTGTTGTAGTTGTGCAGTGGTTGGGAATAACAGTGATGTAGTGATGTTATTGGGTTGGACAGTGCTGGTCTGTAAGGGAGTAGGGTAGAGAGTGTGGGTTAGACTGTCCATGGAATTGGGGGAAAGTTTGTGGGAGGGTTTAGGTGAACTCCGGGGATTTGTGGGTATGTATTTGAAATTACATCATTGGGACTGTAGGTCTAAAGGGGAAGGGAGTGATGAATAGAATACGTGGAACACAGGGCATTTTGCAGGTGATGGACTTGTTCTACATGATCTTGTGTACATAGATACAGGACATGTCAACCTTTGTCAATATCTATAAAGTGAGGGTACAAAATGTAACTCACAATTTAAATCATTAACCATGCATAGTTAGAAGCAATGTTTTAATATTTGCACATCAATTTTAACAAATTTACCATCCTCATGTAAAATGTTATTACTAGGGGAAAGGGGAAATGGTAGAGGACGTTGGGTATATGGGAATCACCTATACTCTGTAACTGACTTAACTGAAACCTAAAGTTTCTTTGAACAAAATGAAAATTATTTGACTCTGGGCAAATAAATGGAAACAAAAGTCACTGTACATACAGTACAACAGATCTTACAGTGATGAACAACATAGTGTTTATTTTTTATTTTTTTATTTTTATTTTATTTTTCTCATTATTTCAAACTTTTAAAAAATTTTGTTTTTTATTCGTTATTTTTAAAAACCATCATTATTATATCATTTTCTTATTAACTGCTTTAGATTATTTTGTTGGCTTCAATTTTGAAGTTTTGGATCACAGGAGTTTTACAACTGTCAGGCGAGGTCTTTGGTGTGGGGTGACAGAACGGGGTGATGCATGGGAGGAGGACTACCCAGGGCATATATATAAGGTATATGAATGTGTTCAAGTGTTCATGGGGCATTGTCACAGTGAGTGGAGAGTCACACAATAACCAAAGCTATATCAAATTCTCATCCTGGGGAGCACTGCCACATTCTCTAATGGGACAGCAAAAATCCTGAGTATTAACGCAGAGACTAGTGAAGGAGGATGAACCATTGACAGGCACATGAATGTGATGACTGTACTTATGAAGCTTTACTTTTGAAATTGAACCTTAGTAACTTATTATAGGGTGCCTATGTGTTACCTCCTGAGAGCTTCCTTGTTGCTCAAATGTGGCCTCTCTCCAAGCCAAAACTCAGCATAAAAATGCATTACTTTACCCCGCATTATGTGATATGACTCCCGGGGATAAGTCTCTCTAGCACTGAGCTATTACTTCCAAGCAACAGCAAGCAATGCAACTGGAATAAGACCTTGACCAAAGGGGATAAGGGTAAAGACAGGTGAGTTTATATGGCTAGGAAACTTCAAAGTGACTCGGGAGGTCATTTCAGAGGTTATTCTTATGCACATCTCAGCAAGAACTCATAGACTGACAAAGTAAATATGACCTCAAATAGCGAGGTTCCTGAGGGATCTGGAGACATCCAGACACTATAGGCAGGGCAGACAGATTAGGAGTTTGGCACCCTGCCAGTGGGCCCTACTTTGGTATTTATGCTCCCCAGCGTGATAGAGATTAACTCAGTTGTGATTTCCCTACACATGGCTCTGCTGCTCTCTATTTGAACCTATAGTTAGTACTAGAGGTGATAGTTGTATGTCCAAGAGACTTAAATCTTTGTGCTCTCCACGTGCCAGTTGGTCCCTGAACCTCAATATACTTGCAACACTTCCTCTCCATTTCATTGGACTCACCCAGGACAACTAACAAGAAGATGACTGACAATGACCATCTTAAGAAACAGAGAAAATCTGCAATTGCAAGCAAGATAGTCCCATGGGACCTAAGCCCCTCTAAATTAAAGGTGGAGTGGGCATCATCAGCACAGATTCCTGACAATTGGGGAATGGATGGACTAGAGTAGACTTACAGTTGTTGTGCTGTAGACTTGTCATCCTAGCAATTCAAGAACTTTAGTCATGGATGTGGAGGTAGTGGCTACTGAAGGTTCTGAGGGGAGGGAGTGGGAAAAATAGGTTTAATTTGGGGGCATTTCTTGGGAATTATCTTGAATGACATTTCCATGACAGATATAGGCCATTGTATATCATGTCATAACTTACAAAAGTGTGCCAGAGATAGTTTAAACTATAATAGTTAAAATGTAATCATTGCTGAGTGGCGATATTCCAAGATGTACTCATTAATTGTGACAAATGTACCACACTAATGGAGGATGTTGCTGATGTGGGAAAATGTGGAAGGGTTAGGGATAGGGCATATGGAAATCTTTATAATTTTTGTGTAACATTTATGTAATCTAACTTTCTTTTAAAAATAACAATTATATTAAATTAAAAAATACAAAGTATATTACTTAGCTACTGTGGTAGAAACAGCATGATATTGGCAGAAATATAGATATATTCTCCAATGGAACTGAACCAGGAACTCAGAAATAAACCCTCACATCAACACTCAAATGATTTTTTACAAGGCTCTCAAGTCCACCCATCTAGGACTGAAGAGTCTATTCAAGAAATGTTGCTAGGAACTGAATATCCATATCCAAAAGAAAGAAATAGAACCTTATGCAAAATAAATCATGCAAAAATAAACTCAAAATGAATCAAGGACCTAAATACAAAACCTACAGCTGTAAAACTCCTCTAAGAAATATAGGGAAATATCTGCAGTATTTTTTGTAGTCATTGGTTTCTTAAAATTTACACCCAATGCACAAACAATGAAAGAAAAAATAGATAAATGGGTCCTTATCAAAATTAAACACTTTTGTTCTTCAAAACACTTTGTCAAGAAAGTAAAAATGTACCCTACTTAATGGGACAAAATATTTGGAAACCACATATCCAATAAGGTTTTGATATCCATATTATGTAAAGTGATCATACAACTCAATGACTGATATTTTACTGTGGAACTAATTGTGATTAATAATGGAAGAAATTGTAGCATTGATATAGAGAAAGTGGCCACGGTAGCTGCTGATGGTAGGGAGAGGGAAGAAAAGATACGATGTGGGGACATTTTCAGGAATTGGAGTTGTTTTGGATGGTACTGCAGGGGCAGATGCTGGACATTGTAATGTCCTGCCATGGCCCACTGGGTGGACTGGGGGAGAGTGTAAACTACAATGAAAACCATTATCCATGTGGTGCAGCAGTGCTCCAAAATGTATTCACCAAATACAATGAATGTCCTATGATGATGAAAGAGGTTGTTGATGTGGGAGTGGGGTGAGGTGGGTGGGGGGTATATGGCAACCTCACATTTTTTGAATGTAACATTTAAAAAAACAAAAAGAGAGAGAAAAAATGAAAATAAAAGTCAAGCACTCTAATTAAAAACTGGGCCAAAGACTTAAATAAACATTTTTCCAAAGAGGAAATACAAATAGCCAAAAGCACAAGATAAAATGTTCCTCACTAGCTAGTTGGGAAATGTAGATCCCAATTACAATGGGATACCATTTCACACCTCATTTATTAGCAATTATTTTAAAAAGAAAGAAAACTACAAGTACTGGAAAGAATGTGGAGAAACATGAACAATCCTTCACTGTTCTTGGGAAGTTAGAATGGTACAGACTTTGTGGAAGAAATTTTGGTGGTACCTCAAGAAGCTGAATATAGAACTGCCATATGATGCAGCAATTCTGTTACTAGGAATATCTCCAGAAAAACTGAAAGGAATGACATCAATTGATATTTGCACTCCAATAGTCATAGCAGCAATATTTACAATTGCTAAACTATGAAAACATTAAATGACAATCAACCCATAAATGGTTAAATAAAATGTGGTATATACATTCAATAGAATAATTTTTGGCTTTAAGAAGAAATGAAACATGATTCATATGACAACATGGATGAACCTTGAGGACATTATGTTGAGTGAAATAAGCAAGACACAAAAAGATAAATAGTATATGGTCGCACAAATAAGAACTAAAAATGATGAGTAAATTCACAGAGGTAAGCTCTAGAATATAGGATACTAGGAGTTAGAATATGTGTTAGGAATGGAGCTGATGCTAATGCATGTAGAATTTTTAATAAGCTTCATTTTAAAAAATGTGGAAGCGAATAGATTTGATGGTAGTGAATTATTATAGTGAGTATAATTAACACTGTTGATTCATAAATATGATTGTGACTGAAAGGCTTAGTCTGTGGACATGAATGTCAATGTAAAGGAAACTAAAGTCTAATCTAGTGGCCATATAACAATGATTTCAGTGGTCGACAAAGATTGTAGTTAATAGTATAATATAAATATATGAATGTTCCTTTACAAAGTATTAAGAATATGGAGATACACGGGAAATTTGAGGTAAGGTAAATTGTGGATGATAGTTAACTGTAATACTGCAATATTTTTGCAGCAATGGTAAAGAAGATATTATATTAATTCTAAGAGACAATCACATGAGTATTTTATTTATAAAAAAGTTCTAAATTGTGAAAAAAATGAAAAAAACCAGTTGGCCATAAATATGAGGATTTGTCTGAGCTCAAAAATCTATTCAATTGTTTTAATTTCTCTCCTTGTACTGGTACCATGCTGTTTTGATTACTGTGGCTCTGTAATATGATTTAGGATCCATGACTGTAAATACTCTAACTTCTTTCTTCTTTTTCAAGATGAATAAAGTGATTCAGATCTCCTTACCCTTCCATATATATTTGATAATTGGCTTTTGCATTTCTGCAAAGAAGGTTGATGGAATTTTGGTTGGGATTGCATTGAATCTATATAATGCTTTATAGAGTATTGACATCTTAATGATATTTAGTCTTCCAATCCATGGGCATTTAATATCTTTCTATTTGTGTAGATTTTCTTTGTTTTATTTTAATGTTGCTTTGAAGTCTTTTGTGTACAAGTCCTTTACATCCTTGGTTAGATTTATTCATAGCTATTTGATTCTTTTAGTTGCTATTTAAAATGGCATTCCTTTCTTGATTTCTTCTGACTAATCATTGCTCATGTATAGAATCATCAGTGATTTTTCTGTGTCGATCTTGTACCCACAGCATTGCTGAATTCATTTATTATCTCTAGGAAATTTCTTGTGGATTTTTCAAGATTTTCTGTAGACAGGTCTATATCTTCTGCAAATAGGGAAAGTTTAGGTTCTTCCTTTCCAATTTAGGTGCATTTTATTTCTTTTTATTCCAAATGGCTCTGACAAGAATATCTAAAACAATGTTGAATAACAGTTGTGACTACTTAGCATCCTTGTCTTGTTCCTGATATTAAAAGGAAATCTTTCAGTCATGCCCTTTATCAGGCTTAGAAAGTTTTCTTCTATTCTTAGTGTCCTAAGTTGTTTGTTTTTGTTTTTGTTTTTTACCAAGAAAAGATGCTGTATTATGTTATATGCACTTGCTGCATCGATTGAGATGATCATGTGGCTTTATTCCTTCATTCTGTTAATGTCTTCTGTTGCATTAATTGATTTCCTGATGTTGAACCTACATTGCATACAAGGGATAAAATCAATTTGATCATGGTGTGTAATTCTTTTCATATGCTGTTGGATTTGGTTTACTAATTATTTTACTGAGGATTTTTGCATCTATATTCATAAGAAATATTTGTCTGTAGTTTTCTTTTCTTGTGGTAACTTTATGCAGCTTTGGTATGAGGGTGAAGTTTGCCTCTAGAATGAGTTTGGGAGTATTTCCTTTTCTTCAATTTTTTGCAAGATTTTAAGCAGAATTGGCATTAATTCTTCCTGGAATGTTTGGTAAAATTCCCCTGTGAAGCCATCTGGTCCTGTTGGGAGGGGGTTTTGGTTACATATTTAATCTCTTTACTAATAATTGATATTGAGATCTTCTATTTCTTCTCAAGTCAATGTAGGTAGTTTGTCTGTTTAACAGTTTGAAGCTCTGGGGACCCCAGAAGTTTGTGTCCTCAGATCTAATCCATTTCTGTGCTTTTGAACCTATTATTGATAGGATTTTTTTTTTAGATTCAGATAAATACCCTTGCTTTTGATTAGATCACTTCAGTAGAGCATGACACAGGGTGGGTCTTCATCATTTTACTGGATTCCTTTATAAACAGAAGAATAAAGCCCTCAGACACAGAAAAAAAACCTGAGATAGAGAAAACCTGGAGTTTGAGAGAGAGAAATTCCAGAGACCAGAGGCTGGAATCAGCATAACACAGACTAACAGAAAGTGACCCTCAAGAGGCTGAAAGAAACTAAACTGGAGAAGAGAAGAGAGAAAAGCCATATGCCTGATTGCCCACAGCTGAACTTAGAGAGAAAGCATCTTTAGATGTAACACCATGTTCTTGATTGCCCACTATTGCAACTTGGTGAGACAGCCTCTCTTTTTAAAATATATTTTAAAAATTTATTTAAAAAAGACACATATTACATAAAATGTTACATTAAAAATATAGGGGATTCCCATATTCTCCACTCCCCATACCTCCCACTTTTCACACATTAACAACTTCTTTCATTAGTATGGTACATTCATTGCAATTGAACACATTTTGGAGCATTGACACACAGCATGTATTAGAGTTTACTTTGTAGCTTACATTCTCTCCCACTTCATTCTGTAGGTTATGGCAGGATATATAATGTCCTGTATCAGTCTTTGAAATGTCATTAAGGACAAATTCAAGTCCTGAAAGTTATCCCATATTATACCTCTTTTTCCCTCTCCCTGACTTGAGCAACTCCAGGGGCCACTATCTCCCCATCAATGATATAATTTCTTCCATTGCTGGAATCACAATAAGTCCATAGTAGAATACGAGTAAGTCCACTCTAGTCCATATTTTATTCCCCAATCATGAGGAATCTGGGATTGTGATGCCCATTCCACCTCTAATTGAGAGGGGTTTAGATCTCACATGAATGATGGATGGGACTCTTTTGCTTGCAGTTGTAGACTCAGTACCTTGGTATGGTGGTTGTCCATCCTCACCTCCTTGTTAGCTGTCTGGGGTGAGTCCAATGAACTGGAGAGTAGTTGTTGCAACTCTGCTGAGGCTCATGGCTCAGCTACACATGGACAGCCCAGAGGTTCAAGTCTCTTGGACATACACCCACCAATTCCAGTGCCAACCATAGGTGCAATAGAAGGGACAGAAGAGGCATTTGTAGAGAAGTCACATCTGTGTCCAACTTTGTCACACTTGGGAGTGCAAACCCCAAAGTAGGGCCCAGTGGCAAGGCACCAAACCCCAGAGCTATCTCCCTTGATCATACAACTTGTGTGTCTCTGTAGCCCTCAGGAGCCCCACTATTTGGGGTAGTATCTACTTTGGCTGTCTATGAGATCCTGCTGAGGTATGCATAAGCATTAGCTCTCTGATAACCTCCCGACTTATTTTGAAAGAGGCAACCTCCCTTGAAGATGCCCTGATATGTACACTTTCAATGGCTCAGAATTGTAAGCTTTTAACTTAATGAGATCGCAGGGCAAGATGGTGGCTGAGTGAGCATACCTGATAATATCTCCTACAAAGAAGTGGCTGGGCAGCATTGGAGGTTCTTCGGGACCAGGCTGTTTCAGGATTTTTGCAGGGCAGGAGGTGTCTGGACATTGATTTGGTGGGAAGGTAACAGAGAAAACTAGTCTATAAGATATATTTGAAATTCTATTACACAGAGGTGAGAGCTGCACATGGGACGCTCCCTCCTAGGGTGGATGGAGTGGTGGCACCAGTGCTGCAGCGCACGGCGGTGTGCTGCGGTGGCAATCTCTGGAGGCTCTGCGGTACTGGGGAATTCATAAACCCTGAGCAGGCTATTGGGGGGTTAACAGGACCTTTGCAGACCAATTTGGGGAGACAAACGGGAGTTTTATTGTGAAGCGGGGAATTTTTTATTGCAGACACAAATAATAGCGCTTCTACCTAGAGCCCCGCCCCCCCAAGGCCGGCTGCCGATCTGCAGCAGACTTAAATTGCTAGCAATAAAGAGACGCCACCAGGAGGCTGTATCAGGGTTTGGTAGGGTGGGAGACGGCTGGAAGCCAATTAGGGGAATATTTTGCGAAGCATGGGAATTTCAGTTTTGAACTCTGTTATCAGCATTTCCGGCTGGAGCCCCACCCCCGGGCCTGGCCACTGATGTGCATCATTAAATTGGCTGCAGTGTAGAGGCACTCCCAGGTGGCCATTCCAGGGGATTACAGGGTAGGAGGTGTCCTGAAGGCGAATTGGTGATACATCCACAGAATAGACCCCAGTGAGTGAGTGAATTGTGGGGTTCAGACACATAGAAGAGAGTTTGCGGATGTGACCACACCCATAGGGCTGGCACCCAGTTGTGGGGATCCCTGAAGGCTGTGTTGCACTGTGGTGCTCCCAGGCTCCCAGTTAACTGGACTTGAGATTGCCAGGTCTGAGTCCCCTAAACCCTGGTGGCCCACACCCCAGAGACTCACACCTCTTGAGTCTTCAATATCTCAGACTTTCCATCCCTGAATCCATCACGCCATGAGGTCCATCTGAGGTCCTTGAATGTCCTAGCCCTCAATGTTTGCATTTTATCTTTTTTGTTTTGTTTTGTTTTTATTTTTTATTTTTTTTAATGTCCTGATTGCTAACATTGCATTATCTCCTAGTCTTTTCTCCCAGCATATCCCCCAAAGTCTTTGTTTTTTCTCTCAGTTATTTAGGGTTTTTTTTTCTTGTTGTTGTTGTTGCTGTTGTGGTTGTTCTATATCTTTTTTTCTTTTCCCTACTTGTTCCCCTCCCTTTACTTACCCCTTTTGCTTTCTTCATTTCTTCTCCATTTTTTCTTTTTTTCTCTCTCTCTTGACCCTCATTTTCTTCTTATTTTATTTTATCTTAATTAAACAATAGATGCTGCAGGGAACACCTCACATTTGCTGGGTTTCCTCATCCTCCGCTGCCTCATTTCTGTGTCAATTGATTTTGGCTACCTACACTATCCCCTTTCCCCTACATCATGATATCCCCCATCATCTACTGTCGCTCCTATATTCCACCTCCCTTTCTTTGATCCACAAATTGCCTAATTCTTAATTTATAACACCTTTGTTTTGTTTTCTGTCTTTTATCCACTTTTGAAAGTATTGCCTTTCTTTTCTCTTTCCTCATTCATGAAAACACTAGCTTTTTAATTCATACCATATTCCTCCCATATTCAGTCGACTACCTCATTATAGGTACTCTACCTACTGCTATAACTCTACACAACTTACATGAATCTAATATTAATCCTCCCAGATCTCATATTGTTGCTCTATTAACATTTATCACCAGTACTACTTTACACTTTTTCCTTGCTTACACAATTGCCTATCCTGGCCTTAATATTTTCCTTTAAAGTGAACTCAACCAGCAATAAGAAATTAGAATAAGAAGAACAAAGTGACAAAGAGAAGATATAACACATATGCAAAAACAACAGCTAATTAATCCCCAAGACTAGACAAAGAAGCTAAGGAACTGATTAAACCCGTCAAGATAAAATGATGACCAGACAGCAACAAAAATCTACAAACCAAAGCTGTAATCAGGAAAACATGGCTGAATCCAATGAACAAACTAAAAACCAAGAAGGGGAGCAGAAATTCGCACAAGCAATTAAAGTTCTCAGAACATTTATCACTGAAAAATTTAATGAAGTAAAGGAAGAGGTTAACAACATGAAGACAACACTTGGAGGGAAAATTGCAGACATACGCAAAAAGATAACAGATATGATGGGAATGAACACCACAGTTCAAGAAATCAAAAATACACTTGCAGCAAATATCAGCAGACTACAAGAGGCAGAGCAGAGAATTAGTGATGTGGAAGACAGTATGTCGGAAATCAAACAGATAGTAGAATTGATCGATAAAAAGATAGAAAAAATCCAGCTAGGACTTAGCGACCTGAATGACAATGTAAAACACTCAAACATACATATTATAGACATCCCAGAAGGAGAAGAGAAGCGAAAGGGGTCAGAAGGAGTGTTGCAGGAAATAATGGCTGAAAACTTCCCAAATCTACTGAAAGAGACAGATGTACATATCCAAGAAGCACAGCACACTCCAATCGTCATAAACCCCAACAGGCCTAAGCCAAGACATATAATTCTCAAATTATCCAATGCTCAAGACAAAGAGAAAATTCTAAAAGCAGCAAGAGAAAAGAAAACCATCACATACAAGGTAAGCTTCATATGATTAAGTACTGATTTCTCATCTGAAACCATGGAGGCCAGAAGGCAGTGGTATGATATAGTCAAGGTACTAAAAGAAAAAAATTTCCAACCAAGAATACTCTATCCAGCTAAACTAGCATTCAAAACTGATGGAGAGTTCACAATACTCACAGATAAAGAGAAACTGAAAGAGTATGCCAACAAGAAACCTCCCCTTCAAGAAATTCTAATGGGAGTTCTGCAGGAAGAAAGGGAAAAAAAGGACAGGCAGAGTAGGAGCAGAGTGTAAGAGCAACAAAAAAGACAAAAAGAGAAGGGGGGAAAAAAGCAAACAAAATAAGACAAACACAACTCCTAATCAAAATATGGCTAACACAAATAATTCCTTGAAAGTAATAACACTGAATGTCAAAGGATTAAACTCACCTATCAAAAGATTCAGACTGGAACATTGGATAAGGAAATATGACCCATCTATATGCTGTCTACAAGAGACATATCTTAGACACAGAGACTCATGGAGGTTGAAAGTGAATGGCTGGAAAACAATCATACAAGCAAACAATAACCAAAAAAAGGCAGGAGTAGCTATATTAATATCAGACAAAATAGACTTTATATGTGAAACAATTGTGAGAGACAAAGAAGGATACTATATTTTAGTAAAAGGGACAATCTGTCAAGAAGATCGAACAATCATAAATATTTATCCTCCTAACAAGGGCGCCTCTAAATACATGAGGCAAAGGCTGGAAAAACTAAGTGAAACAATAGATGCATCTACAAATATAGTGGGGGATTTTAATACACCACTATCAACTATGGACAGAACATCTCAAAAGAGAATCACTAAAGAAACAAAACATTTGAACCATATATTAGAAGAGTTGGATCTAATAGACATATATAGATCATTACACACAAGCACAGCAAGATATACATTTTTCTCAAGCGCACATGGATCATTCTCCAAGACAGACCATATACTAGGCCACAAAGAAAGGCTTAATGAATTCAGAAAGATCAAAATCATACAAAATAATTTCTCTGACCACAGTGAAGTGAAGCTGGAAATGTGCAAGGGTCAGAGGCCCAGATTTCACACCATGATTTGGAAATTAAAGAGCACACTCTTAGAAAAACAGTGGGTCAAAGAAGAAATCTCAAAAGAAATCAACAACTACCCTGAAACAAATGATAATGATAACACAACATACCAAAATTTATGGGATACAGCAAAAGCAATACTGAGAGGGAAATTTATAGCCATAAATTCATATATCAAAAAAGAAGAAAGAGCAATAATTGAAGAACTAACTGCACATTTGGAGCAATTAAAAAAACAACAACAAAGTAATCCAACAGGAAGAAGAAGGAAGGAAATAACAAAGACAAGAGCATAACTAAATGAAATAGAAAATAAGAAAGCACTTGAAAAGATAAAAAAGACCAAGAGCTGGTTTTTTGAGAAGATGAACAAAATTGACAAACCTTTAGCGAGACTAACAAAGAAAAAGAAAAGATGCAAATACACAAAATAAGAAATGAGAAAGGCGATATCACCACTGACCCCACAGAAATAAAGACTATCATAAGAGGATACTTTGAAAAACTGTATTCCAACAAAAATGACAATTCAGAGGAAATGGACAAATTCCTAGAAAAGCATAAACAGCCCATATTGACGAAAGAAGAAAGTGATGATCTCAACAAATCAATCACAATTAAAGATTAGAATCCGTAATTAAAAACCTCCCAACTAAGAAGAGCCCAGGGCCAGACGGCTTCATAGGTGAATTCTACAAAACATTCTGGAAAGAACTAACACCAATCCTGCTGAAACTATTCCAAAAAATTGAAACAGAAGGAACATTGCCTTACTCCTCCTATGATGCCAACATTACCCTAGTACCAAAGCCAAACAAAGACACCACAAGAAAGGAAAATTACAAACCAATTTCTCTAATGAACCTAGACAGAAAAATACTTAACAAAATACTTGCTAATCATATTCAACAACACATTAAACGAGTTATACACCACGACCAAGTGGGATTCATTCCAGGTATGCAAGGATGGTTCAACATAAGAAAATCAATCAATGTAATACACCATATAAACAGACTGAAGGAAAAAAATCACATGATTATATCTATAGATGCAGAAAAAGCATTTGACAAAATACAGCACCCTTTCTTGATAAAAACACTCCAAACGATCAGAATACAAGGAAATTTTTTGAACATGATAAAAAGTATATGTGAAAAACCTACAGCCAACATTGTTTACAATGGAGAAATCCTATAATCCTTCCCTCTAAAGTCAGGAACAAGACAAGGATGCCCAATGTCTCCCCTTCTATTTAACATTGTCTTAGAAGTACTTGCTCAAGCACTGAGGCAAGAACCAGATATAAAATGCATTCAAATTGGAAAGGAAGAAGTCAAAATTTCATTATTTGCAGATGACATGATCCTACACATAGAAAACCCTGAGAGATCTACAACAAAGCTTCTAGAACTCATAAATTAGTTTAGTAAAGTCACAGGTTATAACATCAATGCGCAAAATTCAGTAGCATTTTTGTACACCAATAATGAGGAAGATCAGGAGGAAATCAAGAAACAAATACCATTTACAATAGTAAATTAAAAAATCAAATATTTAGGTATAAATTTAACTAAAGAGGTAAAAAACTTATACACTGAGCACTATACAAGACTGTTCAAGGAAATCAAAGAAGACCTAAATAAATGGAAGACTATTCCTTGTTCATGGATAGGAAGAATAAATTTTATTAAGATGTCTATCCTACCAAAACTGATTTACACGTCCAATGCAATCACAATAAAAATCAACACAGCCTTCTTTAAGGACCTAGAAAAACTAACTATGAAATTTATTTGGAAAGGAAAGAGGCCCCGAATAGCCAAAGACATATTGAAAAAGAAAAACGAAATTGAAGGAATCACACTTCCTGACTTCAAAACATACTACAAAGCTACAGTATTGAAAACAGCATTGTATTGGCATAAGGAGAGACACACAGACCAAAGGAATTGAATTGAAAGTTCTGATATAGAACCTCATATATATAGCCACATAATATTCGATAAAGCCACCAAACCCTCTCAAGTGGGAGAGAATGGCCTATTCAACAAATGGTGCCAGGAGAACTGGATAGCCATATGTAGAAGAATGAAAGAGGATTACCATCTCACACCTTGTACAAAGAGCAACTCAAGATGGATCAAAGACCTAAATATAAGAGCCAAGACCATAAAGACCTTGGAAAGCAGTGTAGGGAAACATCTACAGGACCTTGTAATAGGAAATGGATTCATGAATATCACACCAAAAGCACGAGCAGCAAAAGAACTAATAGATAAATGGGACTTCCTCAAAATTAAAGCCTTCTGCACCTCAAAGGATTTTGTCAAGAAAGTAAAAAGGGAACCCACACAATGGGAGAAAATATTTGACAACCATATATCTGATAAGAGACTTATAACATGCATATATAAAGAACTCATATATCTTAAAAATAAAAATATAAACAACCCATTTAAAAAATGGGAAAAAGGTTTAAACAGACACTTCTCCATAGAAGAAATACAAATGGCTAAAAAGCACATGAAAAAATGCTGCAAACCTCTAGCTATCAGGGAAATGCAAATCAAAACTATAATGAGATACCATCTTACTCCCATAAGATTGGCAGCTATGAAAAAAACAGAAGAATACAAATGCTGGAGAGGATGTGAAGAAAGGGGAACACACTTCCACTGCTGGTGGGAATGCAGAAGGATCCAACCATTCTGGAGGACAGTTTGGCAGTTTCTCAACAAACTAACCACAGATTTGCCTTATGACCCAGCAATACCACTCCTGGTTATATACCCATCAGAACTGAAAACAAGGACACAAACCGATATATGTACACCAATGTTCATAGCAGCATTGCTCACTATCGCCAAAAGTTGGAATCAACCCAAATGCCCACCAACAGATGAGTGGATCAATAAATTGTGGTGTATACATATAATGGAATACTACTCGGCTGTAAGAACAAATACACTACAGACACACGTGATAACATGGATGAATCTTGAGAACCTTATGTTGAGTGAAGCAACCCAGGCATTGAAGAACAAATACTACATGACCTCAATGATATGAAATAGGCAAGCTGCCTCAGAGAGCTAGGGACTGGAAGATAGGCTTACAGGAAATCGGAGGGTGGAGGAAGGATGTGAGCTGACGTCTGCAGGGGTGAAATCTATGATGAGCTGGTGGTAAGTATGAGCACAAAGAAGAGATAAAATGGGGGCAAGAGGTTGCCTTTGGGTGGGGTTTTGCGTGTTTGAGGGGGGCTGGGGATGGGCTGATGGGTAATATTGCCCAAAAATTGGGGGAAGGGAGGGGCGACATACGAACATAGGAGAGTGTCATGTGTTGGTTGAGAGTAAAATGCTGAGAAAATCGTATCAAAATATAATTCGGAGGGTTACCTGTTTAGGATGCTCAGAGGGGATGGTCTGATGAGGGACGGACTCCTGGGGAATGTTTGAATGCTTATTTTGCCAGAGTGGGTTGTACCATTGGGTAGAGACCCAAGTAGTGAGAGTGGGGGTGGACCCACATCCTGGGGAGGACTAATGTCATCAAACAGAGGGGACTGTATCTCTCGAGAGAAAGGGTGGCTCCCAGGGCATTAGGGCAGTTGAGCAAGTCAGGCCCTGAACACTGTTGCAAGTATCTCTGGATGTGGCTTCTCAGGAAATGGAGGTTGGCTGTCACTGTGGGTCCCAAGTGGAGGGGAAAATGGATGTTGAATGGATGGAACCAAGTAAATGTGGGGTAAGAGAGGAGTTTCGTGAGAGTACACAAGGATGGATATAAAACATGTAATATTACACCATAAACGTATAGGGGATGACAGACTAATAATGTAAACCTTAATGTAAAATATAGGATAATTAAAAATTTAGAAAACTGTATATCCTAAAGTATGGACCACAATGTAAGCACAGATGTCACCTTGTTTGAAAGCTATTGTCTCAGAGTCTGTACATCAGTTTCAGTAAATATGTTATGAATAAGTTATAAGAATATCACCATGGAAGGGAAAAGGTTTTATGGTGGATGTGTGGGAGTACTGTATATTGTATATATGAATTACTGTGATCTAGTGCTCTTGTGAAGAGAAGCTCAATAATTAGGAAAAAAGAAAAGAAAAAGATAGGATGTAGAATTTTTCCAAATCAATATGTATTCTATATCTAACCTTTAAACCCATCGCTATATTCCATTTTACTAGTAAGGTATCCTGACATTTTATTGGGCTTCACTTTTCAGGAAGTTTTGGATCACAGAGTGGTTCAACAATGGCAGTGGAGGAATACTGTTATAGGATGTTATTGACAGGTGATATATGGTTGTCAGGGAGCTATACAGGGCATATGTCCAGGGTGCATGGTAATTTTGGATATACTCACAGTGGCAACAATTAAAAACTACAGCTGGGAGGGTACTGGGTTCCTTTGCCAGGGGTGCTCTGTTGTGGTCCCTACGGGAGCAGCGGCAGTCCCCCAGGTGCAACGGTAAGGACCAGGAAGGAATGAGGGTCCAACAGTGAGCCCCTGATACTAATGACTATGCTTGTGAGCCTATATGCCTGAAATAAGAACAAGGCCTAGAGCAGCACTGTGCCTAGGAGTTTCCTCCTGACAGCATTCATGTTACTCAAATGTGGCCAGTCTCGAAGACAAACTCAGCATGTAAATGCAATGCCTTCCCCCCAGCATGGGACATGACACCTGGGGATGAGCCTCCCTGGCACCGAGGGATCAATACTAAGTACCAACTGATGATGCAACTAGAAAATGACCTTAAATTAATGTTTCAATGCAGACTAGCAGAATATCCCTGTCTACATATAATAACAGGAGTTAAAAATGCTGTTTGACCTAAATTAAGGGGGAATTGGAAAGTACAAATGAGTTTATATGTCTGTGAGTCTCTAAAAAAGAGTCTGGAGAATGTCACAAGGATTGCCCTTATGCACACCTGAGCAGAGTCTCAGAGACAGATAAAGTAGATACAACCCCCCAGGTATTGGTTCTTTTGAGGGTTAAAGAGACCCACAGGTTCTAGGGTCATGGCAGATGGGGTTCACTGCCATGTCAGTTGGCCCTTCTTTGGAGCTGGTGTTTCTGCATGATGGAGCTGGACACAGATGGGATCTCTTTTCACAAGGCTTTCATGCTACTTTACTGGAATTGTAGTTGGTGCTGGGGTTTAAGATATATCTAGGGGATTTGAATCTCTGGACTGACAATATGATAGCCAGGCCCTGAGCCTCAACAGACTTCAGCTCCTACACTCTGATTTATTGAACTTACCCCACTCAGCTAACATGGAGTTGAAGAATGTCAACCACCACACCATGGAGCGTAGATTGCCTACAACTGAAAGCAGGAGGATTGCATCCAGTATCCATGTGGAATCTAAGCCTCCTTTTGACAAAGAGGTGCAATGGAGACAACCAATCCAAGGTCCACAGGGAAAATGTGGCATTGGTGTGGGAAAAGTGGTCATGGTGGTTGATGGATACGGGGATGGGAGGAAGAAATGAGATGTGGAAGCGTTTTCGGGACTTGGAGTTGTCCTGGGTGGTGCTTCAGGGACAATTACTGGACATTGTAGATCCTCCCTGGGCCCACTGGATGGAACGTGGGAGAGTGTGGGCTATGATGTGGACCATTGACCATGAGGTGCAGCGATGCCCAGAGATATACTCACCAAATGCAATGGATAAATCATGATGATGGGAGTGAGTGTTGCTGTGGGGGGAGTGATGGGGTGGAGGTGGTGGGGTTGAATGGGACCTCATATTTTTTGAATATAATATTTTTACAAAATGAATAAAAAAATTAAAAAAGTTAAAAAAAAGAAATCCCATAAGTTTTTGTATGTTATATTTTCAATTTTATTCATCTCAAGATAATTTTGTTTCTGATTTTCTCTGTAATTCATTGGTTGTTTAAGAGTATGTTAATTTCTATATATTTGCGAATTTTCCCTTTCTCCCTTTTTTACTGATTTCTATCCATTATTATTTTTCTCTTTTTTTTATTTTTTCATTATTGAGAGTTATGTGTTAAAGTCCCCTACAATTAATATAGAACTACCAAATTTTCTCTTCAAATTTGTCAGTATTTGCTTCTTATATTTTGGATCTCTTTTATTAGGTGCATATAGATTTATAATTGTTTCATTTTCTAGTTGAATTGTCCCTCTTTTAGGTATATAATGACTATCTTTTCCTTCATAACTGTTTTTGAATTAAAGTCTATTTTATCTTATATTAGTGTAGCTACCCAACTCTCTTTTGGTAAATACATGCATGACATATATTTTCCCATCTTTTCAACCTCATTGTATGTGTATCTTTGAATTTAAGGTGGCTTTCTTGCTGACAACTTATAGTTGGGTGATGCTTTTTTAAATCTAGTCTGCCAAACTCTGCCTTTTGACTAAAGAGATTAATATATTTACATTTATGATCACTTATGATAATACAGGAGTTTCGTATGCCATTTTGCTCTTGAGAATTTGTTATACCTTTTATATACATCACTTCCATTAAAGCCTACTTTTATTTATATTATTTTTTCTGTCGTGCCATATTGAGGGCCTTCTCACCTCTATCTAGATACTTTTTTTTTCATATATTTTCCTTGTTGTTACCATGGGCAAGAAATTTAACATCCTATAAATATATACACACCAAACATTTAATTTTTCTGTACCCCTCTGCCCCCATCAATTTTTTGTACTTGTTACCACTTATATTATTGTGCATTGTATGACAAAAATCTAGATTTATCATTACTTTTATGCATTTGTGTTGGTGAGCTTGCTAGCAAGTAACATCTAGCCAAAATGGCTGCTAAGTATGCATAATGGCTATTGCAAATGGCACCGCCCTTCTTCCTTGCCACCTTCCCACCAGAAAAGCCCATGCACGCCAACTTCAAACCTGCCTCCTCCAATCAACAGCCACTTCAAATTACCCCAGTCCCCTTAGTCTATCTGTAATTGCCACGCCACCCTAAGCCCTTACCCCTGCCTATATAAGCTGTATCACTTCCCCAATAAACTAGAGCTGAGCCACAAGCCTGCCTCTCCAGGGTGGTTACTGTGTGTTTTCTGGCTGTGTGTTTCCAGAGCCCTGTTCATCCTTACCTCGCTAGAGGGGAGTAGCAAGACATTTGCATTTTAGCTACTATAGGAAAAATGAATTAGAGTGACAATCCAAATAATACAGTACAATAATCCTGGTATTTATAATTACCAAAATGGTTGATTTTACTGCAGGTCTTTATTTATGCTGCATTGATTTACTCTCTAGTGTTCTTGTCTTTCAATCTGAAGAACTCCCCTTAGCCCTGTTCATTGGGAAGGCCTACTGATGATGAACTCCCTTAGCTTTCCTTTATCTGAGAATGTCTTCAACTCCACCTCATCCTAAGAGTCTCACCAGACTTAAATTCTTGGATGGCAGCTGTTTTCCTTCAGAATCTTAAGTATTTCAACCCACTGTCTTATTACTTCCATGGTTTTTTATAAGAAATAGTTGCACAATATAATTGGGACCCACCTTGTATGCAACATGTTACTTTGCTCTTGCAGTTTTCAGAACTCTCCTTGTCCTTTGCTTTCAAAAGTGTAATCAGTGTACGTTGGAGTGTATTTTTCCTCATATATTTTTCCTCTTAGTTGTTCTCTTAATTTCTTGGATGTGCATATTCACATCTTTTGTTAGGTTTGGAAAGTTCTGTGTCATTATTTCTTAGACTATTCCTTCTCCCCTTTCTCTTGCTTTTACTTCTGGGACTCCTATTGTGTGTATTTTTGTATACTTGATGGTGTCCCACACCTGTCTTAGGCTATTTTCACTTTTAATATTAATAGTTCTTTTTAATTTTTGCTTCTCAGCCTGATTCATTTTAAGTGTCTTGTCATCAAGGCCACTGATTCTTTCTTTTACCTGTTCCAATCTTCTCATAAAATACTCCTGGGAAATTTTTCATTCCAGTTAGTGTGGTCTCCAACTCCATTAGTTATGTTTGGTTCCTGTTTTAAATTTCTATCTCATTAAATATCTTCTCATATTGTTCATTTATTGTTTCCCTGATATCATGGAGTTATTTGTCCTTCCTTCGTCTCTGTAAGCATTTGTAAGATAATTTTAAAGGCTTTATTTTAAGTCCACATTCCTGTGTTGTTTGTTTGTTTGTATTATTGTACTTTCATCATTTTCTTTTGGATAAACATTTATTTCCTGTTTCTTCATCCTGTGTTCTTTATTTGTACACTGCACATTTTACTATTTTAAAAGTTAACTCTGTGATTTATTCCCTGATAATTCTGTTTCTTGGTTTGGTAACCAGCTGGTGATAAGACACAGCTTTTCTTGACCTTTTGCTCACCTATCAGGAAGGTCTGGCCAAGGAGAATGAATGCAGTTTGCAAATTTTCCTTGTATTTATGGGCCTTTGTCTTGTCCTGGGATTTTGTTTATTAGTTGTTTTGGAATTCCCTTATTTTTCCCAGGAGACAGACCTCCTTTTCCCAGGGACATGAAGCTGTCATGCCTTTGTCCTGGACTAGCCTTCTTTATTGTTTTCTACCTCCTTTCATTGTTTCTAGCAGGTTATGCTAGGAGTGCAAATTCTGGGAGGAAAGTCAAACAGGAGAAGACTTTTCCAAGTTAGTCTTCCCAGCCAGGGAAACAGGGTCAAGGACCCACCTGGAGACAGAGACCAGCTCCAAAGTGTACTGTGGATGGGAACAGGAAGGCTGCCCAAAGCTTTTCTGTTAGCTTCCCCAAGTTGAGCTTTCCTGGTCTGCCCAGCAAATGCAGTCTTTTAGCTAACTGTCCTGCACAGCCCTGAAGTAGTGCTGCATCTTTAAATCTTAACCACCTCTACTCATGTCTGTGGAGGGTTGAATTAATGACTGCCACTGCCTTTTCCCAGGGGGTTGAAACAATAGCTTCCTTCATAGTTGTACCCCCAGCAATCAGAATTCACTAATCAAAAACCGTGAGTGACTGTTTCCATCACTGTACTTGGAGTAGAGGATTTTTGTGTCCCCATCTTTCACTAGGATGCAAGCCAGGGACTGGGCTTCATGGTGTCCTGCCATGAGAGTGGAGGATTGGCACTGGTAACTGCCACAAAAAGAGGCAAATTTATTTATCTTTACTGTAGTTTATCAGCCTCTTACCTCTGCTATTTCCTTGGTGCTGGACAATGTTATTCTGGCATCCAGAGTTTCAAAACATTGTTTCAGAAAGCCCAGCCTATTTAAGAATTATTTTGGTGGAAAGACTGAGCTCTGGTGCTTCCTACTCTGTCATCTTCCCTAGCAGTCCCTATATGTCTGAGAAATATTTTTTAAAGGCTATTATACAAAGGCTTCAATGAGGGATTATGAACACACATAAAAAATTTAGAGAGCTTCAATAAATAGTACAGGTGAAGAAGTGGAGATTTTAGAATTTAAAAAGAGAGTAACTAAACAAACAACAACACCAAAACAACAACACAAAATCAGTGGATGGGCCCAGCATCAGAATGGAACAGGCAGAGGAAACAATGAATTGGAAGATAGAACAATGGAAATTTTCATGATTTCAACAACAGAAAGGAAATAGACAGGAAAACAGACTAGAAACCTGTGAAAGTATAGCATAAGATCCACAGTTCATGTCCAAGAAGTAGAAGAGAAGAGGTAAGGATGCATAAAAAGCACTGAATTAAAGATCTAGAAGTATAGGCTGAGAAATCTTCAAACTGTCAAGAGACATAAACCCATAAAGTCCTGCAATTGCAAACTCCATGCAGGTTAAACTCTGGTTTATTGGACTTACCCCACTCAGCTAACATGGAGGTGAAGAAGGTCAACCACCACACCAGGGAGCCAAGAGTGCCTACAACTGAAAGCAGGAGAATTGCATCCAGCGTCCATGTGGAATCTAAACCCCCTCTTGATACAGATGTGGAGTGGACACAACCATTCTAAGGTCCACAGGATGGAGGAATAGTGTATGGATTAGAGTGGACTTACTGATATTCTATTCATGAACTATTGTGAGTAGTAATCGAAGAAAATGTGGCATTGGTGTGGAGAAAGAGGCAATGGTGGCTGCCGGGGGTAGGGAATGGGAGGAAGAGATGTGATGTGGGGGCATTTTCGGGGGTTGGTGTTGTCCTGGGTGGTGCTGCATGGACAGTTACCGAACATTGTACGTCCTCCCATGGCCCACTGGGTGGAACGTGAGAGAGTGTGGGCTATGATGTGGACCATTGACCATTAGGTGCAGCGGTGCTCAGAAATGTATTCACCAAATGCCATGAATGTCTCATAATGATGGTGGAGGTTGTTGTTATGGGGGGGGAGGAGTGGTATGAGTGGGGTGGGGGGTATATGTGGACCTCATTTTTTGAATGTAACATTAAAAAAACTAATAAAGATAAAAAAGAAAATGCATACTTGCCTCTAAAGCCCCTGTGTAGCTTTTCAGGCTGCTGGTGTTTATCCATCAATTACTCTTTAGCTTTCACAGTGCAGATTTAAAGTGGTTTTTAAGAGAGTTGTAATTTTGATGTTGGAGCCAAGGAAAGTAAACACACAGGAGATGAACACAGAGGAGTAGAGAGGGTTCCGTAGACATGGCAGGGGCCCTGGGAAGAAAGAGAGCTTGATAGGCTGCACAGGACCTTGTGGAGAGAACAGAGCAGCTGAACCCAGAAAGAATTGAACCCTGGGGAGAGAGACAAAGGCTCATGTCAGCCTACAGCTGTGATCAGAAGGAGCTGGGACTTCAGAGGCTGAGCCCTTACAGAGACCAGCAACTATCTTGGTCCAACACTTGGAAACAGACTTTGGTGAGGGAAGTAAATTAGGTTTTATGGTCTTCTGACTGCAAGCTTTTACTCCAAATAAATACTCTTTATAAAAGTAAAAACAAACAAACAAAACAAAACAAAAGGAGGGGCAAGATGGTGACTGAGTAGGGAACTCCAAGGGTCAGATCATCCTACAGGGCAGTTAGTAATCACCCAGAGGTATCTAAAGCACCAGTTTGGGGGACCTAGGAGACCTGAGGAGCATTCTGCAACATCCTTGAAAGAATGAAAGGAGCAGACTATTCATCTCTGGTGAAATTGTGTGAGTAGAGCATTCCATGCCACAGAGACTGGTACTCATCTCCAACTGGCAGTGGGAGCCACCTCAGAATCTATTCCAAGGCTGGAGTTGAAAGCCTCATTTCCAAAAAATGGAGGAGGAAGAGCCAGTTGGCCACCAACTTCACCTGCTGATAAGTAAATTTTGCTAGCTCAAGTATAATCCTAAAAGGCAAGATAAAGTTTGAACCTATGCAAGCTGTAAAGAGGCAAGTATCCATAGTTTTAACTCTGCCTTTGGTGTGAGGGAGAGAGGAACAGATTGAAAATCACTGTGCTGGTAGGGGACTGACTTCTTTTCACTGATATCAGACTGCAGACCTAGTCTTATTTACAGCCCTATATCCAGAGGGGAGGAAGCTGGTGGGGCCTGTCCCAGCCTCTCTGGTTAACTGCAGATGCTTTGGGCCAGCACAGGCCAAATAGTCAGATACATGGGTCTCCAATTTCTGCACCCAAAATTGAATAGGAGAGGAGCTGTGTTTCCTATACTCAACGAGTAAATGCAAGCTCTTTCAGTCCACACAAACTGGTTTATTGATTGCCTTCAATTCCACCTTCACCTCTCCATCCCCATAGGATAGGAAGGAGCTATTGTTTCTTCAGCCTCTCTAGGAAACTGAAGGTTCTTTGGAATAACACAGTCTGATACTGGGACACCTATTGCTCCATCCCCATCCCCCAATAGAATAAGAGAGAAGCTGTGTTTCCTCAGCCTCTCTGGGCAACCCCAGGTACTTTCAGCCTGCACAAACTGGTGTGATGAGTGCTTTAAATTCCACCTCCACCCCCATCCACCCCCATAGGATATGAGGGTTTTTTTATTTCCTCAGCCTATCTGTAGGCAATTTGACTCACATGAACTCAAATGTTGGGTGCCTGTGCATCCTCTTCCACCCCCCAATAAAACAAGAGTAGAGCAGTGTTTCCCCAACCTCTTAGACTTTCCAAGAAATGGCAGGCACTTTTGGCCTGCAGATAGTAGACTGGTGGGTACCTGTTACTCCACTACCACCCACAGTAGGAGAGGATGGGGCTCTTTTTTCCACAAACTTCCTGGGAAATGGCAGGCAGTTTTTGCTGGCATGGACTGATCTGTGGGTTGACTGTGGGTCCACCTTGAGCCCCTTATATGATAGGAGGGGGCTGATTTGTTTTCCTAGACTCTCTAGGCAATGGCAGACACTTTCAGCCTGCATGGACTGAATTGTTTGTCACCTGGTGATTCACCCACATCCCCTAATAGGACAGGAGAAGGCTGGCATTTCTTCAGCCTCTCCAGGCAATAGTAGGTACTTTTGGCCTATAGGATCTGAACTATTGGGCACTTGTGGATCCAGCCCCATCTTCCAATAGGATAGGAGGGTCTCACATTTTCTTGGCCTCTCCAGGCAATGGAAGGCACCTTTGGTCTACACAGACTCAACTCTTGGGCACTTGAGGTTACATTCCAATCACCTAAATGGCAGAAGGGACCATACTCCCTCTGCATCTCCGGGCAACTGCAAGCACATTTGGCTAACATGGATTATATTGCTGGGAACTCCAGAGGGTCCAGACCCACCACTGGCAGGGAAGGAGGAGGGCAGTGCTACACCAGTATACCTGGGCAAGTTCAGTCACTTTGAACCTGCACAGCATAAGTTGTTGCCCACTCCTTTAGGTCCACCTCTGCCTCAGGCAGGATAGGAAGGGATGTGAAGCTTCATCAGTCTCTCCAGGAAACTACAGTCCTGGACTACTTGACTTGGATTATTACACATGGCTGTGACTCTGTCTGTACCCTGGAAAAGAAGAAAGGTGGAAGAAGCTTCATTGGTCCCTGGGGAAACACAGGAAGCTTCATCTTCCACAGCTTACAGTACCAACTACATCCTTGGCTCCTACTACACAACAAGCAAGGGAGAAAAGGCAAGAAAGCACTAAACTAAAGAGAGAAACTGCACCCAGAAAAAAACTGCATCTAGTAAACCAGATGCCAAGATACCAACAAAAAGTTAAATCTATACCAAAAAAGAGGAAGATAGGGCACAATGTAATAAGACCAGCCTTCAGATGACTTAAAGGACTTGAGACAACTAATCACAGATGTTCAAACAAATCTTCTAATAAATTCAATGAGATGCTAAAGAGATTAAGGATATTAAGTAAACACAGGGCAAGGACAAAGAATTTGAAAGAATACACAGAAAAATAACAGATACTATGGGAATGAAAGGAACAATAAATAAAATTAAAATGCACTGAAGGCATGTAGCAGCAGATTTGAATAGGTATAAGAAAAGATCAGTGAACTTGAAGACATGGCCTCCAAAAGCAAACATACAAGAGAACAGATGAAGAAAGGAATGGAAAAAATTGAACAGGCTCTGAGGAACTAAATGACACCAAAATATGTAAGCGATGTGAAAACATATGTGTCATGGGGAAGGAGAGAAAGGAAAGAGACTGAGGAATATTTGAAGAGATAATGGTAGAAACTTTTCCAAACCTATTGAAGGACATAGGCAACTGTGTCCAAGATGCACAATGTACTCCCATTCAAAACAAGCTGAGTAGACCAACTCTGAGAAACATACTAATCATAATGACAAATGCCAAAGACAATGAGTAAATTCTGAGAGCATCAAGAAAAAAGTAATGCATAACCTATAAGGGATAACCAATAAGATTAAGTGCCAATTACTCATCAGAAACCAGGGAAGCAAGAAGGCAGTGGTATATGTTCAAGATAATGCAAGAGAAACACTGTCAGCCAAGATTCTGATATCTAGTAAGATTGTCCTTCAAAAATGAGGGTGAATTTACAATATTTACAGATGAGCAGACACTGAAAGAATTTGTAACCAAGAGACCTACTTTGCAGGAAATAGTAAAGGGAGTGCTACAATCTGTAAAGAAAAGACAGGAAAGACAGTCTTGGAAGAGAGTCTAGAAATGAAGATTATATCAGTAAAAGTAACTAAAAGTGTGAAAATGGTGGTGAAAATAAAATATAACAGATAAAACCCAAAGGTCAAAATGGGCAAAATAAGAACTGCCTTGACTCTCTCTCTCATTTTTTTCCTTTCAGCTGGCAGAACTCCTTTTAGTATTTCTTGAAGGGCAGACTTCTTATTTACAAACTTTTAATTTTTATTTATCTGTGAATATTTTGAACTCACCCTTATTTCTGAGTGCAAGGTTTGCTGGATAGAGAATTCTTGGCTGGAATTTTTTTTTTCTTTTAGCACCTGAACTATGTCATATTACTGACTTCTATCCTTCATGGCTTTGGATGAGAAATCAGCACTTAATCTTATCGAGTTTCCTTTATATGTGATGGATCTCTTTCCTCTTCCTTTCTATATCTTCTTTTTGTCTTGAGCATCAGACAATTTGACAGATATATGTCCTGGGGTAGGCCTGTTTGGATTTATACTGTTTTGGTGTGCTGTGCTTTCTGGACATGTATATCTATGTCATTCATTAGAGTTAGGAAGTTTTCAGCCATTATTTCCTCCAATACTCCTTCTGTGTCCTTTTCCTTCTCTTCTTCCTGCCTATAATGCATATGTTCTTGTGTTTTGTGTTTTCATTCAAGTCCCTAATTCCATGATGATTTTTTTCTGTATTTTTATCTATCTGTTTTATCTGTCTTATTTCAGAGGTACTATCTTCCACATGAATGATTCTTTCCTCTGCCAATTCAAATCTGCTTTTATGTGCTTTGGTGTATTTTTGATTTATTGCATTTTTCTATTCATCACCATCATACCTGTAATCTTTTTATGTAGGTTTACAATTTATTCATTATGTTCTCCCATTGCCTTCTTAATATTCTTAATCTTCTCCTTCACTTTAATTTGGTTAATATTTGTTTGGATATCTCTGATTAATTGTTCCATGTTATGCACCTCCTTCTGTATTTTATTTTGTTCATTAGACTGTGCCATGTATCCCTCTTTCTTAGTATGTCTTGTAAACTTTTGTTGGTGTCTAGGCATTTGTTTATCTTGATGGGGTTTACTCAGTTTGTTAGCTTCTCTATTTACTCTTGGGTTTTATTTTGTTGTTTCTTTTGTATGCATGGTCAGGTTTCAGTTTGACACTTCATTCTTCTTATTCTATATCCTTGCTGTTGCTTTTTTTCCCTTAGAAAATAATTAGGAGAAGAGTAAATGAAAGAGGTAAGAAGAGGAAATAATAATTATAATAATAGTAAAAAAAGTAGAAGTGGAGCCATACAAGACCTAGGAAAATAATTAATACAAAAATTATGTCATACAGAAGAATAAGAATAAAAAAGTTGAATAAAAAATGAAATGAGAAAAAATAGATAAAAATATATAGAATGAATTCAAAGGCTGGAATGATGGCAGGAAATGAAGTAAAACAGAAAAAAATAAGAGAGAAATAAAAGCAAAAAAAATGAAAATCAAACAAAAGTAGGTGGAATGATAGAAAAACAATAGAAAAAAGAAAAAAAATGAAGGAAAGTGAAATAATATCATAGGTGAAAAAATCAGTAAAAGAAAAATATTGGAAGAAGCAAAGAATGGGGAAACAAAACAAAGAAGAAACAAAGTAGCAGCACCCCACAAAACACACACAAACAAGAAAACAATCAATGGAAACAACATTCCCTCTTAGGCCCCTTAAGAAATTCTCAGGCTGTCAGTGTACATCAATCAGCCAGCAGCCTACCTTTTGCAGGGGATGTACTGGGTTTCTGTGATTGAATTTAAAAAAAAGAAAGAAAAACCTTAAAAAACATAAGAGATCCAAGAAAGCCTTCTCTCCCAAGAACAGGACAACCTGACTGAGCAGATTCCCCCTCTCCTTTACCCATCCTGTCTAAGGTCACTTCTAAGATTCAAAGGTTGATCAGTTGGCCAAACTCTCCACAGTGAAACCACTCTCCACTCTCTGCCAGACCCCTTTTCCACCCAGGGAATACCTCCTCTCTATCTTTTGGTGGCAGCAATCCAGGGGCATGAAGCTACTTGCCCTGAGGGTGGGGTATATGTGACATTTTCAGCCACAGGAGTGAGAAACTCACAATTTTTCTTTGACTTATCTTTCCAGTACCCGCCTAGATGACTCAGAGCACCTTCCCATTATATATATATCCAAAGCAGCTACTTTAGATACGTCTCTACCTTCTCTCCACTTTTTGTGAGAAAGTCAGTCTCTGCCTACTTACTTGGTGCCATTTTCCCAGAAGTCTTAGAAGCTTAATTTTTTTATCATTAATTTGTCTCTAAACTTTTGTCTAAACAATGCTTTAATGAATAACATAAAATACATCATTTATAAGGTTTTCTGATATATCTGTAAGATAAATATTTAGTTGTTGATTTGGGCAAAGGACATGCCCATTTGTATTTTCTTAAATATTTTAAATTTTATCTAGATATTTCTTTCCTTTGAGGTCTGGTACTTAAAGATTCTTTTTTTTATTTTTTATTTATTTTATTTATTTAATTCCCCTCCCCTCCCCCGGTTGTCTGTTTTCTGTGTCTTTTTGCTGCGTCTTGTTTCTTTGTCCGCTTCTGTTGTCGTCAGCGGCACGGGAAATGTGCGGCGGTGCCATTCCTCGGCAGGCTGCTCCCTCCTTTGCGCTGGGTGGCTCTCCTCATGGGTGCACTCCTTGTGCGTGGGGCTCCCCTACGTGGGGGACACCCCTGTGTGGCACGACACTCCTTGCGTGCATCAGCACTGTGCATGGGCCAGTTCCACACGGGTCAAGGAGGCCCGGGGCTTGAACCGCGGACCTCCCATATGGTAGACGGATGCCCTAACCACTGGGCCAAAGTCCATTTCCCTAAAGATTCTTTTTGTTTGCTTGAGTTTTGGAGGTACTGGGTATTGAAACCATGACCTCATACATGGGATTTATGAGCTCAACCATTGAGATACATCCACTCCCCAATGAGTGCTGGTTTCTTTCTTGGTTTGTTTTTAGGAGGTACTAGGGATTGAAGCTCTGACCTCATATATGAGATGCAGGTGCTCAAATATTTGATCCTAAACTTCCCTCCTGATAAATAAAATTTTACGAAGATTTTTCATATGGTCTCTGATTCTGGGATTGACATCATTTCCTGTCTTCTTATAGGAGCAGTTCAAAATAAAGCAGATGGTACACTTTGTCTATTTAATATCACAGTTCTCAACATTTAGTGTTTGTAAGAATGAATGAAAGAATGCTTTTTCTTGACACAATTTATCATTACTTTTAACTGTTCTTTTTAGATTGAGGGGTTTAGTAGTTTGAGACTGTATGCACACTAGAAAATCGTGTTTTTAATGCTTGTCCATTCCCATGCATGTGAACCTACTGTGAATGGGAACTTTTGATTAATTTACTTCATTTAAGGGCCTTTTGATTAGAAGATATGGTTCAGGGTTGTCTTAATCCTCTTATTGTAGTCCTTTATTAGAGGATGAAATTCAGACAAAAAAAGGGAAAGTCTTAGAAGCAGGAGGCTGAAAGTAGAGAAGTTCAAAGGAGGAAGGGAGTGCCTACCAGATTCTTCCATGTGCCTTGTTATGTAACATAGAAGTTCAGGATATTTGGCAGTTTTTCTTCAGGGGCAAAATATTGTCTGATAATGCCTTATTTTGGACATTTTTCTTGGCCTCAGAACTATACACATGCAAGCCAATAAAGTCTCAGTGTAAAAGCCAACCATTTCTTGTATATTGCTTTTGGCAGCCTAGCAGACTATAACTGTGCATTGGACAGGTGGACTTTTTCGTTCGATGCTCTAAACAGATTTCTCCCAAATTAAAATATATGCCATGGCTCCAGGCTCAAATCACCACACTTGGTCAGTTTTTGGAGTTATATGACCTCACATATAAGCTGGAACATACTTTCCTTAACTGAAATTGACCAAAATTAGATTGGACCATATTGTGTAGTGTGTCCATCAGATTCAAGATTGTTTCACATTTGTGATATGGGATAAGATCAGTATTCAACTGCATATTGACCATAAATTTCAAACTGGTGGTATATAACAGAAAACTCCTTCCAGACATACTAAGTTTGAGCCATACCATGCTTTTGTTTGTTTTCTTTTTTAAGATAATTGCACACATTTAAACAATGAAAGATTCCAAAATATCAGTATTTAAATTTTCTCTTGGGAAAAAACGCTATTTGAAACTTTCTAATTTTCAGGAGTTGAATTTGATATGTATGGGTATCTGCTTGTTCCAGGTAGCACATACGTTCAGGTCTTCACTATGCTTTATCTTCCAAGTGCAATTTGCCTGTGCTTAGTGAAGGAGAAATGAGCCCAAATTTTATCCTGGTCTGTGCTTTTCCTTTAGACCAAAAATTTCCACTGTGTTAATGGTGGTTCCACACTTTATTAGGCATAGATATTATAAATAAGAGTGTAGGTAGGTTACAAAGCACAGTGGTTGAAATTGTAGGCTTTGAAGTTAGATTGCCAAGTTTCAAATTCAAGACTCCTCAACTTACTAGTTCTGTGTCCTTAAGAATATTACTAAATTTCACTGAATTTTAATTTCTTTGTTTATAAAATGGGTATAATAACAACATACTTTATTAGATTATTTTGAGGATGAAATGAGATAATGCACATGAAGTATAAAAGATAATATTAGGTGCATGCAGACATTCAATGAACATTAGTTTTATTAATACAGAAATTGATAAGATGTTAAGAGCACCTTTAACATTTCAAATGCTTCAGCCATAACTCAATCCAGGGAATGAATCTATGACCCCCCCTATCAGGAGGTAGGTCTATGTACTTTCAGGTTGGCATAAGGTGTTATTAACTTCAAAGATTAGGACATTTTAAATATATTTGCTGATTCTTGCATTGGTGAAAAGAATATGACACATTACTAAATCTTTCAGATTATTTGGTAAAAAGTTGAAACTGTCAAATATGACCAAACTCTAACCACACTGGGTTTACATGGAGATGCTGAGTTTATTGTTTCCTAAGTACTTACTGTACTACAGGTTTATGCAAGGTAAAATTTATATGTGTAATATATTGTTGTATCATAAAGATGTAATTCATTTTCCTATCCTATAACACTAGGTGAAGTGTCATTCATTGCAGAAGTGAAAGAGCACTAGTCAGTGTTTGAATAGGGATTGCCTAAGTTTGAAGTCAGTCACTCACCGACTATAAAACCGCACTAGAGAAAAACCAATTTTGCAAAACCCAGAGGCCCATGTGGTAGATACTGTAGGTTAGGATAATGGTGAATGGAAATTTGTAATACATTATCCTCTTAGACTTCCAGGGTAATCAAGACAGCTCACATGAGCTGTCTTGGTTTTTACAAACAACATCTTAGGGAGTTTTGAAAATGGGTATTGCTGGCATGTGACTTTCAGAAGGTCTAGATTACAGTTCTAGGAAAGATTATGTTTACTCAGCTAGAATCTTGTCTTGGGGATAGAGTCAATTGCATGCATTGTTGTGGGGAAACTACTCTGAACTTACTCTTTGAGGATTATTCCATTAGGGCTGCATATATTTTGCATAATAGGGAGGGTAAAATGGCTGTCTGCTCTGTTCACAGTGATTGGTTGGCAGTAAATTCAGGAGTCTAGTACTATATGGGAATTCCAAGCCACCATGGGGCCTTGGGCATTAAATTATATTGGATCTCAGACCAGTAGCTGACAGAGGATTTGGATGGCTGGAAAAATAGTATCTACAAGTAGACCCCGAGAAGACTTCCAGGAGCAGAAGAAATTATAATCACCTTATCAATCCACACAATATGAATTTTTTACCAACAAAATCAGCATATACTGTCTTCACTTTATTTTTCAGTTCTTTCAGTTTCAATCAAACCTGGTTCCTGCCACTAGGCCCTGTCTTTCATTTCAGTCCTGTAACTGTTATTTGGACTTGTGGGCTGAACATAATTCATGTAGCTTGACCTGAATGAATGAGAAATGAATATAATGACATGCTTTTTCAGCAGTACTTGGTCAAGATCCAAAGACAGCCTGGAATAACTCAAAGAGCTAAATAGAGAGGGGAGTGTACTTTATGAAGCATGGCCCTGCACACCTAGACACATGTCCTGTACTTCTTCCAATACACTACTATAGCAGGACACTATGATCTATTCAATACACTTTATATGCCCCCTGGTACTTCTAGAGGGTCACAGTCTGACCTGAGCCCTTCTAATATACCAGCAATTGTGAAATATGCACATGAATGAATGGCATGCAACTTAGTCCCATCATGTGAACACATATAATTTTCACTTCTAATGCTTCTTTGAAACCATTAACATTGATTTCAAAAGGAACATAGCCTTTATCAAAGCCAGGATGGTGATGTTTCCTGTACACTAAGTCAAGGCCCTGGTGCTCCAAACTTAACAATGGCCAACTTGGATAATAACTTATGACACTGAGCACTGTCACACCTCAGAAACTACAAAAAATCATGGCAAAATATGTATCACAACAGTGCAAAATGTTTAGTAAAAAATCCAAAGTCCATACATTTCAACTTTTCATCCTATATGCCAATTTCCAGCTTCTAAAACTATCATTTTTTAGGATTATAAAATCAGTATCTATTTACTCTAGAAAATACAGATACAAACATAGTTATAATGAAGACATGAAACCTATCTCTAACACAATATCTATAGATAAACACTTATTCCTTTGTAAAAGCTTTTTTATGGGTTTCATATTTCAGTGAATATATTTTCATGTGTACCATTGAAAATTACCATTTTCTTGCTAAACACACAGTGGAAGAAGTACCACACTCCCATTAGTATCACAGCCTACTCAAACAAATATTGTGGTGATATGCAGACCAGAAAAGCAACCACATAAAAAAAGTCTCCCACCTAGAGAATGTTTGAGAGTGATAATGATAATAATTTAAACTTTCATTGAAATTATATTATATATTACACATATTATCTCATTTAATTCTCATAGTATAATTTTGAAGAAAGTAAGGAAGATATCTGTAAATGAGGATTTCTTTTCTGGTTACTTAGTATATGTGAATTGAGCATCAGGATATTTATCAGTGCTGCCTTTCACTCAGATAGGATTCACTGGACGAAGACCAGACTATTTTAATTTGTTTAAGATGATTAGAAATTAAGAGTTCCAATTTGAACTTGTTAAAGTTGATATGCATATTTGACCTCCAAAAGGAATTGTTGAGTGAGCATTTGGATATGATTTATAGACTGGTGTTATAAGCAATACACTTTAAGAAATGTTTAAAAAGGCATAGATGGTTGTGTGGGGAGTTCCCAAAACCTGAGCAGGCTGTTTTGGGGGCTTGTAGGGCAGGAAGTGTCTGGATGTCGATTTGGTGAGACAGTGACAGAAGAGATTCTTGTAAGAGGTGGAACTTTCAGTTTCTGACATGGAAGTCAGCAGTTCTAGGCAGAACCCCTCCATCTAGGGCTGGTGGCCCATCCACAGCAGTCCCTGAAATCTTTGTAGTGCAGTGGCATGCCCAGTGGGCTGTTTCAGGGGCTTGCAGTACAGAAGATATTGGGATGTCGATTTGGTGAGACAGTGACAGAAGAGAATCCTGTAAGAGGTGGAATTTTGGGTTTCTGACACAGAGGTCAGAGACCCTTAGGGCTGGCACCCAGCTGCAGTGATCCCTGAAGGCTGTGTTGTTCTGAGGTGCTCCCAGGCCGGATGTGTAGTGCCCAGGTCTGAGTCCGCTAAAACCTGGTTGCCTACACTCCAGAGGCTCACACACCTTGAGTCTGCAGTGTCACAGACTAACCATCCCTGAATCCACCATGCCCTGAGGTCCATCTGAGGCCCTTGATTACCTTAGCCCTTGGCATTTGTGGGTTTTTTTTTCTTTTTTCTTGTCTTGGTCGCTAATATTGCATTGTCTCCTGGTCTTTTTTCCCATTTTATCCCCCAAGGTCTTTCTTCATTTATTTAGGTTTTTTTTTCTCCTTTTCATTTTCTTGCTTGTTTCCTCCACTTTTCTTTGCCCACCCCCTTTTTCTCTTTTTTTTTTCTTTTCTTTCTTTTTCTTCTTATTTTATTTTATTTATATAATAAGTGCTGCAGGGAGCACTTCACACTTGCTGTGTTTCCTCACCCTTCATTTCCTCTTTTCTGTGTGAATTGAGTTTAACCACTTATACTATCCCCTTTCCCCCACATTTTGCCATCTTCCATCATCTACTGTTTGTCTTACATTCCACCTCCCTTTCTTTGGCCCCCAAATTGTCTGAATTTTAATTTTGAATACCTTTGTTCTGTTTTCTCTCTTTTATCCACTTTTGATATTATTGACTTTCTTTTCTCTTTCCCTTTCTCATGAAAACACTGGCTTTTTAATTCATACTATATTCCTCCCAATATTCATTGTTGCTCTGTTAACATTTATTACCAATACTACTTTATACATTTTCTTTTCTTACACATTTTGCTTTCCCTGGCCCTAATATTTTCCTTCAAAGTGAACTTAGCCAGCAACAAGAAAATAGAGTAAGAAGAACAAAGTGACAAAGAGAAGACATAACACTTACACATGAAAAACAACTACTTAATCCCCAAGAATAGACAAAGTAGCAAAGGGACTGATTAAACCTGCCAAGATAAAATGATGACCAGACAGCAACAAAAAACTACAAACCAAAACAATAATCAGGAAAACATGGCTGAATCCAATGAACAAACTAAAAACCAGGAAGGGGAGCAGAACATTGGACAAGTAATTAAAGATCTCAAAACATATATTAGAGACAAACTTAATGAAGTAAAGGAAGGGATTAACAATATGAAGAAAACATTTGGAGAGGAAATTGCAAACATATGCAAACAGATAACAGATGTTATGGTGATGAACACCACAGTTCAAGAAATCAAAAATACACTCTCAGCAAATAGCAACAGATTAGAAGAGGCAGAGGAGAGAATTAGTGTCGTGGAAGACAGTACATCTGAAATCAAAGAGATAGTAGAATTGTTCGATAAAAAGATAAAAAAATCCAGCTAGGACTTAGGGACCTGAATGATGATGCAAAATGCACAAACATTCGTATTGTAGGCATCCCAGAAGGAGAAGAGAAGGTAAAGGGTACAGAAGGGGTGTTGGAGGAAATAATGGCTGAAAACTACCCAAATCTACTGAGAGAGATGGAAGTACATGTCCAGGAAGTACAATGCACCCAAAACAACAGAAATTCCAAAAGGCCCACTCCAAGACATACACTTGTCAAATTATCCAATGCTCAAGACAAAGAGAAAATTCTAAAGGCAGCAAGAGAAAAGAAAACCATCACATACAAGGAAGGCTCCATAAGATTAAGTGCTGATTTCTCATCTGAAACCATGGAGGCAAGAAGGCAGTGGTATGATATAGTCAAGGTACTAAAAGAAAAAAAATTTCAACCAAGAATACTCTACCCAGCTAAACTAGCATTCAAAAATGATGGAGAGTTCAAAATATTCACAGATAAACAGAAATTGAAAGAGTATGCCAACTAGAAACCTCCCCTTCAAGAAATTCTAAAGGGAGTTCTGCAGGAAGAAAGGAAAAAACAGGACAGGCAGAGTTAGAAGAGAGTGTAAGAGCAACAAAAAATACAAAAAAGAAGGGGAAAAAAAACAAGCAAAATTTGACAAACACAAGTCTAAACAAAATATGGCTAACCTAAATAATTCCTTGAAAATAATAACACTGAATGTCAATGGATTAAACTCACATGTCAAAAGATTCAGACTGAGAGATTGGATATGGAAATATGACCCAACTATATGCTGTCTGCAAGAAACACATCTTAGACGCAGGGATTCATGGAGGTTCAAAATGAATGGCTGGAAAAAAATTTTACAAGCAAAAAATAACCAAAAAAAAGGCAGGAGTAGCTATATTAATATCAGACAAAATAGACTTTAAATTTGAAACATTTGTGAGAGACAAAGAAGGATACTACATATGAGAGAAAGGGACAATCTTTCAAGAAGAATGAACAAGCATAAATATTTATGCTCATACAAGGGCACTTCCAAATACATGAGGCAATCACTGGAAAAACTAAGTGAAAGAATAGATGCATCTACAATTATAGTGGGGGATATTAATACAGCACTATCAACTTTGGACATAACATCTAAAAAGAGAATCAATAAAGAAACAAAAATGTTGAACAGTATATTAGAGGAGCTGGATCTAATAGACATATACAGATCATTAAACCCAAATACAGCAGGATATACATTTTTCTCAAGTGCAGATGGATCATTCTCCAAGATCGACCATATGTTAGATCAGAAAGAAAGGCTCAAGAATTCAGAAAGATCGAAATCATTCAAAATAATATCTCTGACCACAGTGGAGTGAAGCTGGAAATCTGTAAGTGCCAGAGGACCAGAATTCACACCAAGATATGTAAATTAAACAGCACACTATTAGAAAAACAGTGGGTCAAAGAGGAAATCTCAAAAGAAATTAATAAATACCTTGAAACTAATGAAAATGATAACACAACACACCAAAACTTATGGGATGCAGGAAAAACAGTACTGAGATTGAAATTTATAGCCATAAATTCATATATCAAAAAAGAAGAAAGAGCCAAAATTGAAGAACTAACTGCAAATTTGGAGGAATTAGTAAAAAAAAATCAACGTAATCCCACAGGAAGAAGAAAAAAAGAAATAACAAAGATAAGAGCAGAAATAAATGGAGTAGAAAATAAGAAAGCACTTGAAAAGATAAACAAAACCAAGAGGTAGTTCTTTGAGAGGATCAATAAAATTGACAAACCCTTAGCGAGACTAAAAAAGAAAAAAAGAGAGAAGATGCAAATACAGAAAGTAAGAAATGAGAAAGGATGTATCACCACTGACCCCACAGAAATAAAGAGTATCATAAAAGGATACTTTGAAAAAATATATTCCAACAAAAATGAAAATACAGAGGAAATGGACAAATTCCTAGAAACACATAAGCAGCCTATATTGATGAAAGAAGAAACTGATGATCTCAACCAACCAATCAAAAATAAAGAGATAGAATCAGTTGTTGGGAGCGATAAAAAGAATGTATGCGGAACTCAGCGAGAGTCAGTAGCACGGCTGCCAGAGAAGAGCCAACCATCTCAATTAAGCAAACTATAATTAGCCCCTCACAATATGTCAGGTCCCACAACATGGCAGAATCCAAATCTGCCTTGTCACTTCCTCATTCTTCTTCCCCTTCAGGTCTTTGTTCTCTGTCTTCCCGCCACTGCCCAGGCTGACAAGGCAGTGCGCAGGCACAAGGCAGGTAAACTGAAACCCACTCTACATATCAGTAGTGACCACAACCAATCCCTAACTTTCACCTCCACCCATTACCCCTCCTTTTCCCAAGAGTATATATCCTTTGTTCCCCTCAATAAAATTTGCAGCTTGATCCTCACCCTGTCTCGCTGTCATTCCTCGCGTCTCCTGTCTCATCATTCTCCTCCACGCAAGCCACGAGCCCCAGTTCGCAGCCCCGCTGGCCGGGGCATTCACAATCAGTCATCAAAAACCTTCCAACTAAGAAGAGCCCAGGGCCAGACGGTTTCACAGGTGAATTCTACAAAATATTCCGGAAAGAATTAACACCAATCCTGCTGAAACTCTTCCAAAAAATCGAAACAGAAGGAACATTGCCTAACTGATTCTATGATGCTAACATTACCCTAGTACCAAAGCCAAACAAAGACACCACAAGAAAGGAAATTTACAGCCCAATTTCTCTAATGAACCTAGATGCAAAAATCCTCAACAAAATACTTGCTAACCATATTCAACAACACATTAAGCGAATTATACATCATCATGAAGTGGGATTCATTCTGGGTATGCAAAGATAGTTCAACATAAGAAAATCAAACTATGTAATACACCGTATAAACAGATTAAGGGAAAAAATCACATGATTATATATATAGATGCAGAAAAAGGATTTGACAAAATACAACACCCTTTCTTGATAAAAACACTGCAAGAGATCAGAATACAAGGAAATTTTCTGAACATGATAAAGAGTATATATGAAAAACCCACAGCCAACATCGTTTACAATGGAGAAATCCTAAAATCCTTCCCTCTAAGATCAGGAACAAGACAAGGATGCCCACTCTCACCTCTTCTATTTAACATTGTCTTAGAAGTACTTGCTCGAGCACTGAGGCAAGAACCAGATAAAAAAGGCATTGAAATTGGAAAGGAGAAGTCAAAATTTCATTATTTGCAGATGACATGATCCTACACATAGAAAACCCTGAGAGGTCTACAACAAAGATTCTAGAACTCATAAATGAGTTTAGTAAAGTCGCAGGTTATAAGATCAATGCGTAAAATTCAGTAGCATTTCTGTACACCAATAATGAAGCAAGATCAGGAGGAAATCAAGAAACAAATACCATTTACAATAGTCAATAAAAAATCAAATACCTAGGAATAAATTTAACTAAAGATGTAAAAAACTTATACACAGAATACTACACAAGACTGTTCAAGGAAATCAAAGAAGATCTAAATAAATGGAAGAATATTCCCTGTTCATTTAGGAAGACTAAATATTATTAAGATGTCTATGCTATCAAAACTGATCTACACATTCAATGCAATCCCAATAAAAATCAACACAGCATTCTTTAAGGAACTAGAAAAAGTAGGTATGAAATTTATCTGGAAAGGAAAGGGGCCTCAAATAGACACAGACATATTGAAAAAGAAAAATGAAATTGGAGGAATCACACTACCTGACTTTAAAATATACTACAAAGCTAGAGTAGTGAAAACAGCATGGTATTGGCACAAGGAGAGAACACAGACCAATGGCACTGAATAGAGAGTTCTGATAGAGATCCTCATATATATAGTCATATAATATTCGATATAGTCACCAAACCCTCTCAACTGGGAGAGAATGTCCTATTCAACAAATGGCGCCTGGAGAACTGGATATCCATAAGTAAAATTATGAAAGAGGATTACCATCTCACACCTTATACAAAAATCCACTGAAGATGGATCAAAGACCTAAATATAAGAGCCAAGACCATAAAGGCTTTGGAAAGCAGTGTAAGGAACCATACACAACACCTTGTAATAAGAAATGACTTCATGAACTTCACACCAAAAGCACAAGCAGCAAAAGAACAGATAGATGAATGGGAATTTCTCAGAATTAAAGTCTTCTACACATCAAAGGAATTTGTCAAGAAAGTGAAAAGAGAGCCTACATAATGAGAGAATATATTTGATAACCATATATTGGAAAGGAGCCTTACAACCTGCATTTATAAAGAACTCCTATATCTTGAAAATAAAAAGATATACAACCCATTTTAAAAATGGAAAAAAAGATTTAAACAGACACTTCTCCAAAGAAGAAGTACTAATGGCTAAAAAACACATGAAAAAATGCTCCAAATCTCTAGCTATCACGGAATTGAAAATCAAAACTACAGTGAGATACCATCTTACTCCCATAAGATTGGCTGCTATGAAAAATCAGAAGACTACAAATGTTGGAGAGGATGTGGAGGAATGGGAACACTCATCCACTGTTGTTGGGAATGCAGAAGGATCCAGCCATTCTGGAGGACAGTTTGGCAGTTTCTCAAAAAACTAGCCATAGATTTGCCATATGACCCAGCAATTCCACTTCTGGGTATATACCCAGTAGAATTGAAAACAAGGACACAAACCGATATATGTACACCAATGTTCATAGCAGCATTGTTCACTATTGCCAAAGGTTGGAATCAACCCAAGTGCCCATCAACAAATAAATGGATATTTAAAATGTGGTATATACATACAATGGAATTCTACTCAGCTTTAAGAATGAATACACTACAAATACATGTTAAAACATGGATTAATCTTGAGCACCTTATGTTCAGTGAAGCAACTCAGGCATTGAAGGGCAAATACTACATAACCTCAATGATATGAAATAAGTAAACCAAGTTGCCTCAGAGAGCTAGAGACTGGATGATATGCTTACAGGCAATTGGGGGGTAGAGGAAGGATATAAGCTGACACCTACATGGGTGAAATCTATAATAAGCTGGAGGTAAGTATTTGTACAAGGAAGGGATAAAATGGGGCATACTGTTAACGTTGGGTGTGGCTTTGTGTGTTTGAACGGGGCTAGAGATGGGAGGACAGGTAATATTGCCCAAGAAATTGGGGGGAGGGTGTGGCGAACATAGGAGAGTGTCAGGTATTTCGTTGAGAGTTTAATGCTGAGAAAACTTTTTCAAAAATATAATAAGGAATGTTAGCTGCTTAAGATGCTTAAAGGGGATAATCTGATGCAGGACAGGCTTCTAAGGAATATGTGAATGCTCATTTTGCCAAAGTGGGTTATATCATTGGATAGAGACCCATATAATGAGAGTGAAGGTATACACACATCTTGGGGAGGACTGATGCCCTCAAATAGAGGGAAATGTACCTCTCAAGAGAAATGGTGGCTCCCAGTGCTTTAGGGCAGTTGAGCATGTCAAGCCCTCAACAATGTTGCAAGTATCTCTGAACATGGCCCTTCAAGCAATGAAGATTGACTGTCACAGTGGGCCCTAAGGGGAGGGGGAAAGAGGTATTGAATAGATGGAGCCAATGTAAGTGGGTGGGAAATAGAAGTGTTCCACAATAGTATGCAAGGATGGATATAAGACATGTAAAATTACACCAAAAATATATAGGGGTTGATAGGCTAAAATGTAAATCATAATGTAAAATATAAGGTAACTAAAAATTTAGAAAATTGTATAGTCTAAGATGTAAACCACAATGTAAACACAAATATTACCTTGTTTGAATGCTATTGTCTCAATATCTGTACATCAGTTTCAGTAAATGTGGTATGAATATGTCAAAAGATTATTGCTGTGGAAGGGAAAAGGTTTTATGTTGGATATGTGGGAGTACTGTATATTGTATATATGAATTACTGTGTTCTAAAACTATTGTGAAGATAAGCTTAATAATTAGAAAAAAGAACAGAAAAAGATAAGATGTAGAATTTTTCCAAATTAATACGTATTCTATATCTAACCTTTAAACTCATCACTATATTCCATTTTACTATTAAGGGAACCTGGCAATATATTGGGCTTCACTTTTCAGGAAGTTTTGGATCAAAGAGAGGTTCAACAATGGCAGTGGAGGATTACTGGTGTGGAATGTTATTGACAGGGGACACATGGTTGGCAGGAAATTCTACAGGGCATATATCCAGGGTACATTAAAATGTTTGGATATTTTCATAGTGGATACAATTAAAAATAACACCTGAGGGAGTGCTGAGTTCCTAGCCAGGGAGATCTATCACAGTCCCTAAAGGAACATCAAGAATCCCCCAATTGCAATGGCAAAGACCAAAAAAGATTGAAGGTCCAACAATGAGCCCCTGATACTAATGACTATGCTTGTGAGCCTGTGCCCTGAAATAAGAACAAGACCTAGAGGAGCACTGTGCCTAAGAGTTACCTCCTGAGAGCCTCCGTGTTGCTCAAATGTGGCCAGTCTCGAAGCCAAACTCGGATGTAAATTAATTGCCTTCCTCCCAGCGTGGGACATGTCTCCTGGACATGAGCCTCCCTGGTGCCGAAGGATTACTACCAAGTACCAGCTGATTATGTAACTACAAAATGGCCTTGAATAAAAGGTTCAACTCGGACCAGGAGAATTTCTCTGTCTACATATAATAACAGGAGTTAAAAATGCTTTTTGACCTATATCAAGGGGGAAATGGAAAGGAAAAATGACTTTATATGGCTGTGAGTATCCAAAAAAGAGCAAGGAGGTTATCAGAGTGGTTGCCTTTATGCACAACTGAACAGAGTCCCAGAGACAAATAAAGTAGATACAACCCTAAGTATTGGTTCTTCTGAGGGCTACAGAGACCCACAGGTTTTATGGTCATGGCAGATGTAGTTCAGTGCCATGTCAGTTGGCCCTTCTTTGGAGTTGATGTTTCTGTGTGATGGAGCTGGACTCAGATGTGATCTCTTTTCACAAGCCTTTCCTGTTACTTTACCAGAATTGTAGTTCGTGCTGGGGGTTAATATATACCCAGGGGATCTGAATCTCTGGACTGACAATATGAAAGCTAGGCCCTGAGCCTCAACAGATTTCAGCTCCTACACTCTGGTTTATTGGACTTACCCCACTCAGCTAACATGGAGTTGAAGAAGGTCAACCACCACACGATGGAGCCAAGAGTGCCTACAACTGAAAGCAGGGGGATTGCATCAAGCATCTATGTGGAATCTAAGCTCCCTCTTGACCTAGATGTGGAGTGGACACAACCAATCCAAGGTCCACAGGATGGAGGAATAGAATATGGATTAGAGTGGACTTACTGATACTCTATTCATGAACTATTGTGATTAGTAATCGAAGAAAATGGGACACTGATGTGGATAAAGTGGCCATGGTGGTTGCTGGGTGTGGGGAATGGGAGGAAGTTATGAGATGTGGAGGCATTTTCGGGACTTGGAGTTGTCCTGGGTGGTGCTGCAGGGACAATTACCGGACATTGTAGGTCCTCCCATGGCCCACTGGATGGAACATGGGAGAGTGTGGGCTATGATGTGGGCCATTGACCATGAGGTGTAGCAACACTCAGAGATGTATTCACCAAATGCAATGAATGCCTCATGATGATGGAGGAGAATATTTTTATGGGGGGGAGCAGCGGGGTGAGGGGGGGTGGGGGGTATATGGGGACCTAATATTTTTTGAATGTAGTATTAAAAAAATGAATAGACAAAAAATAAAACTCTTGTGAAGATAAGCTTAATAATTAGAGAAAAGAAAAGAAAAGAAAAAGATGGGATGTAGACCGTGAGGAAAAGATGGAATTAGTTGCCTTGCCAATTTGCATATAGGGCAACACTTATTGCAATGATGGAAGGTTAAAACATCAAAAACAAAGCTTTTGCATTTTTAAATTTTTTGATACCCCAAATTATTTTTACCTTAATTTTTCCAATTAATATGTATTTTATATCTAACTTTTAAACTCATTGCGATATTCCATTTTATTATTAATGGAACCTGGTAACATATTGGGCTTCACTTTCCAGGAAGTTTTGGATCAAAGAGAGGTTCAACAATGACAGGGGAAGAATAGTGGTGTGGAATGTTATTGACAGGGGACACATGGTTGGCAGGGAATTCTACAGGCATATATCCAGTGTACATAAAAATGTTTGGACATTTTCATAGTGGATACAATAAAAAACAACAATTTGAGGGATTGCCAAGTTCCTAGGCAGGGGAGCTCTATCACAGTCCCTAAAGGAACAGCAACAATCCCCCAAGTGCAATGGCAAAGACCAAAAAAGAAGGAAGGTCCAACAATGAGCCCTTGATACTAATGACTATCCTTGTGAGCCTGTGCACCTGAAATAAGAACAAGGCCTAGAGCTGTAGGGTGCCTAAGAGTTCCCTCCTGAGAGCTTCCACGTTGTTCAAATGTGGTCAGTTTCAAAGCCAAACTCAGCATGTAAATGCCTTGCCTTTCCCCCAGCGTGGGACATGACTCCCGGGCATGAGCCTCCCTGACAGCGAGGGATTACTATCAAGTACCAGCTGATGATATAATTAGAAAATGACCTTGAATAAAAGGGTTAACTCGGACCAGCAGAACATCTCAATCTACATATAATACCAGGATTTAAAACTGCTTCTTGACCTGAATCAAGGGGGAAATGGAAGGGACATATGAGTTTATATGGCTATGAGTCTCCAAAAAGAGCCGGGAGGTTATCAGAGGGGTTGCCCTTATGCACGCCTCAGCAGAGTCCCAGAGACAGATAAAGTAGATACAACCCTGGTTATTGGTTCTTCTGAGGGCTACAGAAACCCACAGGTTCTATGGTCATGGCAGATGGAGTTCAGTGCCATGTCCATTGGCCCTACTTTGGAGATTTTGTTTCTGTGTGATGGAGCTGGGCTCAGATGTGATCTTTGTTCACAAGCCTCTCCTGTTACTTTTACCAGAACTGTAGTTGGTGCTGGAGTTTAATATATACCCAGGCGACCTGAATCTCTGGACTGACCTTGTGATAGCCAGGCCCTGAGCCTCAATAGACTTCAGCTCCTTCACTCTTTTTTATTGGACTTACCCCACTCAGCTAACATGGAGCTGAAGAGGATCAACCACCACACCATGGAGCCAAGGGTGCCTACAACTGAAAGCAGGATGATTGCATCCAGCATCCATGTGGAATCTAAGCCCCCCTCTTGTTACAAATGTGGAGTGAACACAACCAATCCAAGGTCCACAGGATGGAGGAATAGAGTATGGATTAGAGTGGACTTACTGATAATCTATTCATGAACTGTTGTGATTAGTAATCGAAGAAAATGTGGCATTGGTATGGAGAAAGTGGCCATGGTGGCTGCTGGAGGTAGGGAATGGGAGGAAGAGATGAGATGTGGAGGTGTTTTTGGGACTTGGAGTTGTTCTGGGTGATGCTGTATGGACAATTACCGGACATTGTATGTCCTTCCATGGCCCGCTGAGTGGATCATGGTAGAGTGTGGACTATGCTGTGGACCATTGACCATGAGGTGCAGCGGTGCTCTGAGATGTATTCACCAAATGCAATGAATGTCTCATAATAATGGATGAGATTGTTGTTATGGGGGAAGGAGGGGGTAAGTCAGGTGTGGGATATATGGGGACCTCATATTTTTTGAATGTAATATTTAAAAAATAAATAAAGACTAAAAAACGGCTTAGATATGGTGGTTCAGTAGGTGGACCTTTCTTGCCATTTGTAGCATATATTATCATAGAAGTATTATTTTATTAGAATTCTGTTTATTTTCTTTATCTTGTCTTCAGTCTGTTAGTTATCAGCGTACTGTACAAATTAACCCAAATGTGAAGGATTTTGAATATAATTGGTTTTACTGAATTGGGATATTCCTTGAGAAATGAATCAGAGATCAAACAAGTATTGTAGTAAGTACTTATATTAGTATTTATATTAGTAAAAGAAACCCTAGGTGAATGGAATGACTGGGTGGTGTGAAAGTATACTAGTGAATGAAAATAAAATGTATTGCACCACCAAAGGTCCATAATTAGGTCTGTGGTGATGTTGTTCAAAGGAATTTTGGGTTTAGGATTCAGTCATTTCACCCTTTAGGCTTTCTGAAACTGTTATTGGCCAAGGCAGAGTTGGTTATTATAAGAGTATATGAAGTAGAAGGAACTGAATTCTACTTTTTAGTAGTGCTTTTGACATGCCAGGGTGCTGTCCTGAATGAACTGAAGCATCTGGCCATTGCATCCGTTGAGATGTATGTTGGACTTTGTTGCCAAAAAAAATCACAGTTCCTTAACACACTGATATATACCACTCTTTTATTAATAGGTACAATATAATGCAATCATTGTCAATGCCCTCGCTCCTAAAGTTGTTTTTCCATCACCAGAGGGAAAATGATATGTTAACAGTCCAGTAGGATAGAGGAGACTTGTGATGCTCAGCATGGTAGGAGAGGACAGAGAGTGTAACAAGCTTTTATGAGTCTATTTAAAAGAGATACCAATAGCACACTTGATGAGGGTCACAGTATTTGAATAAAGTATCAAGTTTCTATATTTCTGTGGATACTAATATTTTTGAACTATTGATATGTATTGCTTCTCTATTAAGGAGGAGTTGGTTTAATAATTAGTATCCAGGCTTGAAACTTCATAAAAAGGATAGATACTAAAGAGAAAATAACAAGAGATTGGGGAAAAACATCCATACCAAAAAAAATAGATGGAGAGAGGAAGAGATATTAAAAATGTTAAAATTAATGGTACATGAAACATAGAGTATTTTGTTTGTGGGTGAATTAAAGTGTCTCATTTTGTAAATAAAATGCTTTGTATTTCAGTATATAATATGAGTGTGTGGAGTAGCTAATGAAATAAATTTACATGGGCTGGTGATTTAATAACCACTTAAGAATTTTCTTGAAATGGAATTGGATAAAATGCATGCTCTAAACAGATTGAGGGTTTCAGAGTCAAGAAGATAATGTGTATTAATAGTTTGGAGAATACAGTAAGATCCCTGTCTGCACATATATGAATGGTGTTGCTTAATTCAAAATGTTAAATTTTGATGATTTTATCTTTGATTCTCAAGAATTATTGTACAGCTTAAAATCGTACACAGGGCTACTTAATACTGGGTTTATATATTTTAAAAAATTGAATTAAATTGAAAGCACAGGAGCATAACGACCTCTAGTGGAGAAAGGGAAAAAATCCACTTAAATTCCACAAATAAGGGAATTGGAAGTGTGCGAGAGATACGTTAAAAAGACTTGCAACTCCTACCCTCTGGTTTATTGGACTTACCCTGACCGGCTAACAGGGAGGCAAAGAAGACCAACCACCACACCGGGGAGCCAAGAGTGTCTACAACTGGAAGCAGGGGAATTGCATCCATCATCCGTGTCAAATCTAAGCCCCCTCTTGTTGTAGAGGGAGACAGAACTTAACCATCCCAGGGTCCACAGAAGGAGGAATAGAGTATAGATTAGAGTGGACTTACTGGTATTCTGCTGGAGAACTATTGTGATTAGTTAGGGAAGAAATTGTAATATTGATGTGGAGAAAGTGACCACGGTAGCTGCTGATGGTAGGAAGAGGGAAGATGAGATATGATGTGGGAGCATTTTCAGGATTTGGAATTGTCCTGGGTGGTGCTGCAGGAACAGATGCTGGGAATTGTGTGTCCTGCCATGGCCCACTGTATGGAATAGGGGAGAGTGCAGACTACAATGTAGACCACTGTCCCTGTGGTGCAGCAGTGATTCAAAATGTATTCACCAGGTGCAGTGAATGTGCCACAATGATGGAAGAGGTTGTTGATGTGAGAGAAATGGGGTAGGGAGTGTGTGTGGTATATGGGGACCTCATATTCTTTGAATGTAACATTTAAAAGAAAATAAAGAAGAAGAAAAAAGGACATTTTGGGTCTCCACCAAATGATATAACCCACCATGACAAAATGAGCACTCACTCACTTCCTAGAAGCATGTCCTGTGTCAGATACCCCCCGTTAAGCATCTTAAACAAAGCCTTCTGTATTATTTTCTAAAGAGTTTCCTCTACATTATAATTTCAACCACATACCTGACAATCTCCTATGTTCAAATGTTTCCCCATCCTCCCCCCAATTTCTTAGGCCATCTGACCCCTCCTCCCATCCCTAGCCCGACTCAAGCTCACAAAGCTCCACCCAAAGGTATCCCTATACCATCAATTTATCCCTTCCCTGTCCAAATACTTACCTCCTGGTTATCATAGATTTCACCCATGTAGGTGTCAGCACACAACATCTCTCTACCATCCAACTCCTTTAAGTTTATCATCTAGTCTCCAGCTCTCTGAGACAGAATGGTTTACTTATTTCATATCAGAGAGGTCATGTAGTATTTGTCCTTCAATGCCTGGGTTGCTTCACTAAACATAATGTTCTCAAGATACATCCATGTTATCACATATGTTTGTACTGCATTTATCTTCTAGCTAAGGAGTATTCCATTGCATGTATATACCACATTTTATTTATCCATTCATCTGTTGATGGGCATTTGGGTTGATTCCAACTTATGGCAATAGTGAGTAGCGCTGCTATGAACATTAGTGTGCATATCTCAGTTTGTGTCCTTGTTTTCAGTTATACTGGGTATATACCAGCAGTGGAATTGCTGCATCATATGACAAATGAGAGTGAATGTATATCCACTGGGGCATATCCTGGGGAAGATTAATGTTCTCAAACAGAGGGAATTGTATCTCTGGAGAGAATTGGTGGCTTCCAATGGTTTAGGGCAGTCAGGTATGTCAAGCCCTCAACATTGTTGCAAGTATCTCTGAATATGGTCCCTCAAGTAATGAAGATTGATTGTCATGTTAGGCCCTGAGGGGAAGGGGAAATAGATGTTGAATACATGGAATCAGTGTAACTGTGGGGCAATGGAAGTGTTCCACAAGATGATGCAGTTATGGATATAGGGTATGTTAAATTACTCCAAAAATATATAAAATTCTATAGGCTAAAATGTAAACGATAGTGTAAAACATAAGATAACTAAAAATTTAGAAAATTATATAGTCTAAAATATAAACCATAATGAAAACCCAAATGGAGCCATGTTTGAAAGCTATTGTTTCAATATCTGTACATCAGCTGCAATAAATATATGAACATGTAAAAAGATCATTGTTGGGGAAGGGATAAAGGGTTTGATATTGGATATGTGGGAGTACCATATATTGTATATGTGAATTACTGTGATCTAAAACTTATGTGAAGACAAACAATTATTAGAAAAAAAAAGAAAGGATGTAGACACTGAAGAAGAAATGGAAGAAATTGCCTTGCCACTATACATACAGGGTAACACCTATAGCAGTGTTGAAAGGCAAAATGTCAAAAACTAAGCTCTCTCATTTTTTCATTTTTGATACACCAATTTATTTTTCCTTTCTTAAATTTTTCTAAATTACTATGTATTCTATATCTAACCATTAACCCAACACTATATTTCATTTTAGTATTAATGGCATCTGGCAATATATTGAGCTTCCCTTTTGAAGAAATTTCAGAGTACAGAGAGTTTCAACTATGGTGGGGGAGGAGCATTTGTGTGGGGTGTTATTGGTGGGGGGCACATAGTTGGGAGGGAGTTCTCCAGGGCATGTATACAGGGTACATAGAAATGCTTTGATATTTTCATAGTGGTTTCAGTTGGAAACGACAGCTGAAAGAATTCTGAGTTCCTCACCAGGCAAGCTCTATCACATCCCCCAATCTAACAGCAACAATCCCCCAAGTGCAATGGCAAAGACCAACAAAGATGGATGATCCAATGATGAGCCCTTGATACTGATGACTCTGATTATGAGCCTGGGTGACTGAAATATGAACTAGACCTAGAGTTGTGGAGTGCCTAAGAGTTACTTCCTGAGAGCCTCCATGTTGCTCAAATGTGGCCACTCTGTAAGCCAATCTCAGCATGCAGATGCATTGCCTTCCCCCTAGCATAGGACATGACTCCTGAGCATGATCCTCCCTGTCAGTGAGGGGTTACTACCAAACACCAGCTGATGATGTAACTAGAAAAAGACCTTGAATAAAGGGGTCAACTCAGACCGGCATAATATCTCAGCCTACATGTAATATCAGGTGTTAAAATTTGCTTTTTGACTTTGGATAAAAGGGGGAAATGGAAAGAACAAGTGAGTTTATATGGCTATGAGTCTAAATAGCCTGGAGGTCATTAGAGGGGTGATACTTATGCACATCTCAGCAGGGTACCAGAGACAGTCAAAGTAGATGGAAACCCAAGTGCTGGTTCTCCTGAGGGCTGCAGAGACCCTATAGGTAATATGGTCATGGCAGATGGCTCTGGAGTTCAGGGCCATGCCAGTTGGCCCTACTTTGGATTTTGTGTTCCTGAGTATGATGGAGTTGGATGCAGATACGATCTTTCTACACGTCTCTTCTATTATTTTTATGGACCTGTTATGGTGTTTGGGTTGGTGTATACTCAGAAGACCAAATTCTCTTGACTGTCCATGTGACTACCATTTCCTGGGCCTCGTCAGACTTATGGCTCCTACCCCTGGTTTGCAGGACTTACCCTGGCCAGCTGACAGGGAAGAGAAGAGGGTCAACCACAACACCAGGGAGCCAAGTGTGCCTACAGCTGCCAGCAGGAGAATTGCATTCATCATCCATGTGGAATGTAAGGCCCCTCTTGATGTAGAGGGGGACTGGACATAACCATCCCAGGGACCACAGGATGGGGGAATAGAGTATGGTTTACAGTGGACTTACTGGTGTTCTGCTGGGGAAGTATTGTGATTAGTAAGGGAAGAAATTGTAGTCGTGATGTGGAGAGAGTGGTCACAGTGGCTGCTGATGGTAGGAGGAAGAGATATGGTGTGGGGACATTTTCAGAATTTGAAGTTGTCCTGGTGGTGCTGATGGGATGGATGCTGGACATTGTGTGTTCTGCTATGCCCCACTGGGTAGACTGGGGAAGAGTGTAAACTACAATATAAACCATTATCCATGTGGAGCAGCAGTGCTCCAAAATATATTCACCAAACACAATGAATGTCCCATGATGATGAAAGAGGTTGTTGACGTGGGAGAAGTGAGGTGAGTGGGGTGGGGCATATATGGGGACCTCTTATATTTTTTTAATGTAACATTTAAAACATACAGAGAAAAATAAAAAATAATAAAATGACAACATACTGAAAAAAGAGCTAACAGATGGACAATTATGTTTTGTAAAAGCTAAAGCAGGCAATATATTAGAGATATTCAGTGATGAGAATAAAAGGAGTTAAGCATTTGTTTTAGGTTCTTATTGCTAAAAATGTGTTGACTTAACATGAATTTGTTGTCTCATGGTTTCAGAGGGTAAATGACTTGCTTCCTCCCAAGTTTGGCATCTTCTGCATGGCCAGCAAACTTTGGGTATACTTAGCTTTTTCATAAATATGTCAGCGAGCAGGGCAGCGTCTTCCCTTTCTCTTCCAGTTTCCATTGACTGAGAACTTCTGGCTACTCCCTGGGCTTCTCTCACATTTGACTTTCAATCTGCCTATAAAGGAATCCAGTAATGTGCATTAAAACCAAACTTTATTTAGTTGGGCCACACCTTAACTCAAGTAACTTCTTGAAGTAATATTAAGTAAAATGGGTTCACATACACCAGAAATGCATACCAAAACTAAGAACCTATCCAAACTGAGATACACAATTTGATTCACCACAACATCCCAACAAAATAGTTTGCTAAGAGGAGACATTCCAAAACTGAGGGCAAGGCAAGAGAATCAGTTATGAAATTTGGGAATGTCTGAAGGAAGGAGAAACTGGAATCTAATTTATTGGTGAATTTTTGAGAACTCTAGTAGAGGCAGACCATCTTTGTGACATTCCCTACTCATTTGCTTTTGCTTGTTGACTCTCATTTTTCTGTCTTGATGTCTGCTCATATTTTGCTCAGTTCTCATTGTTTTTTCTCAATATCTGTTCATTGCTTTTTCTTTTCTTTTTTTGTCTTTTTTAGGAGGCACCAGGAACAAAACTTGGGACCTCCCATGTTTGTGACTCATCTGCTTGAGCGACATCTGCTCTCCAAAAGTTTTGAGAAAGAACATTGGAACAAAGATAACCATTAATTAGGGGAAGGCAAAAATCACTTCCAATGGTTTCCTGTAGGTATGAAGGAAGTCTGGTAGGGATTATCTATATTTTCATGGGTCTAAACTAGGTTGCAGAAAAGGGGGCATTCTGGGTCTAGTTGGCCTAGTTAGAGCTATTCACTGGCAGCAGGGAAGATATGTGGGAAAAGACCAATGGTAATGGGGACTAGAAGTGACACTGTGTTCAGCATATTCTCTGATAAACAAAATGTTGCCATTGTGTGAGGAGGGAAAAGATTGTGGTAGAGTAGGGAGATCCAAGAATTAAGTCATCCTGTCATACAATTAGTAGTCAGCCAGAACTACCTAAATGACCTGATTGTGGGGCCCAGGAGACAAGAAGTGCAACCTGCCACATCTTTGAAAAAATGGAAGGCAGAGACTGCCCATCTGTGGTGAAGATTCATGATTAAGGCATGCCACCCTATGGAGGCTCATGTCTATTCAACACTGCTGGATGCCTCAGGAAGTATTCCCTGGCTGGAGTTGAAAACTCCATTTCCCTAAAAGGGAGAGGAAGTGAAAGTCAGGCACTGAATTCAGCTACTGATTAGTCAATTGGCAAGCTAACATAAAATACTAAGTATAGCTAAAATTTGAACCAGGCCAAGTTGGAAAGAGACCAGTAGCCCCCATTTTAGCACTGCCCTTAGCATGAGAAGAAGCAGGGCTGATTGAAATCACAGTGGCCATAGGGAATGGTTTCTTTCTGCTCAATTCAGATTCCTGCGCTAGCCTGAGTTCCAGTCCCAGCGCTGATGGAGATGAAACTGGATAAACCTGCAACAGCCTCTCCAGAAAACTGTAGTGACTTTTGGCTTTCATAGACTATATTGATGGGCACCCATGTGTTTACATTCTTGGCTCCAAAAGGACAGGCAGGGAACAGTGTTTCCTCAGCCTCTCTGGGTAACTGCACACAATTTTGGCCTGCACAGACTAGATGGTTGTGCACATCTTTAGCTTCATTCCCACTCCATTCAGGGAAGAAGGGACAGAGTTTCCCCCACCTCTCTGGGAACTACAGGCATTTGTGGAAAAGATTATTGGGCATACCTTTGTCTCTATCCCCACCCCTAATAGGTTTGGAGGAGAAACAGTGCTCACTTAGCCCCTCTGGGAAACTGCACCGACTTTTGGCCTGCAAAGTCTAGATTTTTTGGTACACCTGAGGTTACATACCCAAAACCAATAGGAAAGAATGGAAGGCAGTGCTTCCTCAACTTCTCTGGGCAACTGCAGGTGCTTTTGACATGCACAGACCAGATTGTTGGGAATATGTCTAGCTTAATCCCTGACCTTGCTAAGGCAGGGGGAGGAGCAATGCTTCTTCAGCCTCTCTTGGCAACTGAAACTTGTTTCACACAGACTAGATTGTTTGGCATACATGTGGCTCCATCATTGGCCCTGGTAGAGGTGGAGGGATTCTGTTGCCTCACCAGTGTATATGAGCAACTCTAGTCAGTTTTTGCCCACATTGATTAGTTTACTGTCCATACCTGTGACCCCATCCCCACCCCAGGTATTGGAGAAAAAGGTGTGGAGCTTCAGAAGTCTCTCTTGAAAACTATAGGTAGTCTTGGCCTGCACAGCTTGGATTATTGCCCATGGCTGTGATTCCATCCTTAACTGGGCAGGGGAGAAAGGTGGGAGAAGTTTCCTTGATTCCTGGTGAAACACAGGCAGATTCAGCATCTATTACTTACAGTACCCACCACATCCTATGCTCCTAATCTGTTCCCAGCAAGGGAGAAAGGGCAAGAAGAAAATAAAAAGACTTGAAAAATTCAGGTTGGCTAAAAATGAAATGTTATTAATTTCCAAAGTAAGTTGAAGCAAATGTCAAAGAGGGATCATAGTACAAAAGCCAATCAAATAGAAAGCTCTAGAATAAAGTGAAAAAATGAACCCAGAATAAATACATCAATTAATCAGATTCCAAGACACCAACAAAAACTTAAAGAACATTCCAAAAGACAAGAATAAATGGTCTAGTCAAAGGACAAACTAAACCTCAAGATGACATAAAAGAGATGAGACAACTAGTTACAGATATACAAATAAATCTTAATAAATTCAATAAGATGGCTAAAGAGATTAAGGATATTAAGAAGACATTGGGTGAACACAAAGAAGAAATTTAAAGTATACATAGAAAAATAGAAGTTCTTACAGCAATGAAAGGCTCAATAAATGAAATTTTTTTAAAAACCTTCAGGAATCAATAACATATTTGAAAAGGCAGAAGAAAGGGTGAATGATCTTGAAGTCACAGACTCTCAAATGAAGAACAACAAAGAACAGATAATGAAAAGAATGGGGGAAAAGTTAAGAGTGTCTCAGGGAACTAAATAAGGTAGAAGATGTGCAAACATACAAATCATAGGAGCTGCTGAAAGGGAAGAGTAGGGAAAGGGGGCAGAATGAAGATTTGAGAAATTAATTGCAGAAGACTTCCCAACTATATTGAAAGGCATAGATATCCATGTCTAGGAAACACAACATACTTCAATCAGAGTAAATCTAAATAGACATAGTATGAGACATATACTAATAAAATGTCAAATGCCAAAGAAAAAAGATAATTCTGCAAGCAACAAAATAATAGTGATTTGTCACAGATAATGTATGCCCAACATGAGTGTACTTATTTCTAATCAGAATCTATGGAGGCAAGAAGGCAGTGGTATGGTATATTTAAGATACTGAAAGAGAAAAACTGCCAGCCACTAACCTCTTATCTGGCAAGATTGCCTTTAAATAATGAGGGTGAGATTAGAATGTTCACAGATAAAAACTGAGAGAGTTTGTAACTGACCTTGCAGGAAATACTAAAAGGAGTGCTACAGCATGAAAAGAAAAGACAGGAGAGAGAATCTTGGAAGAAGTTCTAAAATTGAAGATTTATATCAGTTAAATAAAAGTAACTAAGTTAAAAAAAGAATGCTGAAAATAACACAAGGCAAATAAAACACAAAGATAAAAGTTTGTGAAGTAAGAAATGCTTTAACAGTAATGACATTGAATGCTAATGGATTAATTTCACCAAACAAAAGACATAGACTGGCAGAATGGATAAGAAAATATAAGCCACTTATATGCTATTTACAAGTGACTCACCTTTAAACCAATGATATAAATGATTGAAAACAAAAAGCTGGAAAACTATTGTCCATATATGGAGAAACTGGAAAAAAACTTAAGTAGCTATTTTATATCAAAAGAGACTTTAAAAGCAAAGCTATTATTAGAGGCAATGAAAGACATTATATATTAATAAAAGAGGAAATTATCCTGGAAGGAATAACAATCACAAATGTATATGCACCTAACAAGGATACCTCAAAGTACATTAAGCAAACAATGGCAAAACTGAAAGAAGAAAGAGATATCTCAAAAATAATAGTTGGAGAATTTAGTACACCAATATCATCATTGGATTGAACATCAGGGCAGAGGAAAAATAAATAGAGGGCTTGAATAATATGATAAATGTACTAAACCTAATAGACATATACAGAATACTTTACCCCAAAACAGTAGGACATTCATTCTTCTCAAGTGCTCATGAATCTTTCTCCAGTAGAGATCATATGCTGAGTCACAAAACAGATGTCTTTAAATTTAAAATGATCAAAATTATACAAAACACTTTCTCTTATCATAATGGAATGAAGTTGAAAACCAACAACAGGAAGAAAAATGATACACAGATTAAACATCACACTCATAAATAATCAGTGAGTCAATGAAGAAATTGCAAGAGAAAATAGTAAATATATTGAAATGAATGAAAGTGAAAATACAACATATCAAAACTTATGTGGTGCAGTGAAGGAAATACTGAGAGGGAAATATATAGACCTCAATGCTTAAATTTTTTTTAAAAAGAAGAAAATTCTAATATCAATGACCTAGGTAGATAGCTGGAAGAACTGGAAAAAGAACAGCAAACTATTGGCAAAGCAAATAGAAGGAACAAAATAACAAATATTAGAGGAAAAATGAATGAAATTGAGAACAAAATTTAGGTAATAACAGCAAAAATTGGTTCATTGTGAAGATCAACAAAATTTACAAATACTTACCTAGACTGTCAAAGAAAAAAAAGAGAGAAGGTTCAAAGAAATAAAATTAAAAAATCGAAGCAGGGACATTACTTCTAACTCCAGAGAAGTAAAAGAGATAATAAGAGGATACTATGAACACCTGTTTGCTTACAAACTAGATAATGTAGATGAAATGGAATAATTCTTAAAAATATGCAAATAGACTATGCTGACCTTAGAATTAATAACAGACCTGAAAAAAAAACACACAAGTAAAGACATTGAAGAATCATCAGAAGCCTCTCCAAAATGAAAAGCATTGGACCAGATAGTTTCACAGGTGAGCAATATCAAGCATTCAAAGATTAATACTAATCTTACTCAAGCTCTTCCAAAAAATTGAACAGGGGGGACTGCTACAAAAGGCATTCTTTGAAGCCAACATCACACTATTACCAAAGCAAGATAAAGATATTATGAAAAAAGAAAATCACAGATAAATTTCATTAATGAATATAGATGCAAAAATCTCTTATTCACAAATCAAATCTAATAACACATTAAAAGGATTATTTATCATGACCAAGTGGGTTTAATCACATGTATGCAAGGGTAGGTCAACACAGGAAAATCAATCTAATACATCACATTGAAAATTGAAGAAGAAAAATCACACTGTCATCTCAAAGATGCAGAAAATGCATTTGACAAAATACACCCTCTTTTTTTGATAAAAAACACTACAAAAGGTATCAATTGAATGAAAATTTATCAGCATGACAGAGGGCAAAAATGAAAAACCCACAGCTAAGACCCCTTCTGGTTGATAGGGGTCACAAGACAAGGATAACCCACTGGCATCACTGTTTTACAATGCAGAGCTAGAGGTTCTAGCTAGATCAATTCGGCAAAAAAAAAAAAAAAAAAGAAATAAAAGTCATCCAAGTTTGAGAGGAAGAATTAAAACTTTCACTATTCACAGATGATATGATCCCATACCTGGAAAGTCCTGAAAAACTACCACAAAGCTACTAGAGCTAATAACTTAAGCAGAGTGGCGGGATACAAGATTAATGTGCAAAAATAAATAGTGTTTCTATACTCTAGTAATGAGTGAACTAAGGAAGAACTCAGGAAAAAGTTTTCATTTACAATAGAGACTAAAAACATCAAATATTTAGGAAAAAAACCTAACCAAGGATGTAAAGGTCCTGTATTCAGAAAACTGAAATTATTGCTACTGAAATAGAATAGATGAAAATAAGATTTGATATATAAACACTTTATCATGACAGAAGTGACAACTGAAATACATTGGGAAGAATGTTTTCAGTAAATGTTTCTGGGTCTATTGTATATAAATATAGGGATAAAAGTTAATTTTGATCTCTCACACACACAGCAGTCAATTCTAGATAGATTAACATAAGGGAGTATACTGATGAATTTGTATTTAAGCTAAGATAAAATGGAGTATATTTACTGATACCTGCTTCAATATCCTTGTCTCCTAGTACTATTAACTACATTACTTTTGGTTTTTTTACTATTCATTTTCTCCTTTATTATGGATTGTATTTTTCATCTTCTTTCCATCACTAGTAGTTTATTAGATGGCTGACATTGTGAAATTTACATTGTTGGGCTTTAAAATTACTTTTTGTATTTTTTTTGAGCTTTGTTCTCAGACACAATTAAGAAGATACTTGGGAAAAAAAGAAGATACTTGGAAACATTGATCAGTTTGAGGTTTCCTTTTCAGTTTTTTTGGTGATACTCGAGGTTACCAAAATACTTTGGTCTAGGTTTAATTTGCTGCTCTATGAGTTTATA